>NC_082686.1:33857534-34182225 GCF_949987515.2 Delphinus delphis
ACAAATGTTCATAGATTTTCTACAGCAGACAATATTTGAAAACAACCTATGTATTCACCAACTGAAGGAGCAATGAATATATTTGTAATGTTAAATTAATGAAACAAGGAGGCCATTAGACTGAGGTGACTCTAATGCTATGGAAGCCTCTGAAAGCAAACGTAATCTAAGCCTGTAAATGTCTCAAGGTTACAAAATCAAAATGCTAAGAACAACCAATCAGAGTCAAGTAGGCTTTAAACTATAGCCAATTATATACTTTCCTTTCTTTGCTTCTGTACTTTTTCTATATATCTTTCCACTAGCTCCTTACTAGGGAGTACTCCTAAATACTTCTGGTTTGGCATGGCTGATTCCAACTGATTTTTACTCAAATAAACTCTTAAAATTTGAATATGCTTCAGTTTATCTTCTAACAGTAATATATCCATACTATAGAATATATCTGGGCAATAAAAAAACAGATTTATGATACATATAACAACATAGATGAAACTTCAAAACATTATGCTGAACAAATGAAATGAGGCTTAAAAGAGAACATGTTTGATTTTGTTTATTTGAAATTCTAGAACATTTATGAAGCTTATTTTCAGTCATAAAATTTTTAACATTGCCTTTTTCTAGGTGATGAGATGGGAATGAAAAGCTTATATATTGATTATGGTTTCAGTTCTATGGGTATAAACAGTTGTCAAAACACATTACACTGTTAAGATCTTTGCACTTCACTATATGTAAATTAAACCTCAGTAAGAAGACTGAAATCAGTAACAACAGCTTTTTCTTTGCTTAGAAGACTGGAAAAAATAAAAAACGCAAACCCCTGAAAAATAATGGATCTAGCATTGATCCTCAGTGACAACTAATATTACAAAAAAAGACTCAATTGCCTATTAAGAAACTCTTTTTGCGAAAAAACAAACAAAACCCAAAACAGCATCAATGAAGTTCTTTTGCCAAAACATAAACCTTTATATAATCTAATTTCTATATCTAGCTAGCAGATTACAGGAAATACACTGTTTAGAAAATCATGTTAAACCACAAGAATGCAAAAAAGCAATATCCAAAATATGGCGGTATTCTGGAGGACAAGCAATCTGTTTTCCACAAGTAAATTTTGAAGATATAAATGAGGGTTTGTGGAATCTACAGATTAAAAGATATTTAGGAGACCTTTAAAGTGAATGCCATATATAAACATTTTTGGGTCCTGGAAATTTTGGGGGTCTTACATAGTAAATATGTATTACATAGATAAATAGACCATATAGATAGAATTATAAATCTTTATTTATATATAAGCATTAATATTGAGATTATTTATTAATTTATAATCTATATCAAAATATAATTTAGTGAGACAGCAATAGAAATTTGACCATTAGATATTTCATTATAGTAAGAAATATTTGTCATTTTTATACTATAATGGAATCGTGGCCACATTAGAAAATACGTGCTTAATTTTGGAGACAATACTATATATTTATACTATTTGTATCAATATTTATACATGATTTATATATATTTATAATAATGCCTGAGACCCTTTTAAAACTAATTCAACAGGAGAAATAGGGAAAAGGGAGTTATAAATGAAATGAGATTTTCCATGAGTTAGATTGAGTGAAACTAGATGATAGATATTTGAGAATTCCTAATACAGTTCTCTCTACTTTTGAATACGTGAAATTTCCATAAGTAGCTTAAAAAGCCATCATAATGTAACAAACAATGACACTTGCAGTAATTATACCCAAGTAGTTCACAGAGTTTCTTTGAAACTTTTTAAAGATGGCAACAGTCCAAAGTACAATACAAGTAAGTTAAAGCAAGTTTATGGTGGCAAAATATTCTATTCTAGATACAAATGTCTCTGATGATCAGTATGAATAAAAACCTGTTTTTGCATGTATAGAATAATAGATATTCTTTGAAAAATTTTATTTACATATGTGGATGACTTTCTATAACCTAAGTATCGACAAACATCATCAATAATCAAAGGCCTAATGTTAATGATAAGGATGTCACACAGACCTAACTTTTTCCTTCATTAGCTAATAATTGCCTTAATACAGAATAGTAGTGTGATTCCTTAGATATTTTCATACAAGCTTCTATTTATTTTTCTTCCAATTTAATGACACACTATTTCTGCTGATTGCCATTATCTTCCTTGCCTGAATCTTTTATAATTTCCAGTATGCAAAACTAGTCTGAAAAAGCAAAATTTCAACCTTAGTTGAAATTGCTAGTTGAATGTCAGAGATATTGTCAAAATGAGGTACAAATCAAGTAAAACAAATTCAATATCAATTCAATTCAACAAATTCAAATATCTCTGACATTCAACTAGCAAACCTATACATACATTTAGTTAAAGCTAAACTTAGCTTTAGTTTAAAGCTAAACTAGTTTCATTTATTTTTATTTTCATTATTTTCATTACTGATACCATCACTTTAGTTTAAAGCTGCATATGCTTACAAACTGTTTAAGAAGCAGTGATATCCCTACATCCTTGTCACCATTTTTGTGCCTTTGTTGCATTAGGTCTAATATCCAAGTTAACTTCTTTCTGCCTTTCTGCCTAGAAAAATCTCCCAAGATCTAGTTTAAGTACAGACTTATCTGTGAAATCTTGATTATCCTTATCCATGACATTTTCCCTCCTAGGAATTCATTATCAGCATGAACCCTGTTATCAAATAGTTTAAAATCCCTCGATAATTCAAAGAAAGAAAACTTCAAAAAATGACTAATGACATGATCCAGGGCTAAGTGAGTGATATAAACCATAAGTGCCTGTCTGAGGCAAGAGAAATCACCAAGGACTGGCACAAGATTTGTGTTTATTGAAAAATGGCAACATGTCTGCAAAGAGGAAGGCTCCAGATTTTAGGGATAATATCAGGAAATAATAATCTGGAAATAGATATAAATGTGAGAAAAAATCTATTACTCATCTGTAGACAATTTCTGAGAAATGTACATGAGCACATAGTATATTAAATAAATTTCATGAAACTAAATTATTTTCCCCAAATCACCAGGATCCCTAAGATTTATCCCAATACAATTTCAAAGAGATACCACTCCATGATTTAAATAAAATTAGATGCAATTTAAATCACTGTAACTTGCAACAGGAGACGTCCTTTTAATGGTAGAAATTTTGGTTGCATTAAATGAATAATGCAAACAGAGCTAGATAGTGAAAATATATCTGGCTATTCCTAGCATCCTTCAAAACAGAAATAATCTGACTCTGCATGATCTGTCCCAGGTATTCAGACAGGAAATTCTCTAGAGGGGAGAAGGGAAATTCATTTCAGTACTACAGCATGATAGAAATATTTCTTAAAGAACATTAAATTCCCTTTGTTCCAATTCAGTACACTCCAGATAACAGTCTGATCTATCATTTGTTTTTCTGAGTAGATATATTAAACCCCATTACGACAGTTTCTCATGATTGTATATTAACATCTAGGATACATATACCCTCATAGCATTCTGAAAAATTGACTTAACTATAACAATTTTTACCATAAATGAACTATTTAAAGTAATCCAAACCCAAAATATATATATTATTGAATAATCAGAATGAGTCTAAAAGGAAAACTTTTCATCAATGGTTTTAGTATTAACTTTTGACAATTAATGTAAAACTGAAAATTAATTATTAAAAAATAGAGAATAGATAATTTTAAGTACATTACAGGTTTTAATTTTTAAAAATTATTTATAATAGTGTGTTAACCTTGGTCCTCTTTAGTCAGCTATATGATCATATGTATTAGTGTTAAAGATGAACACGGTTGAAAATAAAATAGGAGTTTTGAAAGCTAGTTTTTGAATAATTATACTTAAAAGGAACTAATTAACTGTAATTCATAAATTGCCTCTATGAAATGAAAAAAGTGAAAAACAATTTTTAATAGACCTTAGGGTCTATACTTCACCAATAATCTTCTAACAAAGGAACAAGCTTAACTATAGTTATTGTTAAATTTTCAAAATAAACATCACCTAAATTAAATACCCCAAATCTTACTTTCTGTAAAAGATGTAGTCTGATAAAATTATCCATTTGTCATATTATCTGAGTAATTTCAAATATATTCATAAACACTGAAATTCATATTTGGGTAAGGAAAGTGACTTGGCAGTCAGTTAGGATAATGACTGTTAGTTTTCTCATTCCTTCAGATTTTATTTTCATATTCAGATCAATTCTCAAGAATGAAGAAAAGTTATATAGATGGCAAATTAACATTGCTCATAATTTTGCTCTCCTCTATTTTTCATCACTTGGTTTATTTGCATGAAAACAGGGCCTCTGATTCTTAAGAATTCATTTACTGTCTCAGCACACAAAGTCACAAGCTCCTCATTAAGAAGTATGATCATACAACAATAGAAGGCAAAGGTGAATAGGACCCCAGAGATAATACAAGCTACTCTTTACATAGATGAAGACAGTAAACTTCTAGAAAATATAAGATAATACAATATAACTTTGTATTTTTAACAAAGGCAGAATTCTGCTCAACTCTTCCTGAATTCCAAAAAATTATTTGTATTACATTACCAAACTGTGTCACCAAGGTATTTAAATGACTTACTTTTAGATCTCAGGATAAAAAATATCTTCTTTTGGTCATGAGGCTTATTGATGATGATTTTATGTTTTGAATGTTATTCATTTTCTTTTGGTATTATTTTGACAAACCATACAACGGATAATAGTTTTACTTAAGGGATGGTTAGTCTGTGCTAGTCTCTTCCTATTTTGATAATCCCCTTTAATGCAAAATGGAAAAAAACTGTAAAGAAATTTATGAGCAGCTTTGTTTCTAGGTATGGAGTTTTGGAAAATTTCATAAGGAATATGAATAACACAATAATTGCTTATCCAATTTTAAATATTATAAGTGGATTTTATTTTGTATTAATAGACTTTGGTTTTTAGATAAGGCTTAGGTTTTCAAAAAAATGAGAAGAAAGTACAAAGAGTTCCCATATATCCCCTTTCCCTGTTCCCACCCTTTCACCTCAAATTGTGTGGTGACACAATTTCCCCTATTATTTACATCTTCCATTCCTGTGGTGCATTTGTTACAAATGATAAACCAATACTGATACATTATTACTAACTAAAGACCATAACTTATATTAGGGTCCATTCTTTGCACAGCTTCATAGGTTTTGACTAATGCCTAATGCCATGTATCTTCCATAAGAGTATTGTACTATTAAAGGAATAGTTCCATGGCTCTAAATATCCCCTGTGCGCCACCTATTCATCCTCTCCCCACCTACCTTTCCTACACCATGAAGCCCTAGAAACCACTGATTTTATTTTTTTTACTGTCTATATCATTTTGCCTTCTCCATAATGTCATATAGTTGGAATCATACGGAATGTAGCCTTTTCACTTAGTAATATACATTTATAGGTAAAGTGTTATAATGTAGCAAAATAATTAGAAATATTTTATAAGAAAAGAAAGCATATAAAACTAAAGTATTAATAATATTAGATAGTCATGTTAGTTCATTGGACTCTGCCTTGTGCAACAATTAGGAGAAAGTAAAAATAATGCCAAAGAACTGTATGAGATGCAAAAGGAATGGTGAGGTAAAAAAAATGAGTTAATGTGTAGAAAGTCTATTTAAACATAATCCACATAAAATAACATTAATAATTTATGAAGTATTGAGTTTAAAAAATTCAATAAAACACTGGAAAAGATAGCAAGTCAACAGAAGATAATAAAATAAAATATTTTAGAGTCTGTTGTTGAGGAAGGGAATTATGGTATTAATTTAATTTAGACTTAATTTAGACTTTAAGAATGCAGCATAAAAATTTAAGCTCACCCACTAAAAATTATTTTTTTATAAAAGTATCTTCCAAACTAGTACATAGGAAAAGGAGTAAGAAAAATAGATATTAAAAAAGCAAAAAAAAATCCAAAAGAGAGAGAAGGAAAGATTGAAAATATAAAACACAGAGAGAATTCAAGAGATACATCTAAAATAAATATAGAATACAGAGAGATTTAATAAACATATTAAAGTACCCAAAAGAAAGGTAGAGTATCTATGCTCACATCAGAAAAAAATAGACTTTTCAAAAGTGGATTGTTTCACTCCAAATGAAAAATTTCCAATTCTTTAAGAAGATACAACAATCATGGATTTCAGTAATTTAATGAAGTAGTCTCTAAATAAAGCAAACTGTTGATAGAACTACAGAGACATAACAGATCTATATAGGTTGTACATATAGAATCAGCATGTAATACAGAATTAACAAAAATAAAAAGGGTCATATTGCCATATTAGTATAAAAAAGCTATGTTAAAAGTTTTAAAATTTAGAAATGGGCAAATTCTTGGCAATAAAGTTTTCTGATATTGACTAAAGAAATAGAATGATTAAATAGTCCTCTTATCCATTAAATAAATTTAATTATCACTTAAATTTTTTTAAGAGAAGACACGACCAGGCTAATATAATTTTACAGAAAACTTGTCCATACTTTTTAAGAGCATATTATTCCTATTTTGTAAAATATCTGCCAAATAATAGAAAAAGAGGAAATACTCCTCAACTAATTCTACATGTTCAGCATTACCTATATACCAGTGCATTACAAACACATAGTAAATGTTTACTAAATATGTTTACTGCCTCCTTACAAATCAGACAACGGCATATAACTGCTACAGGAATGGATCTTCCTACTTCCCAGTCACACCTCCACCATTTTAGGCAACAAGACCACAAATGTGTGTGCATTTCAAAACATAGACAACTAGGGCCCTTATTGTATTGCTGGACGGTTCAGTTAACTTCCTGTCTACATTTGATCCAGGGAGGAGAGCCATTTAAATAGAACAAACCTTACCAACAACCTAACTGTTTCAGACCTTCCTTCCTATTTATTTCTGCTATTATTTCTGGTCAGAAAAAAACAAACACCTTTTTAGCCCCTCTCCCTCTCTCTCCCCTCATATAAATTTTAATTTCTTTTTTTTTAACCTATCTTACATTTTAAGACAAATTTCCTTCATGAAGCCTAATCTAAGTACCCTAACCACAAAGGTTGGACCATGTTCCCATTCTATCCTCCTGAAAGTCTATCACAGCACTTACCATACTGTATTACAAAAATGCTCTTTTCTCTTTCTCTTTCTCATTCTCTCTTTCTCCTTCTCTCCTCCTCCTTCTCTCTTTCTCTTTTTTTCTCTACCTAGGTAGGGAGCTCCTAAAAGGACAGACTGTAATTCTTCTTTTTTTCCACAGCACTTAGCCCAACGCCTCTGTTAAACTGAAATAAAATTAACTAGCAAACAACAGCTTTAGAGGTTTTATAATATGCTTTTAAATCATGTTTTACATTTTTTCTAGTCTAAATAATCTGACCAAAAAACATAACCTATTAGGTAGATTTTCAACCTCATCTTGTCCTATTGGTTGCAATAGCTATAGAAAACATACAGTTAAGCAGGCAGTAGAGAAGTCAAGAGAAGTGTTAGTTTTTAACTTTGCAAATGCACACTATGTAACTCTGCCATTGCACACTATGTAACTCTGCCCAAGCAATGATATTTTGATTCACTTTATTCCTTCAATACACTGCCACTTTCCAAACTGTAGCCAAGAGTACAATATAAATATTCTCAAATGAAGTATATTCAGCTTTTTTTCAACTCCCTTAAAAATTTATTTAATAAAAGTTTCTATTTTTTCAAAATGAAGATATATATGTATGTATGTATATAGAAAGATATATACATATATATCCATGCATGAACAAGCTTAAAGTAAACTTAAAAGTAAAATTAGAAGAAATAATCTTCTATCACACGTGATATATTCTACATTCAGTTTTGGAAGTCAGATTGCACTCTGAATGATTTTGATAGCATCTAGACGTGGTTATCCTTAATAAAATCTTATAGTGATGATATAGAAAGATAAAAGCAATAAATATTAAATCAGACATTAGACTGAATTTGTTGAATTTTTCTCTGAAAACCGAGTGTTGACAATAAATGATAAACTTTGTTTTTGTTTTAAACATACCATCCAAATCTTTAAAAAATGAGGCTGTAAAATATTTTTAAATTATACAAATAACATGGTAAAATAGAAGCTATAAACTAAATTATCAATACTACTGTCTTTATATAATTTAGAAAAATTTTAATAATATGTAATATACACTAACTAGCTGTATGAATTTGGGAAAATCACTTGACCTGCCTGGGTTGACTTCCCTGTTTAATAGTAACATTAATTAAGAAATAGCATTGTTATAAAGATCTAATTGAATTAGAACAGTTGCAAGGATATACTAAGGGCTTGTAATTATTTTTGACATTAACAATAGTCTTGTAATGTTTATGTAACACATACATAAATACACACACACAAGGAATTTGCTTATTTGCAATTAAGCAAAACAAAACTCAACCAGTCACAGAAAATTACCATTGAACTTATAGTTTACTTTCTTCACTACATTTTCACCATAAAAATATTTCTATTGAGTTCTATAAAAAAAAATCTGATCATACTACATATTCTCTTCTGTAATGTAATTTAATTTTGTATTGCCACTTCAATGAGTAAGTTTCTGCATCAGTATTTTAATGATCACATAGTATTCTATTCTCATATGTATTGTAATATAACTACTGTATATGTATAATTCCAACAGGGATTTTTATTAATTTTTGTTTTTCCTTGTTAAAATATTCCTTGAATAAAATTCTTAGACATAATAGTTTGCATATTTCCATTCTAAAATATAACCAACATGATAGATAAGAAAGGATTCCCTCTTGTCTTAAATCCATAGGTCTTTTATTAATGAGTTTTTAAAAATTTCAACTTTTGTTTATCAAGTAAATCTGTTATCTTATTTAAAATCTACAGCAACTTTAAAATCTATATCTCATGCCATTGTTCTATAGCTCTTCACATATGAATCCAATACTAATTTTAGATGCTACTCACTCAGATAAAGTCATCTAGATCACTAGTTAAATATATGTATTTCAAGACCTATCCCTTGGAATTTCTAATTCAGTTGGTCTCCACAGAATCTGAAAAATTTGCATTTTTAATATGCTCTCCAGGTAATTTATTTTTCCTTCACATAAGTGTGTCAAATATTGCATAATCTCTGTTCTAACACTGGTATTCTTAATATATTTCTGCAAAATATATAAAAGTTTTAATGAAGGTAATTTTGCAAATATTTTATATAAATACTTAAGGTCATGTACTATAAAATTGCCTCATAAGGGCTTTCAGTTGCTTCCAGTTACCATGTTCATTCATTATTTATATTTTTTACTTCTTAAACATTTCTTTCACTTTAAAAAAATTTTATTCACATTACTGTGGTTAGTATTATATGGCAGTCCTTCACTTTATATATGAAATATAAATGGTAAAATGGAAAAAGGTTTTAGCCAAAAGATTTTCTTTCCCCAGATTTGGGACACACTGAAAATTATGAGAAATAGTAGATGTTATAATAAAATTGATTGTGTGTTTGTAGCTATGGTTTATTCAAAAGTTAATCATGGAGGAAAAGAGATGATAAAGTTTTTCAATGAGAGTAATATTTTCATCAACATATTATGAAATTTTAGGCTTTCAGGACTACAGAAAAAAGTATCAGTGATGGTATAATTCAATACTTCCTAAGGCACAACTAACCAGTGCAGAGTATCTATGTGTAGCAAGTTTGCATACACTTCCGGTTTAAAAAATACACAAACACACACATACATATATATATGTATATATATACACACACACACACATATATATTCACTCTTTATAGCTACCTTCACCTTGGAAAAAGGTATATATTACATCTGAAATTGTCTTAAAATACCTTCATTTTTTCAAAAATATCACTGTAAATTTTCCATACCCCATCATTATGCTGTTACGAATGACATCACAAATGAAGACTTTGTAAGTGAATTAAATGCTTTGCTCATAAAGCTTCCTGTAAAATTAATCATTGAAACAGTGTTCGAGACTTTTTTCTTATTACTACAATTTCCCTCAATGTAATTAAAATATACTCCAGAGACCCCAGCTGGCAGGATAGAGCATAACAAAGCAGGGAATCTAGCCAAAAGTATATCTTCTAGAAATTCTCAGAATGTGTTACATTAAAAACAGGATGTGTTTTAACAATGTTCAATGACTTCCACAAGGAAACTTCCCAAGTTAACGACAGAGTTGGGTAAAGAATGCTATTCTCTACTCCTTCCTTTTTAAAAAAATGCCTCAATTTATTATTTTTTAATTTCTACAACTATTTCAAGGTGATGGAGTACAATAAATAAAAAATACTTTCAATGCATTTTCTGAAAATCAGTGAGGTCAGCAAAATATTATTTCAGGGAAATTAAATATATGAGTATTTTGTATACCTATTTTTGTTATCATTATGAGTCCTAGGTTAAAAGGACTGAGACCAATAGCCTATCATTGTCTAAATATTTCCTAAAAGAACTATTTTTCAATTTCTGAAAATATAACCAGATACACCCCCAGATTTACATATGTAAAATAATATTTCCTTAGGGAAATTCTCTGGTATATTTCCCCTCTCATCCTTTTTGCTTCTATTAAGAAAAACATTTCCCCGCTGCATTCTATAGAACTTTTTTTTCTTAGTTTTTTTACTCCAAAGTAGATTTCAATCTATTAGAATTTTTCCCCTTGGAATCCATTTTTTAAAAATCTTTATTGGAGTACAACTGTTTGCATTGTTGTGTTAATTTCTGCTGTATAACAAAGTGAATCAGCTATATGTATACATATATCTCCATACACCCTCCCTCTTGCATCTCCCTCTAACTCTCCCTATCCCACCCCTCTAGGTGGTCAAAATGCACCAAGCTGATCTCCCTATGCTATGCACCTGTTTCCCACTAGCTACTTATTTTACAGTTGGTAGTGTATATATGTCAATGCCACTCTCTCACTTCATCCTAGCTTACCTTTCCCCCTCCCTGTGTCCTCAAGTCCATTCTCTACATGCGTGTCTTTATTCCTGTCCTGCCCCTGGGTTCTTCAGAACCATTTCTTGTTTTTAGATACTATATATATTAGTATACAGTATTTGTTTTTCTCTTTCTGACATACTTCACTCTGTATGACAGACTCTAGGTCCATCCAACTCACTACAAATAACTCAATTTCTTTTCTTTTTATGGCTAAATAATATTCCTTTGTACATATCTGCCACATCTTCTTTATCCATTCATCTGTAGATGGGCACGTAGGTTGCTTCCATGTCCTGGCTATTGTAAATGGTGCTGCAAAGAACATTGTGGTACATGACTCTTTTTGAATTATGGTTTTTTTCAGGGTATATGCCCAGTAGCAGGATTGCTGGGACATATGGTAGTTCTATTTTTAGTTTTTACAGGAACCTTCATACTCTTCTCCATAGTGGCTGTATCAATTTACACTCCCACTAACAGTGCAAGAGGGTTCCCTTTTCTCCACAACCTCTCCAGCATTTATTCTTTGTAGATTTTTTGATGATGGCCATTCTGACTGCTGTGAGGTGATACTTCATTGTAGTTTTGATTTGCATTTCTCTAATGATTCGTGATGTTGAGCATCCTTTCATGTGTTTGTTGGCAATCTGTATATCTTCTTTGGAGAAACGTATATTTAGGTCTTCTGCCCATTTTTGGATTGGGTTGTTTGTTTTTTTGATATTAGGCTGCATGAGCTGCTTGTATACTTTGGAGATTAATCCTTTGTCAGTTGCTTCCTTTGCAAAAATTTTCTCCCATTCTGAGGGGTTTTTTCTTCCTATTTATGGTTTCCTTTGCTTTACAAAAGATTTGAAGTTTCATTAGGTCCCATTTGTTTATTTTTGTTTTTATTTCCATTTCTCTAGGAGGTGGGACAAATAGGATCTTGCTGTGATTTATGTCATAGAGTGTTCTGCCTATGTTTTCCCATAAGAGTTTTATAGTGTCTGGCCTTACCTTTAGGTCTTTAATCCATTTTGAGTTTATTTTTGTGTGTGGTTTTAGGGAGTGTTCTATTTTCATTATTTTACATGTACCTGTCCAGTTTTCCCTGCACCACTTATTGAAGAGGCTATCTTTTCTCCATTGTATACTCTTGCCTCCTTTATCAAAGATAAGGTGACCATATGTGCATGAGTTTATCTCTGGGCTTTCTTTCCTGTTCCATTGATCTATACTTCTGTTTTTGTGCCAGTACCATACTGTCTTGATTACTGTAGCTTTGTAGTATAATCTGAAGTCAGGGAGCCTGATTTCTCCAGCTCCGTTTTTCTTTCTCAAGACTGCTTTGGCTATTTGGGGTCTTTTGTATTTCCACAAAAATTGTGAAATTTTCTGTTCTAGATCTGTGAAAAATGCCATTGGTACTTTGATAGGGATTGCATTGAATCTGTAGATTGCTTTGGCAAGCAAAGTCATTTTCACAATGTTGATCCTTCCAATCCAAAAACATGGTATATGTCTCCATCTGTTTGTGTCATCTTTAATTTCTTTCATCAGTGTCTCAGAGTTTTCTGCACACCAGTCTTTTGTCTCCTTAGGTAGGTTTATTCCTAGGTACTTTATTCTTTTTGTTGCAGTGGTAAATGGGAGTGTTTCCTTAATTTCTCTTTCAGATTTTTCAGCAGTAATGTATAGGAATGCAAGAGATTTCTGTGCATTAACTTTCTATCCTGCTACTTTACCAAATGCATTGATTAGCTCTAGTAGTGTTCTGGTAGCATCTTTAGGATTCTCTATGTATGGTATCATGTCATCTGCAAACAATGACAGTTTTACTTCTTCTTTTCCATTTTGGATTCCTTTTATTTCTTTTCTTCTCGGATTACTGGGGCTCAGACTTCCAAAACTATGTTGTATAATAGTGGTGAGAGTGGGCACCCTGTCTTGTTCCTGATCTTAGAGGAAATGGTTTCAGTTTTTCATCAAGAATGATGTCGGCTGTGGGTTTGTCTTATATGGCCTTTATTATGGTGCAGTAAGTTCCCTCTATGCCTACGTTGTGGAGAGTTTTTATCATAAATGGGTATTGAATTTTGTTGAAAGATTTTTCTGCACCTACTGAGACTATCGTATGGTTTTTATCCTTCAGTTGGTTAATATGGTGAATCACACAGATTGATTTGCATATATTGAAGAATCCTTGCATTCCTTGTATAAACCCCACTTGATCATGGTGTATGATCCTTTTAATGTGCTGCTGGATTCTGTTTGCTACTATTTTGTTGAGGATTTTTGCGCCTATATTCAACAGTGATACTGGCTTGTACTTTTCTTTTTTTTGTGACATCTTTGTCTGGTTTTGATATCAGGGTGATGGTGGCTGCACAGAATGAGTTTGGGAGTGTTCCTCCCTCTGCTATATTTTGGAAGAATTTGAGAAGGATAGGTATTAGCTCTTCTCTAAATGTTTGATAGAATTCACCTGTGAATCCGTCTGGTACTGGGCCTTTTTTTGGGGAAGATTTCTAAACACAGTTGCAATTTCAGTGTTTGTGATTTGTCTGTTTATATTTTCTATTTCATCCTGGTTCAATCTCAGAAGGGTGTGCTTTCCTAGAAACTTGTCCATTTCTTCCAGGTTGTCTATTTTAGTGGCATATAGTTGCCTTGTCATAATCTCTCATGATCATTTGTATGTCTGCAATGGCAGTTGTTACCGCTCCTTTTTCATTTCTAATTCTATTGATTTGAGTGTTCTCCCTTTCTTTCTTGATGAGTCTGGCTAATGGTTTATCAATTTTGTTTATCTTCTTAAAACCAGCTTTTAGTTTTATTGATCTTTGCTATCGTTTGCTTCATTTTTTTTCTTTGATTTCTGATCTGATCATTATGATTACTTTCCTTCTGCTAACTTTGAGGGTTTTTTTGTTCTTCTCTCTTTAATTGCTTTAAGTGTAAGGTTAGGTTGTTTATTTGAGATGTTTCTTGATTCTTGAGGTAGGATGGTATTGCTATAAACTTCCCTCTTTGAACTGCTTTTGCTGCATCCCATAGGTTTTGGAGCGTCATGTTTTCATTGTTACTTGTTTCCAGGTATTTTTTTGATTTCCTCTTTGATTTCTTCAGTGATCTCTTGGTTATTAAGTAGTGTATTGTTTAGCCTCCATGTGTTTGTATTTTTTACAGATTGTTTCCTGTAATTTCATCTAGTCTCATACCATTTTGTTTGGAAGAGATACTTGATATGATTTCAGTTTCATAAAATTACCAAGGCTTGACTTGTGACACAAGATATGTTCTATCCTGGAGAATGTTCCATGAGCACTTGAGAAGAAAGTGTATTCTGTTGTTTTCAGATGGAATACCCTATAAATATCAATTAAGTCCATCTTGTTTAATGTGTCATTTAAAGCTTGTGTTTATTTTCATTTTTGTTGATTTATCTATCGGTGGGTTATCAATGTTTGTGTTACTGTTGATTTCCCCTTTTACGGCTGTTACCATCTGCCTTATGTATTGCACTGCTCCTATGTTGGGTGCATAAATATTTACAATTGTTCTATCTTCTCCTTGGATTGATCCCTTGATCACTATGTAGTGTCCTTCTTGGTCTCTTGTAATAATCTTTATTTTAAAGTGTATTTTGTCTGATATGAGAATTGCAACTCCAGCTTTCTTTTGATTTCCATTTGCATGGAATATCTTTTTCCATGCCTCACCATCAGTCTGTATGTGTCCCTACATCTGAAGTGGGTCTCTTATAGACAGCATATATATGGGTCTTCTTTTTGTATCCATTCAGCCAGTCTATGTCTTTTGGTTAGAGCATTTAATCCATTTATATTCAAGGTAATTATCAATATGTATGTTCCTATTACCATTTTCTTAATTGTTTTCGGTTTGTTTTTGTAGGTCTTTTCCTTCTCTTGTTTTTCCTGCCTAGAGAAGTTCCTTTAGCATTTGTTGTAAAGCTGGTTTGCTGGTGCTGAATTCTCTTAGGTTCTGCTTGTCTGTAAAGTTTTTTAAAATTTCTCCATCAAATCTGAATGAGATCCTTGCTGGGTAGAGTAATCTTGGTTGTAGGTTTTTCCCTTTCATCAGTTTAAATATGTCCTGCCACTCCTTTCTGGCTTGCAGACTTTCTGCTGAAAGGTCAGCTGTTAATCTTATGGGGATTCCCTTGTATGTTATTTTTTGCTCTTCCCTTCCTGCTTTTAATATTTTTTCTTTATATTTAATTTTTGATAGTTTGATTAATATGTGTCTTGGCCTGTTTCTCCTTGGATTTACCCTGTATGGGACTCTCTGTGCTTCCTAGATTTGGGTGACTATTTCTTTTCCCATATTAGGGAAGTTTTCAACTATAATCTCTTCAAATGTTTTCTCAGTCCCTTTCTTTTTCTCTTCTTCTGGGACCCCTATAATTCAAATGTTTGTGCATTTAGTGTTGTCTCAGAGGTCTCTGAGACTGTCCTCCATTCATTTTTTTTTCTTAATTCTGCTCTGCAGTAGTTATTTCCACTATTTTATCTTCCAGGTCACTTACCTGTTCTTCTGTTTCAGTTATTCTGCTATTGATTCCTTCCAGAGAATTTTTAATTTCATTTATTATGTTGTTCATCACTGTTTGTTTGCTCTTTAGTTCTTCTAGGTCCATGTTAAAGGTTTCTTGTATTTTCTCCCTTCTATTTTCTAGATTTTGGATCATCTTTACTATCATTATTCTGAATTCTTTTCCAGGTAGACTGCCTATTTCCTCTTCATTTTTTTGGTGTGGTTGGTTTTTACCTTGCTAATTCTTCTGCTGATTATTTCTCTGTCTTTTCATTTCACTTAACTTACTGTGTTTGCAGTCTCCTTTTTGCTGGGTTAGGTTCATAGTTCCCATTGTTTTTTGTGTCTGCCCCCAGTGGGTAAGGTTGGTTTAGTGGTTTGTGTAGGCTTCCTGGTAGAGAGGACTGGTGCCTGCCTTCTGGTGTATGAAGATGGATCTTGTCTTTCTGGTGGGCAGGATCGTATCCAGTGGTGTATATTTTGGTGTGTCTGTAAACTTAGTATGGTTTTATGCAGCCCCTCTGCTAATGGGTGGGGTTGTGCTCCTGTCTTGCTAATTGTTTGGCATGGGATGTCCAGCACTGGAGCTTCCTGGTGGTTGAGTGGAGCTGGGTCTTAGCGTTGAGCCATAGATCTCTGCGAGAGTTCTCACCAATTGATATTACTTGGGACAGGGAGGTCTCTTGTGGTCTAACATCCTAAACTCAGCTCTCCTACCTCAGAGGCTCAGGCCTGACACCCGGCCAGAGCACCAAGACCCTGTCAGCCACACAGCTCAGAAGAAAAGGAAGGCAAAAAAGAA
Source organism: Delphinus delphis (assembly GCF_949987515.2). Taxonomy (NCBI): domain Eukaryota; kingdom Metazoa; phylum Chordata; class Mammalia; order Artiodactyla; family Delphinidae; genus Delphinus; species Delphinus delphis. Next base: position 33,873,945 of record NC_082686.1, read on the forward strand.
ATAAATTAAAAAAAACAAAATAAAATAAGGTTATTAAAATAAAAAATACATTATTAAAATAAAAATATATATAATTAAAAAACAAGAGACCAAACCAATAAAGAAATCCACCAATGATAACAAGTGCTAAAAACTAAACTAAGATAAACCTATAAATCAGAACCTAGTCAGTCACATACAGCAAACCCCAAATCTACACTTGCTCCTCAATTTTGGGATAATTCATTGTCTATTCAGGTATTCCACAGATGCAGGTCATGGTTTGTGTATGCTTCCCGGTAGAGTGAATACATACATCAACAATACATCAAGTTGATTGTGGAGATTCAATCTGCTGCTCCTGAGGCTGCTGGAAGAAGTTTCCCTTTCTCTTCTTTGTTCACACAGCTCTTGGGGTTCAGCTTTGGATTTGGCCCTGCGTCTCCATGCAGTTTGCCCTCTGGTATCTGTTCTTCACCCAGACGGAGTGGTTAATGGAGCCATTGATTAGGGGGCTCTGACTCACTCATGCCAGGGTGAGGGATGTGTAGTGAATGCCGGGCAAGCCTGTGGTGGCAGAGGGTAGCATGACGTTGCAACAGCCTGAGGCATGCTGTGTGTTCTCCTGGGAAAGTTGACCCTGGCTGTGGTGGGCTGCACAGGCTCCCAGGACAGGAGATGTGGATAGTGACCTGCGCTTGCCCACAGGCTTCTCGGTGGCTGCAGCATCAACGGTAGCATTTCATGCTGGTCTCTGGTTTTCACCCTGATAGCCACAGCTCACGCCCATCTCTGAAGCTTGTTTAGTCGGTACTCTGAATCTCCTCTCTTCACACACCCTGAAACAATGGTCTCTTGCCTCTTAGGCAGTTCCAGACTTTTTTCCCAGCCTCCCTCCTGGCTAGCTGTGGCACACTAGCCCCCTTCAGGCTGTTTTCATGCAGCCAACCCCAGTCCTCTCCCTGGGATCTGATCTTCGAAGCCCGAGCCTCAGCTCCCAGCCCTCACACACCCCAGTGGGTGAGCAGACAAGCCTCTCAGGCTGGTGAGTGCTGGTTGACACCAATCCTCTGTGAGGGAATCTCTTTACTTTGCCCTCTGCACCCCTGTTGCTGCACTCTCCTCCGTGGCTCCAAAGCTTCCCACCACCCACCCAAACCCCGTCTCCACCAGTGAAGTGGCTTCCTAGTGTGTGGAAACCTTTCCTCCTTCACAGCTCCCTCCCAGAGGTGCAGGTCTGTCCCTATTCTTTTGTCTCTGTCTTTTTTTTCTTCTGCCCTACCCAGGTACGTGGGGAGTTTCTTGCCTTTTGGGAAGTCTGAGGTCTTCTGCCAGCATTCAGCAGGTGTTCTGTAGGAGTTGTTCCATATGTAGATGTATTTTTGATATATTTGTGGGGAGGAAGTTGATCTCCATGTCTTACTCCTCCACCATCTTGAAGGTCCAAGCCGAAATCCATTCTTATATCATTTAGTTTCTTATGTATACCTGCTTTGGTTTTGTTTAGTTTTTGTTTGTTTTCCATGGTGTCTTACTTATTCCTATGATTTCTCTTTCAAGTTTTGGGGAGGCAGCATATTGATGTCAATTTTTTTTTAAACTGTATTCAGATTTTTATTAAAATCATTTTAAAATTTATGCTTTTCCTCTGAATTATGAAATTTTATTTCTTTTTGTCCTCTTTCAGAGTGCATTTTCTCAGGACCCATGCGCCTCTCATTTTATTTAGCATCAAATGAGAAGTGATATCCAAGCCTGATATTTCCTAGTGAACACATTGTATAATATGGCCTTACTTCATTTAATTTTTCCTTCAGGGTTCAACTACCTAGAGCTGAATGCACTCAGCTTTCATCCAGTTTCCAGTTTTCCATAAGAATTAATCTAATTCACCTATTCTGGACTGAGGTGAGAATGTGTCCTACACCTATTACCTGAATGAAGAACATGAAAATTCCATAGTCCTAATATTTACCAGTAGTTTTTCCTCTAAGTTTTGTTATCACCTTTAAACTATAGATTCTTTATCTCTATAAATGGAATATACAACCACCTTTACATGTCCCTCCTTACCACCAGTTTGATTCTTTACCAGGATTTTCTGTTCTTCAGTGGATATTGAGAGAAGGATCCTGTTAGGAGAAAGAAGTGAGGTTGCTAACAATCCAGTTGCCTCAAAGAGGCTACATTCATATAATAGAAAGCCTTGGTTAGGTCTGGGTTTCTGATATAATATACTTAGGCAGTATACAAAGGCAAAATAAGTCTCCCTGAAAATTTGCTCTGCTCAGGATAGAGCTATGAATGTGTGAACTGTCAATGGTGTTTCTTTACTGAACCCAGTACAATTCACATGCTGTTAGTGGAAATTCTTCCTAAACTTGGGAAATATATTTCTGATGTTTTTGTATGTCTTTGTTCTCCTGGTGGTCTTAGTTATGTTAAAATTAGTAAGAATTTTTTTTTTTTTTTTTTTGCGGTACGCAGGCCTCTCACTGTTGTGGCCTCTCCCGTTGCGGAGCACAGGCTCCGGACACTCAGGCTCAGCATCCATGGCTCATGGGCCCAGCCACTCTGTGGCATGTGGGCTCTTCCCAGACCGGGGCACGAACCCATGTCCCCTGCATCAGCAGGCGGACTCTCAACCACTGCACCACCAGGGAAGCCCAGTAAGAATTTTTATAGGGATGCAAGACTACATTCAAGGAAGACTATCTCTTTATTTTTAAAAAAGAGAAAGTACAAAAATCATTTCTAATATATCTTTAAGTGTGCACTTCCTTCCTTCTTCCTCCCAAATCCAGTAAGATCAATTTGTTTTTTCTTGGAACATCAGCAGTGATAGAATAAAAGCAAATACCTTCATTAGGACATTTAATATTTGGATGATCTAGCTCCAAAATAAATGGCCAGCTCCTTTCCTATTCCAGCCAACAAACTAACTATACATTGATCTATGAACCATTTTGGGAAAATGCTTACCTATTTCTGTATATCTCTGCTCGTTCTACACCTCCCATATATTCTTTTTATTGAAACCATGCTCTTACTCAAGCCTTCTCAAGAGTGATACACATAATGGTAAGGTTTTTTTTTTTGATTTGCTGGTTAGCATGCATCTATCTCCCCTTCAAGCCACAGCTTGGTTCTTGTAATGCTGTTTTGCATGACTCAGAAATAAATACTGAATCCTCTGTATACCTTCCTTAATGAGTTCTTATCCCCCATCTCCACAGTACCTCTATTAAAATCTCACATTTGTCAAACACCCTGTCTCACTAGTCTATATTCAACTTTACAGAGAAAATGCCATGAGATAAGAACTGCATTAATCCTCAAAACTTATTGGTCCTTATGTAAATGTATCTTTCCCTCTCATCATTATGGAAGAGGCCTTTCTTTTTATTGTCAAGACAAATGCCTTTATTCCTGCTTTGGGCTCTATCTGCCCTCACTCTCCAGATAAAAACCAGTTTATTTGCTAGTTAAGAATAATCTTTACTTTTATTAGCTCTTCATCAGTATTTCAATATGTTCAAAATCTCCCATCTTAAACATCATTCCCATCATCTCACATACTACTTTATGAAAAGAAAAACATATTTAATACTATAGTTTTCTAAGTGCTATGAATATAATGAAAATAGATACTCTTTAACTCCCATTTATTATTTTACCATTTTTAGGGTCAGTAAAGTGATACCTTCTAAGTCTTTTTTTCTGCCTTTATGTCTCTCCTGAGCTACAAAACTACAAACCCAAAGCCTTAGTGAGCATCTCCATTTATTTCCCCACTCAATTCTTCTTATAATGTGCTTCTCTTGCAAAATTCCCTACCTTAGTAAATACAATCCACCCCACAGTGAAAATTAGAAACTTGCCTGTATTATTTGACTTCTCATTTTCCCAGCACTAACCCTCAATCATCACCAGTCCCTGTTGCTTCCTATATCATCTTTTCAGTCTTCTCACTTCTCCTCTTACCCATGTTCATGCCCACGGTCCAAAAACATCATGATTTATCATCTGGTTTTTGACAACATTCTCCTAAGAGTTGTCTTTGCTCAAATGAGATCTATAATTTACAGAGCAGCCACAGTGATGTTTCTAAACCACACAACTGATGGGGCTGACTAAAAATCTTAACACACTTCCAAGATTCATTGCATTCAGGAAAAATACAAATTTCTTAGTGTAGCACAGAAGCCTTTTCCTAGTCAGAAACTTAATTTCTTTTTCCATGACTCAAGCATTTCAGCCTGGCCTCTGAAACCTCATTTGAGATTCCTCTTATTCTTTGTCGTTTGTTATTGCCAAACAGAAGTAGAGGGCCTGATGGAGTCTCCAGGACTCTAAAGAATGACTGAAACACATAATGGAAAGAACCTATCTCTGCAAAACAGGGAACCCCTCAGCTTATTTGCAGTGGACAATAATGTGAGAAGGAAATAAACTATTTTTGTGTTTAGCCAATGAAATAAACTATTTTTGTGTTTAGCCAATGAGATATGGTATTCATTTGTTAAAACAGTTAATCTACCATAACTAATATATTTAGGAGAAGAAATACTGATACAAGAATAATATCCTCAATAGATGGTTGACTAGCATAATGGGCTAAATGAATAGGAGAGTTTTTGGCACAAAGATTAATTCCATGAATACTCTTAAAATATAGTACAAAAGTAGAAATATAGATGAAAACTATAAAATAAATACTAGTAGTGACAGAAAACTCCAGATGTAGTAACATGCATGTCAATTTGTTTCCAGAGTAATATGAGAGACTGGAGAAGAAAAAAATCATTGAAGAAATTTTAAGAAAAAAATTTCCCAGCTTAAGTAAGACACAGAATTTCAAACTTAAATTGCTTAATGAATGGCAAGTAGGATAAATTAAAGAGACTATAAATAGACTTTCCTTTGGGAAATATCAAAGTTACAAAGACAAATGGATCCTAAATGCTAATAAAAGTGAGAGGAAAAATGACAAAAAGTGTTTACTTATAAAGACTAGTAGTTGCACTTTCACCAGATTTCTTATTAGTAATACTGAATACAACAACAGAAGTCTTCAAATGGATGAGGGAAAAATAATGTTCACTTGATAAATGTCCTATCAGCCAAACTGCAAACTGTTAGGGCAGAGGAAAGTGTTTTCAGACATGTAAGATCACAGAAAGGTTATTTTTTAAAATTTTTATTGGAGTATAGTTGATTTACAATGTTGTGTTAGTTTCAAGTGTACAGCAAAGTGGATCAGTTATACATATACATATATCCACTCTTTTTTAGATTCTTTTCCCATATAGGTCACCACAGAGTACTGAGTAGAGTTCCCTGTGCTATACAGTAGGTTCTTATTAGTTATCTATTTTATATGTGGTAGTGTGTATATGTCAATCCCAATCTCCCAATTTATCTCTCCTCCTCTTATCCCCTGGTAACCATAAGTCTGTTTTCTATATCCATAACTCTACTTCTGATTTGTAAATAAGTTTATTTGTACCCTTTTTTTTAGATTCCACATATAAGTGATATCACATGATATTTGTCTTTCTGTGTCTGACTTACTTCACTCAGTATGACAGTCTCTAAGTCCATCCATGTTGCTGCAAGTGGCATTATTTTGTTCTTTTTTATGGCTGAGTAATATCCCATTGTATATATGTACCACACCTTCTTTATCCATTCCTCTGTTGATGGACATTTAGGTTGCTTCCATATCCTGGCTATTGTAAATAGTGCTGCAATGAACATTGGGGTGCATGTATCTTTTTGAATTATGGTTTTCTCTGGGTATATGCCCAGGAATGGGATTGCTGGGTCATATGGTAGTTCTATTTGTAGTTTTTTAAGGAACCTCCATACAGTTCTCCATAGTGGCTGTACCAATTTACATTCCCACCAACAGTGTGTTAGGGCTCCCTTTTCTCCACACCCTCTCCAGAATTTATTATTTGTAGATTCTTTGATATGGCCATTCTGACTGGTGTGAGGTGATACTTCATTATACAGAAAGGTTATTTTTGTTCACAATTTTTTTGAAAGATACTACGGAATATATTTCAGGAAAATAAAAGTGAAAAGCAAGGAGGAGACCTACTCAAGATGAAGAAGCTGGAACAAACCTGAGGTAGAGGAGAGAAGTCACCCCAGGAGAGGTGTGAAGCATGCCAAGAGAGCTACGCATCGAGACTGATGTGAGAAAGGAGGGACTCAGTGTGATAAGCAGATGATTAATAAACAAAGTTAAGAAAAAGGTAAAGATAAATTGCCTTAGAGATTAGAAAAAGACAAAACTATAAATTCAATGACAATAAATTTCTGAGTTGCTTGTTTCACACAGTTTTCATACTTTTGGTAGAGCTATTATTTGTCTTGAATAAGGAAAGACCAGACTCTGAGAAACAAGAAACTTAAGTTTCACCTTTGAACCAACTTTGTCTCAATAAGCACTGGTTTTGATCCAAAAGAAGAAGATAAATCTCTTTATAGTACAACTTGAGAAGTGTCTCTGTAGAGTGACAGAATTCATTTGTCAGGAGTACATTAAATTTTATAAGTTTACTACAGAAACAATGAGATCATAAGTTTTGCAATTTTACAAACTTGAAAATGCTCTTTAAATATATCCCTGCTTTGACCTGAGACAGAATTTGTTTACAAAAGGAATAGAAAATATGTAGTTTTTTGTTATTGACATTTTTAATGTTTTAATATAAGGCCCCATATATTCCAGATTAAAACTTACAAGATGAAATGTAGCATATATAAGAGAAAATGAAAGAATATATTGAATGTTATTAAAATGTCACAGTTATCACTAAAATAGCACTCTTATTACTTAATATAAAACTAGTAGTTACTTTAGCTCATTAGATTTAACTGGCATCACTTTATTTTGGCTCTGAACCAGAAACTTTTTACTTGTTTACCAGCTTTATCTGAGCTTCAATACATATAGAAATAAGGTCTCTATCTTGTGTCCACAAAATACCAAGGACATGAGTAAATTAACTTTTTTCACGTCCAAATATGATCAGCTTTTTTTTTTTCTTTCTCTCTTTAAATTCTTGAGTGATATGAATTCAAGCAATGGAAATGAGTTCTTTGTGAGAACATAAATGTTGTGGTCTTTATCATTGTGCTTTCTCTTCTATGATACAAAAAATAATGATAGGAACTAGTAAAATGCTTTTTGATGATGAGGAGGAGAAAGGTGTTGCTGTTTGGCTAATCCTGTACCCTCACACGTTCTCTTAGTGGCAAGTTCTGAAAGAATATAAGTTGCTACCGTGTGCAGCCTAACATGGTATTGATCAGCTATAGGAAAAATAGGGCAATGAAAATTAGAAGCTAATGGAGTAGCAAAGGAAGAGAAATTCTATTCTGACAAATGGATAAAGCCTGATGTTGTAATAGAGAAGTCAAAAATAAACAATACTGTGAGCTCTAAAATACAAAAGAGAATTGAGAAATTAATCATGACAGTTCCTCTTTTTATATTTATATTCATATTTATATAATATTTATATTCCTAAACATTTAAAGGAAAAAAAGTCATTCCTAGAAGGGACATCTGGGGAGCTACTTTTGTACTTCATACAAGTATTGGAGCTGAGAATGTATTGGTGGCTGGGAGAGAAATGCTGTTATAGTTCTATCAAACTGCCCTCTTAGTGAGAGATATCAAAATGGTGGGTGTCTTGTGGACATGTTTTTTGTTTGTTTTCTAGGAAATCTGCCACAAGGACTCAATATTACCCTATTGTGTAATGTAGATCATGCTCATTTTAGCTGACTTTTTGAGTCTATCCTCAGCCCTCAGCCTCTAACTGGTGGCATCCTCTTGTCCCTTCAGAGTTTTATGAGCAAAATGTAAAACAGTGTAACATGTATCAGAGAAAACAGAGTTAAGAAGAAAGAAGTCACTTGGATTGATAAATTAGCCTTGGAAAATCAACAGCATTGTAATGCATATTTGGAAGGTGGAAGTGGGGGTGAAGCCAGACTGGGCCAGGCTGTGTAGAAAGGAGGAAGAAGGAAATGAAAATAACAAGTAGAAATAAAAATAACAAATATCAAAATTTTAAGTAATTTTACGATGAATGTTTTCTACTCATTTTTTGAAGTTGGAATTAAGAACATATGCTATGACTATTACTAATGAACAATTCACAGTTACTGAATACCTAATACATTCTGTGTTCATTTAAGCTCATGACAATCTTACAAGAAAGATACAATTATTAACTTCATTTTACAGATGAGGAAATTGAAATGGAAAACTAAAGTAACTAGCAGATGACCACATACTTAGTAAGTGGTAGTTTTGTTCCAGTGCCTGTATTCTTAGTTAGTGAAATTGATTACATCTGAAAATTAGAGAGCAGTGTTAGAGTATAGGGCTTAAGTATTTTGGCCTAGTTTGTAGTGGCAGAATTACACTTAAAATGATGACAAGGGAAATTTTTAAGGGATAATACAAATTTTCTGTTTAGTTTTGAAGGTCCACCTAATGTTGGGACTAGGGATTTTGAGTACCATTGATCACATTATTGTGTGAATTTCCTTTCTTTTTTTCAATAAAACACTGCATTTTAATCAGGTAATACAAGAAAGACAAGCTTAGGAAAAATACTTGGCAAGTGTGTGTACAAATAACAGAACTTAGAGAAAATATAAAGAACTCAAATCACAAGGGATGGAAAGTAAAATCCTTTCTTGTCTCCAATTGTATTCGTTTTCTAGGGCCATTATAACAGAGTATCACAAACTAGATGAGTTTGAACAACAGAAATTTATTTTCTCATAGTTCTTGAGGATAGAAGTCAGAAATCAAAGTGTCAGCAGAGGCATGCTCCCTTTGAAACCTATAGGAAGAGTCCCTCCTTACCTCTTCCAGCTTCTGGTAGCCCTAAACATTACTTGATTTGTAGCAGCATAACTCCACTCTTCACCTGGCACTCTCTCTCTGTTTCTCCTCAAGGTTTTCTCTCTGTGCACGTTTGTTTCTGTGTCAAATGTCACTTTTTTATAAGGACTCCAGGTGTATTAGATAAAAATCCACCTTCATTTTAACCTAATGACCTCTGTAAGACCTGTTTCCAAATAAGATTACAGTACTGGTGGCTGGGACTTCAACATATCTTTTGGGGGGACACAGTTCAACTCATAACACCAACGTTTCCATACAGGAGAACATTCTCAAATTACTAATAGCCTAGAGAAATACTAAAAGCATTAATATATACCAAGTGGGCATCGACCAAACCAAGGGCAGGCCATCCTGCCTTTGTTAAAACCTCTTAATGAACTATGGTTACTCCTATTAGAATTTCTTGTCTGGTAAAAACTACTTATAGAAAGATTAAAAGCGTGGTTCTAGCAAAGCCTAATGGACCAAAATATTCATGATTAAGCATATATGGAGATGCATGTCTATAAAAGTTATCATGTGGCTTTTGCACTACTAAAATAAAATGCCTTGAAAATTTCTAAGTTTTTAAAATAACTTTACTGGCAAAATCACTGCCAGCCTAGAATAAAAGAGAATGAGATTAAGATAAGGACTCTGGCACCCAAATTTCTAAATAACAAAAAGCACGTTGAGAAAGCAGCTTCATTGCCAAAAAGGAAATATTATTCAAAAACATTTCCAGATAAAACCAAGCAGAATAATTAAAGAAACTTCCAGAAAACAGAGTAATGGACTGTGAAGAAAAATGAACTAGGGAACCCCTACTTAGAAGTCTAAAGGAAGTATATTTCTTAAAGCCAAGGTAGAGAGACCTGTTAACATTTTCTCCATGAGGTTTTGGACTTGCCATGAAAGAGTGACTGCTATGTTTCCTTCTCCAGAAAGAACACTTCATTACTATTATCTTTCTCCTGTTTTAGCATTATATGGTAGATGTTTGGGAGACAGATATAACTTGTTTCTTTATATCATAGGTCTTCATTTCAAAAGTAAATACCTGAAGACATGTAAATAGATCATGAAATACTGGATTTCAAGCTGATGTAATTGGATGAGACTTTTGGCAATCATGGAATAGGGTCAGTGAGCTTTTTCAGGTGACGGGGACGTGAATACGGAAAAGAGGACTGAAGAGAGGAGATCATTCTGAAAAAATTCACTCCCTTCCCCTTAAGAACCCCTGGTGGCAAAATTCACTCCCCCCTCACCCCCACCCCAATCACCGCTCAACGTTGGGCTTGCCCATGTGATTTACCTTGCCAAACACGACACAGGAGAGGCTTCAATATTTTCTTGGAGTTAGATTTGCTCTCTTGTACGTCTCCCATTGCCACAAAAACTCCTTCCCTGAGTAGCTGCTGCTTCTTTATCCTTAATTCCCCAATTGAACACACTTGAAGACCTGAGCCCAGCCTACGGTAGCCGGGAGGAGCCAAAACAGATCTGCTTCCCGTAGCAGAACTGCCCTTCCAAGATCAATCTCCCGCAGCTGAGCCCCAGCCAGCTCTTAGACATGCAAACGAGCCCAGGTGAGATCAGAAGAGCTGAACTTGCTGACTGGATTCTAAGTTTGTTACCCAGCTTTATGTAGCAATATCTAACCAATACTTTCTCAGCTGAAAATAAATATGATCATGAAGTATACAACCTATTCTCCTATACTAGGTCCTGAAGAACCATTCTCCTTTTTTTTCCTTGTATTCATGTAACTGCTTTGCTATTATATATGTTTTAAATTCACATGAATGAGTTAACATTTGTGGGGTTTTGTTTTGCTTGATCTGTTTTAAATCAACTAATGATTTCTCACCTAAAAAGAACCCAAAATGTTAATTATTGCTATATTACCTTCTGCTATATTTATTTTAAAAGATTATGATGTCACTCAGGAAAACAAGGGGATTGAGGGTACAATCATCCTTTGTTCTTATGCACCTGTACTTGAATTTTAATCAGTTAACTAATTTCTTCAAACATTCCTTTTCATGTCCTCCTATATAAGGCCGTAAGTTAAGAATAATAAAACTGCTAATGTGTCTTTTACAAGGAAATCATCTTTAACATTTCCCATACAGATGCTAGGCAACACAAGAGCTTCACTCCTTTACCCTATAAAAGGAAGGATGCTAGAAATATTTAGGTATATTTAGAATTCTCTATATTTTTAATTAGCTCAATCATGTTTTAAGAGCTATCCTATTTTTCAAACATACAATAATATAGGAAGGCAGTTAAGTCAGAAAGGATTATCCTACTCTAGCTTAACTTTATAAGGTCAAAATTTATTATCATAATAGATTTTAACTACTTGTTTACATGTTTTTGGATGAGTAGAGCCATACTCATATTTGTATGCAAATTTTGACACAATGACCACTAATACATTGACTTATTTAAATATTTCATTCCTAGACTTAAACACCCTTTTCTATTTTTGAGGCTTACAGCTCACCATTTTTTCAGGTCAACTTGAAAGGCCCTAGAGTTTATCAATGTCTTCAGAGTCTATACTTTCTCAAACTCAAGACAGTTATTACTTGAGTCCTTAAGAAATACAGATAAACCCACATACTTCTGTATTACATATAATAAAGAATTCAACTTTTCTCTATTCTAATATTGTCAGTTTTGTAATAAGTTTACTCAGGCATTAATGGTCAGTTTCCACCCATGTATACCAGAGTGGAGAAGTCTGGTCTTTTGGGAGAAAACCCCAAAATAAATAAAGAGTCTCAAATAAAGAGTATATAGAATTCCTAGATAATTTCAGTATAGAAATAACTTTCTGTTAGTAAACAGTAATCTAAGAACTTCAGAACATAAAACTGATAGGAAATTTTTAATTTTGATTGTTTATCTTGAGAAGTTTTGAGTGCTATTATTGGCATTTTGTATTCCAACAGTCTCATATATTATCTTCATCACTGGATGATATACAAGAATCTAAGAAGTTCTATTCTGTCTGGCCTGGTTGTAGTATACAGATCTGACTCCAGTTGGAGGTATACAATATCTACAAGTTAGTCTGTAAGCAATTTTAGCCTATGAAATAGAATGTACTGAGTCAGAATCTCAATATAATTTAGTATAAAATAGTGTAAGCAATACTGTGGGACTAGGTATATAATGGGCTGGAGTGATGCTTCATTTTATGTGTTAACTTGGCTTAGGCCATGGTGCCCAGTTGTTTGGTCAAACAGCAGTCTGGATGTTGTTGTCAAGATATTGTTTCTGTGTGATTAACATTTAAATCAATAGACATTGAGTAAAGTAGATTACCCTCTATAATGTGGGTGGACCTCATCCAATCAGTTGAAGGCCTTAACAGCAAAGACTGAGGTTTCCCCTAGGAGGAAGGAATTTGAACTTAATACTGTAACATAGAAACATTCCCTAAGTTTCCCACCTGCCTGCTGTGCCCTGAAGAATTAGGAGTCAAAACTGCAACTTCAGCTCTTACTTGAATTTCCAGCCTGTTGGCTTGCCCTCAGTTTTGACTTGCCAGACACCACAATCTGTGAACTAATTCCTTAAAATAAATCTTTTTCTTCTCTCTCATGTTCACTCTCTCATATATATAATATCTCAGTATATATTTTATATATATATATATATATATATATATATATATATATATATATATATATATATATATATATATATATATATATATATATCTCCTATTGCTTCTGTTTCTCTGGAGCACCCTGACCAATAAAGCCAGGACAGACTGCTTTTTAATAATGTAACAGGAGTTTGGCTCTAAAAAATACTCACATATATAAGTAACTACAGAATTTCTAGGTAAGTCAGAGCAGTGCAGCAAGCTGTTCAGGTTCACCATATCCTTTCTCTCTGGGCTATATGATTATGTGCTCTGACCATTATATACTGATTTAGTTAGAACTCTTCATCAGTTTAGCATTATTATCCTCTGCATTTAACCTTTTGAATTAATTTACTAGGTTATCAAGTGATTTCAGTTGCTTTTACTAAAGCCTCTAATGGTAATTTTACATGAAACCAGTGGCAATACAGTCAAAAAAAAAGAAATAGCCAACAATTCCACAGGATTTTGACAGTGGAAAACACTGATACTACTACCACACAATATTTTGCAGCTATGGTTCTATAAAGCAGATGTGTGCACAGGGACCTAGAGGAAACAGAGTCTTCTATCATTATGCTCACAAGATATTTCAGTCTTCCAGCAGCCATCTCTTATTGCTCCCTTCTATATCCAAATCTCAGGAGGGTCTCTGGGCATCCAAGCTTCAACATAATCTGGAAAATGTACTTCTTGCTTTTTACTTATTTCCTTTTTATTTTTAAAATATCTATTGTAGAAGAAGGCAAACTAGAACAGTGTAGGATGGGTGTCGAGTTAGAGTAACCACCAGAGTGGGTTCTCTTTGGTTTCTCAACTTGAATTTGTACACTCCTTCTCACATTTACACTTAAAAACTAATAGTAATGGTAATATAGTCCTATCTAATATGAAGTATGAATATTTTCTAGACTCCTCATCAATTTTGGCTTGTCTGGTATTTTCTATGGATATTTTCTCTTGATTATATTGAGGTTATGCATTTTTATAAAAATATCACAGAGATAGTGTGCTCTTCTCAGTGAATCATGCTGAATGGTACATTCTGTTCAGATGTCTCATTATTAGTGATTTTAACTTTAATCATGTGGTTAAGGTGCCCTCTGCCAGGTTTCTCCACTATGAAGTAATTTTCTCTTTGTAATTAATCCACGTTTAGGGGGAAGATATTTTTTTTTAAATACATATATGTCCTGTTTCTTCTTAAATTTTTACTCACTGATTTTTAGCGCACATCAGTAGGTCTTGCCTGTAACAAGTATTACTGTTTTGTCTTCCACCATTTTTTACCATTGGAGTTATAGTACTAAATGACACAAAGGACTGAGGGTTAAGGACATAGTTTTCCTTGCACCTATTTTGTGGCATCATTCTTATCTTCCTTTGTAACTAAAATTAGTCACCTCATCCAAAAATAAAAATAAAAATTATTTTCTTTTCTGCTGATGATTCAAATAGTCCAAAAAGCCATATGGTAGTCTAGGTGTCCAGTACAATAAAACCATTGCTATGCTTCTTGGTAGAAAGATGCTTTTTTTCTTCTGAGACCTTAATTCATCAAATCATTTAGTTCTGAGATGAAAGCAAACATTTGCCAGTGACTCATCAAGTGGAATAGCTACCAGACTATGTATTCTGTCAATGAGAGAAAGAGTAGCATGTATTGGTCACTGATTCAAAGCATGTTCTGCATCCTGTAGGTGGGCCCCACAACCTTGAGGGCATGGCTTTACAGATGGTGCCATAACTGAGGTCTCAACAGACCATTCCACCCTTAGATAAGGTCAGCTGCTTCTGATAATGTGGCACATGCAATAATGATGGAACACGTAAATGCCAGCCCATTGCTTTCCTTATTTTGGCTGTACAATAAATTTCTTTATCACAGCCCATGTTAAGTTGGATACAAAGCTGATGATTGTAGCATTGAGTAATCTGCAGATGGAGTTATTATCTGATGCATGGCAATCTTTTTGATGATTTGAAAGTCCATTGTCATCAACTCACTATAGGTGACTCTCTGATATACCACAGGGATTTTGCCACACTGATAACCTGACATAGATCTCTGATGCTGGTTCATTGGCTTTCAGTGGTGGCAACAGCTACGTGAGCTTGAATCGGGGGAAGTCTATATTGTTAAGCACATCCAGAACCGGTATTTCTGGTACCATGTCTACATGTGCATGAGCTTATTGAGCAAACACTAGGGAGTCTGGGGAAAGAGACAGATCATCTTGTCAACTGATTCAAATGCAATGTGGAGGGAGCATTCTCATGTTGCACAAATATTCTCAAAGTTTGTTCCCACTATGAGAGGCCCATCCGTGTATTTCCCAGTACATTTTGTCACTTTGTCATTGATCTATCTTCTCTTTCAGTTCCCTGTTAATGTAGCAAAACTTTTAACCACTGCTTATTAGTCAATGTAGATTATAATCCCTGCCTATGTCTCCTATATAGTCAATACAGGTTCTGTGTACAGTTCCCAGGTCTATTCAGAGAGAAGTTTTACTTACTGTCCATCTGGGCCACCATAAAACAGTACTCTTTCAGCTCATGTCAGCATATTATTGTTAAAAAATCTGTAAACCAATACTGAATTTTTTTTCTCATTCATCCACTGTGCATGAATAACTTCCATGATGAGGATTCAGTTGCCAGTGCAGCAAGCAAATTCACATCAAGAATTTACCTGTTAATACAACTTAACTGTGACTTCTCAACCTTCTTGAGCCGGGATGTATATGCTACTGGCCAAGCCTACTTTATGGTTTAGTAAGTAAGAAAACACCCACTTTAAGAAGAACAACTCTAAATAGATGGTTACTTTGTATTGCATGTTTAAATGTCTCTACCAGCACCCAATACCAAACCTTGACCTCCATCTCAGAAGTAGAGTAATCATTTACCAAAGAAGGCATAGCTTGGTGATAAAATAAATATGTCATGGGAATGTAATGTACAGTACAGATTTGTGACTATAGTTAATAATACTGCATTGCATGTTTGAAAGTTGCTAAGACAGTAAGTCTTAAAAGTTCTCATCACAACAAAAAATAAGTTTGTAACTATGTATGGTGACAAATATTAACCTGACTTAATTGTGGTGATCATTTCTCAATATACACAAATATCAAATCATTACGTTGTACACCTGAAACTAATATTATGTTATATGCTGATTATACCTCATATAAAAATAAAAAAAGAAGAAAGCATGACTTCATTCCCAAACTCAAATTGCCCACATTGTAATTATTAATGTAGGTTTCCACATGAGCTATACAGCACAATAAACTACTCATATATGGAAAAAAAACGTTCCTTAAAAGCCTATATTCCTTAAAAGCCATGTTAATAAAAACTTATTCGAAATAATTGAAGGTTTTCTCTCATGTTTCCTTGTATTGTCATATTTTATGTCATCTGCCATTAGATATATATTTCCAGCTTTTCCTCCACTGAACAGAAAGTTCCTTAGTTACATAGGAAACTTGCTCAAGACAGAAATTATGAGGAAGTTCGCTATATCAGAATTGCACAGGTAACTTATAATACTCACACTTCTCCCTCAATATCTTTCTACATCCCTCTTATGATCATTCTTTTGTGGTAAATACTAGTAACAATCTCTGTCATGTCCAGTCCCAACCCATGTGATTGAATAGTGTTCTTTAGCTGTACTTTTACCAGAGTTGACATTTTTATTTCAGAATGTTTTAACCATAGATGATCAGTAAATGCTCTAAGATCCCTGGGATAGAGATAAAAAATAGCATATCACATAGAATTCACAACTGAGTAGGTAGGTAAGATAATACTTATGCTGTATAGTGCCTCATTCTAGATATTTTTATAGGGATGTAGAGTACAAATGTCTTGGGTTAGCAACCTGGGTTAGTTTCTACTCTTCATATTGTCTCTCTATTTCCATTACGATGACCTCATCCTTTATTGTCCAAACAACCTAAAATGAAATTTACCCAAGTCTCATAACACAGTCATAGTACCCAGAATTCATTTTCATTCTTTACCGTCTTTTTTGCCCATTGCATCAATAAATATATGGTATACTTTCTTTACCCTCCAGCCCTAAATATTGTGGTGAACATTTTATTTTGTTTGTGTGTGAACCTTTCATTTTGATAGAACACTCTGTTATATAAATGGGCCACAGTCAGCCCCTGTGTATTGACCTAAAATGGTCCCATGCTGTTTACTTCTTCACAACAGGATACACTGTTAACCCAAAGTCTGCCAGTGCCAAATGCAAATTCTTACAATTCAAATACTTTAAATATAGTCCAAGTAAACATATGCTTTGTCATTTAGAGCCTACTTATGTACTATTCCCCAAAAAACTGCACTCAACATTTATTAACCATAGGTAAGACAAATGCTACAAAAGGTCTCAAACTGCTTCTGCCCTTCGGAGGTCTCAACCCAGGGATTCCCCACCTTACTGCAAACCTACATCACCCAGACAGATAAACCCCCTCTACAACTTCCTCTTCTTCCTCTGGAGGTCCCTTACCCTATTTCCCTTCTGGGTGGTGACCTCTAGCTGCTGTCTCTGGAAGGTTTCTTGTTGGAAGGGGCTTCCTCTTTCATTAAATCCCTGTCCAATTACCACCCAGTAAAGCTTGTTGTGTGTTGTTGCCTCTTACGGTCCTGTATTTTTTTCCGGGTCAACTCTGAAATCCTCTAATTTACCATACACTCTCAAAATTTAGCAAACTTCCAACCATGAGGCAATCAATATACTTAGCTTAGAAGCTTTTGAGGACATTTTCTTCATTCTCAGCCTCTTCAAAAACTCACAGAACAGGCAATAGTCCCTAAGTACTGAGAGATAGTAGGAGGGGAATGAGAAATCTAATTTGTGAATAGTGAAGGGCTACAGGCAAACTATATGTACCCTAGCAGCATGAAGAGAAATCACTTAGTGTTTGAAACATCAGAAATATTGGTGGTAACAAGAACTTGGTGTGAGCAGAAGAGAGAAACCACATACGGAATTCAGAGAGTGGTAATCCTGGATGGGGTGAGGTGGGGGGACCTTAGTGCAGGACAGTGGTAGCAGAGAGATAACAACCAATGAAGCTGGGAAAATAACTGTGTCCTAAAGTGCTCCCTGTGTTGTGAATTATAATATTTCTACAAAACCAAATGTAATTTCTATTTGTGCCAGTCTCTTTTTTTCCTAGAACTGTTGGCTCTATGAGTATGTCCTGAGATTCTCTGCTGAAAAAAAATTAACACAAACACTTTTGCTTCTTTTCTCTAAAGAACTGAAATGAAAGGGGAAAAAAAGGAAG
Organism: Delphinus delphis; assembly: GCF_949987515.2. Taxonomy (NCBI): domain Eukaryota; kingdom Metazoa; phylum Chordata; class Mammalia; order Artiodactyla; family Delphinidae; genus Delphinus; species Delphinus delphis. Next base: position 33,891,835 of record NC_082686.1, read on the forward strand.
ATGAAATGTTGACTATATGGTAGTCCAAGATGAGAGCAGAAAAAGGATGATTTTTATGAGCTCATGTTCTTGCAACCCAATTGATCAATTTGAAATTCAAACACTTGTCAAATAGGACAAGTTCTGCATGGTATAACTTGGAGGCGCTATAACTATTGATTTTTAAATTTAGATTCTTTGTCTTTTTTTATTCCTAGGAATACACTGAGTTTTGTGAAATTTACCGTAATTTCAGTGGGAAGAAAATGACACCGTAAATACAAGAAAATAACTCAAGAAAAATGCTCAAAAAGTATTTTTCAGAGAATTGTGTATATACACAAGACAGCACATGTGTCAGGTTTTTCAGTAGAGAGCTGATTATAATACTCTGACTTTTTTTTGAGATGATGCACTGGACTATATGTCCTAATTTTTGCCTCAGAAAATCAAATTGCTACATGTGCACTTTTCATGCACACTTTATTTATGTATTTTATATGCAATGAGTGAGTTTGTTACAACACTTATTTATCAGGTTATATAATCTCAAAAATATATTTGTAATAGGTTTTGATGAGGCTAAAATTAAGCAATGACTAAATTTATTGCAGTCTTAAAGACCCAACTTCAACATGTTAAAAACATAAATCAAAGGTGATACTATACTTGCTAAGCTATTAAAACTTACTGTTATAAAATAACATAATTCAAATTATAGTTTAGAAATTAGTTACATAAAATATCTTAGGTTTGAGTAATATTAATTACACAAGCAGGTAAATTAAGATACAAAAATGTTAAAGTCAGCTCTATCTTTTCAGGCTTAAGAGTCTTCCACATTTATGTTATAGCCTAGCTTTTTTCACCAAGGAAGTTTGGGGAGGTTTGAAGATTAATCATTAGATTATATATATACATGTATATACACATTTTGTTCTGTTTAGTCTTTTGTGAATAGGCACTACTATAAAATTTCCAAATACTATCTTAACTCTATCCTAATGTATTTGCAAGTTATTCCATTTTTTTGCTAGTTATTTTATAGTCAACATAAGAAAATTGACCTAGCAACTTCTAATGACCAGTATACAAAAAATAGTGATAGGATGTCACTCCAAGATTATCTTATAAAAATGTTCTGCCTTCCATTCTGCTCACTGCTCTTGATCTCTTATTTGCTCTCTCAAATAAAAACCAGCTGCCATGATATTAGCTGCCTTATATAGAGAAAAATGTGGCAAAAAATGAAAGAAAGAAAGATCAACTGGAGAGTCCTCTGTTCAACAATCAGTGAAAAACTGAAGCCTGGAATTCAATGACAATTCAGCAAGCCATGAGAGTGATCTTGGAAGTGCATCCTTCCTCAACCAAGCCTTGCATTGGCCGCAGCCCTGATCAACACCTTGATTGCATCCTTATGTGACATCCTGAGTCAGAAGATCCAGCTAAGCCATATGCAGATTCCTGAATTACAGAAACTGTGAGAAAAAATAAATGTTTGTTGTTTTAAGGCATTAAGTTATGGGGTAATTGATTATATAGCAATAGAGAATTAATCCATTATGGTTTCCAAGATGACCATACATGGGTTACAAAAGGGAAAAATAGCAAAAATGACAAATACGTTTAACCTCAGTAACTGCAAAATGTGGATGCTAGTGACAGACATGATGAATTTTGGAGCAAAATCACGTTGGTCCTAAGAGTCAAACTTTGCTTTTGGTAAGATTGAGGAAAGGGTGGAGCATTCAAATATTAAGAAATGCAGGGTTAGAAATGAGGTAAAATCGATATTTAAGCTGAAAATAGATATTTAAGAATCAGAGGTTTAGATACTTATAAATGATAAAGCAGCTTAAACATTTTCTCATTCAATATATCAATTGAAATATGACAAAAAAGATGACCATAAAGTTATTTTCTATGAAAAATATCATCCCTTTATTTGAAGACTTAGGACTGGGGCTCCTGACCTGATTCAACTGATAAAGCATTATTTATTTAGTTGTTTATTTATTTTACTCTCAGCAAATGTATCAAAAAGTTACTCTTAGATTCTTTGGTTAAGCACTGTTTTCATGTCTTTCTACACCTTAATAGTTTAAGGGGACATTTTCATTATTTTTACAAATATATCCTATGTTTGACTAAAACCAGATAAGTAAAAACACTAGAGATCAGTGTGTGTGGCTGAAAATGGGAGTTTAAAATGAGTGACATGGAAATCAAATCTATATTTTTAGGTTTGAGAATAAGATTTTTCTTAGACTGAGTCTAGCATAGAGGTTTAACAAATTAATCTCCAAAATGTTGGCATTGTTATATATGATTTGTCATAATCACCTTTATTTTTTTCATAATTAGTGCAACACTAGTCAGATCTGATAAACTCAACTTCAAGGTCCTGATTCCCCCAGTCCAACCTGAATAGGCTGTCGAGTTTGGGAAATTTACTAACAATCTTAAGCCTCAGTTTTCTCATCTGTAAAATAAATATAATAACACTACTTTTATCTTAGATACTACCTATCAGGTTCAATGAAGAAATGCAAATAAAGTGCTTAGCACATAATTTATATATAATAAATACTTAATATTAAATATTATAATTTTTCTTCTCTCTCCACATTGTGTCTCTCAAAGAGCCTATCTTTTCGTGAGATGTCAGTTAGTAACTGAATGAGAAAAAAATAAACAACCAGATTTTTTAAAAATGGGCAGAAGACTTAAATAGACATTTTTCCAAAGAAGATCTGCATATGGCCAACAGGCACATGAAAAGATGCTCAACAATGCTAATTACCAGAGAAATGCAAATAAAAACCACAATGAGACATTACCTCACATCTGTCAGAATGGCTATCATCAAAAAGAACACAAACAGGGCTTCCCTGGTGGCGCAGTGCTTGAGAGTCCGCCTGCCGATGCAGGGGACACGGGTTCGTGCCCCGATCCGGGAAGATCCCACATGCCGCGGAGCGGCTGGGCCCGTGAGCCATGGCCGCTGAGCCTGCGCGTCTGGAGCCTGTGCTCCACAACGGGAGAGCCCACAGCAGTGAGAGGCCCACGTACAGCAAAAAAAAAAAAAAAAAGAACACAAACAACAAATGTTGGCTAGGATGTGGAGAAAAGGGGACTCTAGTATACTGTTGGTGGGAATATAATTTGGTGCATCCACTATGGAAAACAGTATGGAAGTGCCTCAAAAAACTAAAAATAGAACTATCATATGATCCAGCGTTTCCACTAGTGGGTATATATTTGAAGAAAAGGAAGACACTAATCAAAAATATACATGCACCACAATGTTCATAGGAACATTATTTACAATAGACAAGATATGGAAACAACCTAAGTGTCCATCAACAGATGAATGCATAAAGAATATATGGTATATATTAATGATGGCAAAGCTCAAAATTCAATAATTTGGTAGATTACATATTCCAATATGAGTCTACCTTCACTATATAAAAAATGGCAGTTTGATTTTATTATTTCTTAAGTATGAGAAACCTCTCTATGTTAATTATTTTAAATATGTAAAAGTATTAAAACTCATTGCTGCTAGTGCCATAAATATAGGAATTTAAAAAAAATTATCTCAGACATGTCTTGATAACTTTTCGAACAACTGAAAATGTCATAATAAAACTAGATAAAAAGGTTCTTTCTGGAAAAGAATCTCAGCCCAAAAAGATTGACAGTAGTTATATTGGAAGGAAAATGGAGCTGCCAAGAATAACTCTGTTAACACTGACATTCTAAGCAAAAGAATTTAAAGTGTTTCAAATTTTTGTTCATATATGATAGGGTGGCTAAAAATAAAGAGATGCCCAAATAAGGCTCAGAATTGTGATTTACATATAAAAATGTAATGGTTTCAAATTTTATACCATCCATAAAATTAATTCAGAAACTAAATATAGCTGTATGAATTAAATGAAGCTTTTGTAAGCAGTAAAACTTGCTTATAACTTTAATTGCTAAGTAGAAATGACATTTGAAAATTCCTTAGAGAAATCTTAGGGTTTATTTTCAGAATGATATTAAATGGACATGTTTGATTTATTTTCTTCAAATTGACACTTAGAACAAAGTTTTCGTGAAGTCTAAGAAAATTTAATTAAAATAGTTGTATTAAATCCGAAGACAGACAACAGCCATGTGGGCTGCCTGGTAAGGAACTTGGGGTTTTGGCAACATAAAATGACAATGTAACAGAACCAAGTACAGAAGAGTACATAAATGCCTGGATAAAAACAGCTCGATTAATACAATCTCCAGGCAATGCTATAATGATCTGTATTCATAGAGGTATTCTATAATCCCCTAAAATTCGAATCATAGAAAGGATCTAGGAGTTCATCTTCATTTTATAAATGAACTAAGAACAACTTAGGGGGTCAGGTAAATTCCCTAAGATCGTTAATAATTAATGCAAAGTTCAAACCTTATCTCAAGTCTTCAAATTTCTAGTCTTATGTTCTTTTCTCCTTTGTCATGTCTCATTTTTTTAAAGACATAATATCTGAAACATGGCTCTTTACAAATTGCTAAACCCTTTAAAACATGTTTCCTTGTGGTAGTCTAGAGTTCATACCCATGATTTCATCAAGCTATTAGTTATTTCCTTAATAAAAGTACAAAAATAAGTATTAATTTTATAATTTATGAAGGGATATGAATTAATATTTAATTTATAAAGAATAAATTGAGTTAAAATTATATCCTTTATACCTTATATTTAGAATAAATATGGCATTTCAAATATGCCTGAAATTTCTTTGCAATAAAATGGGAAAAATTTGAATCTTTGAGTTGGTGAAATAATGCTTCTATTTTTCACTACACCTGTCCTAAAACATCAGGGACCAAAGAATATCTTTTAAACTGTATGCACATAGCTGTTCCTTGATTAAGTAAATGGAGGTAGACAGATAAAGCCATCAAGATACCATCTTGTCTTTCTTATTCCCCCAGGAAATTAGATGCACCCACAAGACTACCCCATTTGTTAAAATCCCATCACCGTCCTCTACTCCAGTGGCTTTCAAACTTAGTTTTATCAGAACCACCTGGTTAAAGGAAAATTACTGACCCCATACCCAGCATTTCAGATTCATCAATATGAGGTGGGGCCTGAGGATTAATATTTTAAACAAAATCCTTGATGATGCTGGTGCTGCTGGCCTGATGAACAAACTTCAAGAACCACTGCTTCACTCTACCTAGTTTATTTGTATTTTAATTTAAGCAATTATACATTGTTATGTAAAATTAATCATTAATTCAATTAATATGTTGACAATTATGTAATTGTCAACATATGTTTTTTTCTTAGGCTATATTTTTTCTAAACTGGGGAGAAAACTTGGCCTGGGTTAATATTCATATCCACACTCTCCCATTGTTTAAAACACAGTGTGCTTCAAAGTATTTCAAACAATCATTATGAGATCCCACTTCCATACGATTTTAATCTATATTTCTCACTTTAATATGAGGCCATTTCTTTCTTTTTAAATACTTTTTAAATGGGAAATAATTGTGCTTTTGCTTTATAACAATAATTTTATATTTAATGATTGATATTGAACAGATAATTATATCCTCAAAATTCCTCTCATGAACACTGATTGCTGGTCTTGCTGGAAGAGTATAAAATTGATGAGTTGTAAAATACAGCCTGCCAGGGTGCTGTGGGATCTAGTAAATCTCCTGGGTTTTTCTTCTACAGCCTGAATTACCAGCTCATTTATTTGTTCTTCCTTCAACTTCTCAGAGATTTCACCTGTTAAATTGCTCTCCCTTTGATACTACCTTGCTTTTCACAATCTAATTGAAATGTGGAACCAAAAAATGGATTCACAGAGAGTGGAATATTTTTTGACTTTGTACATTCACTAATACAGTTGAAAGCGTGTGTGTGTGTGTGTGTGTGTGTGTGTGTGTGTGTAGCCTCTTCTCAACTCTTATGAGGGCGATGAATTTCTCTCTGATATAACTCATCCTCAAAAGTAGTCCTAGGACTTCCCTGGTGGCACAGTCATTAAGAATCTGCCTGCCAATGCAGGAGACACAGGTTCGATCCCTGGTCTGGGAAGATGTCACATGCCGCGGAGCAACTAAGTCCATGTGCCACAACTACTGAGCCTGCGCTCTAGAGCCTGCAAACCACAACTACTGAGCCCATGTGCCACAACTACTGAAGCCCACACGCCTAGATCCTATGCTCTTCAACAAGAGAAGCCACCAGAATGAGAAGCCCTTGCACCACAAAGAGTAGTCCCCGCTAGTTGTAACTAGAGAAAGCCCGCGCGAAGCAATGAAGATGCAATGCAGCCGGAAATAAATAAATTAAATAAATACATTTATTAAAAAGTAGTCCTGATTTATCGTTAAAATCACTCAGCATTTAATATTATTTAATTATCTTTCAAAGATGGAATTGTTAGAGAACAGAATTAAATCTTTGTAGACATGACAAAATTCTTACAAGGCTTTCATTGTGTCTGAAACACTGGCAGTAAATTTCATGATAAATATAGTGCCATACACATTTCTGAGTTCCTGTGTCTCCAAAAAACAAAGAAAAACTACTATTCGCTGGAGAGTTATAAAACTCACAAGAGAATCCTTAAAGCCAATTGTGATTATTATAAAATGAAGCATGTTTGGATTTTACTTGAAATACATCATTCTTAATGAACTGCTTTTAAACACAGGTAACCTTATGTTCTGTAAAATGCTGAAATACAAGGCTTCTAGGCACAACAGATTACAGTGGAACTGGAATTCTCCAAGAACTGGCTGTGGGGTTGTTTGCATGAAGGCTCTTATTCTTAAGTTCAAAAAGGTGAAATATAAACAGAATGCATTCCTTCTGCAAGTCCCCTAGAAACTAGAGTTCAGATGCAGTCAGGAACAACATTAGAATCTACTCTGCAATATCTGAAAAAGTACACTCCAGGCCATGAAAATCTCAAGAAGCATCAATGTGTACTCACATGCTGTACCCTTTTGCAAATGGGCTTGTTTGCTACCAGAATTCTAAGAACTTTGTTACTGGAATTTTTTTTTTTAATTTGTATTTTGCATTATAAATCCCAAATAAAAGTGAATCACTGTAGCCCCTTTATAAAGTTAACAAATATTATTTATCCTAGGGTTATTTTACCAATTAACTTAATAATTTATAAATAAAATAGGAGTGAATATTTGCCATACACTACATAGCAAAAATGAAATATTCTACTGAGGCTTATAGAGAAGTATTAGCCAATGCAAATAATCCATGAGTACCACAGTCTTTTACACATTACCAATCACCTATTTAGCTATTCTTTTTTGAATGTATTTTGTATTATCTGGCTTAAAAGATTTGAAAGAGGGAGGGAAAAAACCTCTTTTCTGCCTTTGCTATAATAAAGCAGTTCAAATAATTACCAAATGTGCTGTTTTTTAACTCTATCTAAAATATCACAAGTCTGATTTCCCTCTTTGCTTTTAGAGTTTGCATGTTCACTCTGGATGAAGGAGTGCTACTCTGCACCCAGGACAAAACTCATAGTGTGAATTTAAGATCAGAGTCACAGGTACATACAGTTTTTATTTATTATAAATTTAATTTATTTTTGGCTGCATTGGGTCTTCACTGCTGCGTGTGGGCCCTCTCCATATGCGGCGAGCGGGGGTCAATCTTCGTTGCGGCGTGTGGGCTTCTCATTGCAGTGGCTTCTCTTGTTGAGGAGCACAAGCTCTAGGTGAGCAGGCTTCAGTAGTTGTAGCTCGTGGGCTCCAGAGCGCAGGCTCAGCAGTCGTGGCTCACGGGCCTAGTTGCCCCAAGGCATGTGGGATCCTCCTGGACCGGGGCTCGACCTCTGGTCCGCACTGGTAGGCGGACTCCTAACCACTGTGCCGCCAGGGAAGCCCCCATACAATATTTATTTATAGCTGATGTTACTTTTAATAATTAACAAAATTTTACAATAAAAAATTAATAAAATTTTACCATAAAATGGCATTATGTTGAAAATAAGTAATATTAACTGGACCAACATTTATTTTAATGCTCCCAGTCCTGGCAGTTTCAGAGATTTGAACAAAATGATTTAAAGAAATATTTTTTTATAAGGTAAGTAGATTTCCTTCATACCAAGAAAGTATTATATTTCAATAACATGAAGTCTTACATAATTGTTCTCTTTGTACTAATTATAGATTTTTAAGGGTTTGCATTGTTTTACATTTTTGGTTTAGATTATATTATCTGTTTGAGGAGAGGTAGTGGACAAATACAGTAAATATTTCAAAAGATTAAAAACGGGGGATATAAATTAAGTCTCACTGCAAGTGTCCCAGATTTTCTTCTCAGCAATAACTATATTTTCAATTTATTGTGTATCCATTTAGAGATATTTTATGCAAATACAAAAAGTATTAAAAAGATTTAAAGTGGATATCCTGTCATGCCAAGGAAAGGAAATATATTTTAATAGCATATAGATTTCCATAATTACTTGTTCTCTTCCAAACATGGGTTCTGTTTGCTTTATTTGAAATGTATGCCATGATATATTTTTAATCTGTTTTCTTAGATATTATTGAAATTTTAAAGATATTTATTGTAATTAATAAATATATTATAAAATCTTTGTTTTATATTTTTCTTTTTATGACTCTCCATTATTTTATTAAGCAATTCCAGCACAGATTTTTATAATTTACCTTAAGAGTGAATGCACAATAATAACTTTAACTACACCTGTTTTTTTTTGCATACATTTTAATTTTTATTTAGTAATCATTGATTCTCAGACTCATAAGTTTTTATACTCCATTTGTAGAGTATAATTAATTTAACATGCACTGTACCCATATAGTAACCTGTTTTCCTATTTTTTAAGCATTTAATGAATTAGGATTTGGAAGAGGGGCTGAGAATAAAAATATCAATTGTCATTTTGTTACAAAATCTTTGAAACAGTGTTAATTGAATTCTATTTAATAAAATCTTTCATGATTCTGTCATTTAAAATTTATGAGTTAAATATACCATCCATAGAATTTTCAAAGTTAGGGTACTATCTTTACCTGTGTAACATCTTTTGTTTCTTTAAACATACAATAAAAAGAATAGAATCTGAATTTCTTTCTTTAGACAAACACCAAGCTGTCCCAATACTGTAAAACATAATTTCATGGGTTATTTTGGTAGTGTCTTTGGTTTTGTTATCAGGATAATGGTGGCATTATAATATGAATTTGGGAGTGTTACATTCTCTTCAATTTTTTGGAATAGTTTGAGAAGGATGGGCATTAGCTCTTTGTCATATATTTGGTAAAATTCACCTGTGAAGCCATCAAGTCCTGGACTTTTGTTTTCTGGGAGGGTTTTTTTTTTTTAATTACAAAGTCAATTTCACCACTAGTAATTGATTTGTTCAGACTGTCTATTTCTTCCTGATTCAGTCTTGGCAGGTTTTATACTTGTAAAAATTTGTCCACTTCTTCTAGGTTGTCCAATTTGTTGGCATATAACTGTTCATAGTATTCTCTTATGATTTTTTGTATTTCTGTTGTATTGGTTGTTATTTCTCCTCTCTCATTTCTTATTTTGTTTACATGGGTCCTCTCTCTTTTCTTGTTGATGAGCCTGACTAAAGGTTTATCTTTTTTTTTTAATCTTTTCAAAAATCAGCTCTTGATTACATTAATCTTTTCTATTGTTTTTTGGCTTCTATTTTATTTATTTCCTCTCTGATCTTTATTTTTTATTTTTTTTGCGGTATGCGGGCCTCTCACTGCTGTGGCCTCTCCTGTTGCAGAGCACAAGCTCCGGATGCGCAGGCTCAGTGGCCATGGCTCATGGGCGCAGCCGCTCCACGGCACGTTGGATCCTCCTGGACCGGGGCACAAACCCGTGTCCCCAGCATCAGCAGGTGGACTCTCAACCACAAGGGAAGCCCTCTGATCTTTATTATTTCCTCCCTTCTGCTGACTTTGGGCTTTGCTTTTTATTCTAACTTCTTTAGATGGTAGATTAGGTTGTTTATTTGCGATTTTTCTTGTTTCTTAAGGTGAGTCTGTATCACTATAAACTTATCTCTTAGAACTGCTTTTGCTGCATCCTGTAGATTTTGGAAAGTTGTGTTTCCATTTTTTGTTTGTCTCAAGGTATTTTCTGATGTCCTCTTTGATTTCTTCATTGACCTATTGGTTTTTAGTAGCATGTTGTTTAGTCTCCATGTGTTTGAGCTTTTCCAATTTTTCTTCCCATAATTTATTTCTAGTTTCATACCATTCTGGTCAGAAAAAATGCTTGATATAATTTCTATCCTTTTAAATTTATTGAGACTTATTTTGTGGCCTAACATGTAATCTATTTTGAAGTGCACTTGAAATGACTGTCTGTTCTGCTGCTTGGGGATGCAATGTCCTATAGATATCTTTTAAGTCCAACTGGTCTATTGTGTCACTTAAGAGCATTGTTGCCTTATTGACTTTCTGTCTGGATGTTCTGTCCATTGATATAGTTGAGGTATTAAAATCCCCTACAATTATTGTATTATTGTATGGTATTATACAATTATTGTATAATTTCTCCCTTTATGTCTGTTAACATTTACTTTATATATTAGGTGCTCCTGTATTGTGTGCATGTATGTTAATGACTATAATATTCTCTTCTTTTTTTATTCCCTTTATTATTATATAATGCCCTTCTTTGTCTTTTGTTATAGACTTTTAGAGTTTATTTTTTCTGATATGAGTATTGAAACCTCCACTTTCTTATCATTTCCATTTTCATGAGATATCTTTTTCCATCCCCTCACTTTCAGTCTGTGGGTCTTTAGCTCTGAAGTGAGTCTCTTGTAAGCAGCATATAAATGGGCTTTGCATTTTTATCCAATCAGCCACCCTATGTTTTTTGATTGGAGCATTTAGTCCACTGAAATTTAATGTAATGATTAACAGGAAGGTACTTATTGCCATTTTATTAATTGTTTTCCAGTTGTTTTTGTAGTTCTCTGCTCTTCTTTTTCATTCTTCTCCTAGGGTTTGATAATGTTTTTAGTGCTATGTTTGTATTCCTTTATCTCTAGTTTTTGTGTATTCATTATACATTTTTGATTTGTGGTTACATGGGGGTCATATATGTTGGCTCATAACTAAATCTACTTATTTTAAACCAGTAGTCCTTTAAGTTCAAATATAGTCTGAAAGAACTACATAAAGAAAAGGAAAGATATCCTGTGTTCTTGGATTGGAAGAATTAATAATGTTAAAATATACATACTAACTAAAGCAACATATTTGATGCAATCCCTATCAAAATATCCATGACATTTTTCTCAGAAGTAGGTCAAATAATCCTAAAATTTGTATGGAACTACAAAAGACCACGAATTGTCAACAAAATCTTGAGAAAATAGAACAGAGTTGGAGGTATCATGCTCCCTGAATTCAGACTATAGTACAAAGCTACAATAATCAAACAGCATGGTAGTGGCACTAAAACAAACACATAGATCATTGGAACAGAGTAGAGATGCCACAAATAAACCCATACACTTATGTTAAATTAACCTATGACAAAGGAGGCAAGAATATACAATGGAGAGAAGAAGTCTTTTCAATATGTCATGCTGGGAAAAGTGGACAGCTACATTAAAATAATGAAATTAGAACATACCCTAACACCATACACAAAAATAAACTCAAAATGGATTAAATACCTAAATGTAAGACCTGAAACCATAAAACTCCTAAAAGAGAACATAGCAGAACACTCTTTTACATAATTAAAAGCCATATTTCTGGATCTGTCTCCTAAGGTAAAATAAATAAATGCAAAAATTAACAAATGGGACCTAACTGAACTTAAAAGCTTTTGCAGAGCAAAGGAAACCATTTAGAAAATGAAAATACAACTATTGAATGGAGAATATATTTGCAAATGTTACGACTGATAAGGGGTTAATATCCAGAATATATAAACAATTCATACAACTATGTATCATAAAAACAAAGAATCCAATTAAAACATGGGCAGAAGACCTAAACAGATATTTTTCCAAAGAACACATACAGATGGTCAACATACACATGAAAAGATGCTCAACATCACTAATCATCAGAGAAATGCAAATCAAAACCACAATGAGATATCACCTCACACATGTCAGAATTGCTGTCATCAAAAAGATCACAAAAAACAAACGTTGGCTACGATGTGGAGAAAAGGGAACCTTCATACACAGTTGGTGGGAATGTAAATTTGTGCAGTCCTAATGGAAAACAGTATGGAAGTTCCTCAGAAAACTGAAAATAGAACTATCATATGATCCATCAATTCCAATCCTGGGTATATATCCAAAGCAAACAAAAACACTAAGTCAAACAGATACATGCACCCCAATATTCGTAGCAGCATTATTTACAATAGCCAAGATATTGAAGCAAATTATGTGCCCATCAACGAATCAATGTATAAAGAAGATGTAATATATATAATTGAATATTATTCAGTCATAAAACAGTATGAAATTCTTATATTTGCAAAACATGGATGGACCTGGAGTGTATTATACTTAGTGAAATAAATCAGAAAAAGAGAGGAGGAGCTTCAAGATGGCAGAAGAGTAAGATGTGGAGATCAACTTCCTCCTCACAAATACATCAGAAATACATCTACATGTGGAACAACTCCTACAGAAAACCTACTGAACACTGGCAGAAGACCTCAGACCTCCCAAAAGGCAAGAAAGTCCCCACGTACTTTAGTAGGGCAAAAGAAAAAAGAGACAAAAGAATAGGGATGGGACTTGCACCAGTGGGAGGGAGCTGTGAAGGAGGAAAGGTTTCCACACACTAGGAAGGCCCTTTGTGGGTGGAGACTGCAGGTGGTAGAGCGGGGAAGCTTCAGAGCCATGGAGGAGAGCCCAGCAACAGGGGTGCAGAGGGCAAAGTGGAGAGATTCCCGCACAGAGGATCAGTGCCAACCAGCACTCACCAGCCCGAGAGGCTGGTCTGCTCACCCGCCGGGACAGGAGGGGGTCTGGGAACTGAGTCTCTGGCTTTGTAGGTCGGATCCCAGGGAGAGAACTGGGGTTGGTTGCGTGAACACAGCCTGAAGGGGGCTAGTGCACCACAGGTAGCCAGGAGGGAGTCCGGGAAAAAGTCTGGAGCTGCGGAATAGGCAAGAGACTTTTTCTTGCCTCATTGTTTCCTGGTGCATGAGGAGAAGGGATTAAGAGCACAGCTCAAAGGAGCTTCAGAGATGGGCGTGAGCTGTGGCTATCAGCGCGGACCCCAGAAAAGGGCATGGGATGCTAAGGCTGCTGCTGCCACCACCAAGAAGCCTGTGAGCAAGCACAGGCCACTACCCACACCTCACCTCCTGGGAGCCTGTGCAACCCGCCACTGACAGAGTCCTGTGATGCAGGGACAACTTCCCCAGGAGAACACATGGCACGCCTAAGGCTGGTGCAATGTCATGCTGGCCTCTGTCACCACTGACTTGCCCCACACTCCGTACCCCTCCCTCCCCACAACCTGAGTGAATCAGAGCCCCCCAGTCAGCTACTCCTTTAACTCCGTCCTGTCTGAGCAAAGAACAGATGCCCTCAGGCAACCTACATGCAGAGGTGGGTCCAAATCCAAAGCTGAGCCCCAGGAGCTGTGCAAACAAAGAAGAGAAAAGGAAATTTCTCCCAGCAGCCTCAGGAGCAGTGGATTAAAACTCAACAATCAACTTGATGTACGCTGCATCTGTGGAATACCTGAATAGAAAACAAATCATCCCAAATTGAGGAGGTAGACTTTGGGAGCAAAGATGTATATTTTTTATTCCCTTGTTCTGTTTTTGCAAGTGTGTATGTGTATGCTTCTGTGTGTGATTTCTCTGAATAGCTTTGCTTTTACTATTTGTCCTACAGTTCTTTCTGTCCATATTTTTTTTTTTCTGTATAGTTTCTAGCACTGTTATCATTGGCAGATATGTTTTTTGGTTTGGTTGCTCTCTTCTTTCTTTCTTTCTTTCTTTCTTTTCTTTTTTTTTTAAATTACTTAAAAAAAACTTTTTATAATTATTTTTTATTTTAATAACTATATTTTATTTTATTTTATCTTCTTCTTTCTTTCTTTTTTTTCTCCCTTTTATTCTGAGCTGCGTGGATGACAGGCTCTTGATGCTCCAGCCAAGCGTCAAGGCTGTGCCTCTGAGGCCAGAGACACAAGTTCAGGACATTGGTCCACAAGAGACCTCCCAGATCCACATAATATCAAGTGAGGAAAATCTCCCACAGTTTTCCATCTCAATGCCAAGACCCAGCTCCACTCAACAACCACCAAGCTACAGTACTGGACACCATATGCCAAACAACTAGCAAGACAGGAACACAACCTTATCCATTATCAGAGAGGCTGCCTAAAATCAAAATAAGGCCACAGACACCCCAAAACACATCACCAGATGTGGACCTGCCACCAAAAAGACAAGATCCAGCCTCATCCACCAGAACACAGGCACTAGTCCCCTCCACCAGAAAACAAACACAACCCACTGAACCAACCTTAGCCACTAGGGATAGACACCAAAAACAATGGGAACTACAAACCTGCAGTTTGCAAAAAGGAGACCCCAAACACAGTAAGTTAAGCAAAATGAGAAGACAGAGAAATACACAGCAGATGAAGGAGCAAAGCAAAAACCCACCATACCTAACAAATGAAGAGGAAATAGGCAGTCTACCTGAAAAAGAATTCAGAATAATGATAGTAAAGATGATCCAAAATCTTGAAAATAGAATGGAGAAAATACAAGAAATGTTTAACATGGACCTAGAAGAACTAAAGAGGAAACAAACAGTGATGAACAATGCAATAAATGAAATTAAAAATTCTCTAGAAGGGATCAATAGCAGAATAACTGAGGCAGAAGAACAGGTAAGTGACCTGGAAGATAAAACAGTGGAAATAACTACTGCAGAGAAGAATAAAGAAAAAAGAATGAAAATAACTGAGGACAGTCTCAGAGACCTCTGGAACATTAAATGCACTAATATTCGAATTATAGGGGTCCCAGAAGAAGAAGAGAAAAAGAAAGGGACTGAGAAAATATTTGAAGAGATTGTAGTTGAAAACTTCCCTAAGATGGGAAAGGAAATAGTTAACCAAGTCCAGGAAGCACAAAGAGTCCCATACAGGATAAATCCAAGGAGAAACACGCCAAGATGCATATTAATCAAACTAACAGAAATTAAATACAAAGAAAAAATATTAAAAGCAGCAAGGGAAAAACAACAAATAATATACAAGGGAATCCCCATAAGGTTAACAGCTGATTTTCAGCAGAAACTCTGCAAGCCAGAAGGAAGTGGCAGGACATATTTAAAATGATGAAGGAGAAAAACCTGCAACCAAGATTACTCTACCCAGCAAGGATCTCATTCAGATTTGATGGAGAAATTAAAACCTTTACAGACAAGCAAAAGTTAAGAGAATTCAGCACCAGCAAACCAGCTTTACAACAAATGCTAAAGGAACTTCTCTAGGCAGGAAACACAAGAAAAGGAAAAGACCTAAAATAACAAACCAAAATAATTAAGAAAATGGGAATAGGAACATACATATTGATAACTACCTTAAATGTAAATGGATTAAATGCTCGAACCAAAAGACATAGACTGGTGGAATAGATACAGAAACAATATATATGCTGTCTACAAGAGACCCACTTCAGATCTAGGGACACGTACAGACAAAATGAGGGGGTGGAAAAAGATATTCTGTGCAAATGGAAATCAAAAGAAATCTGGAGTTGCAATTCTCATATCAGACAAAATAGACTTTAAAACAAAGACTATTACAAGAGACAAAGAAGGACACTACCTAATGATCAAGGGATCAATCCAAGAAGAATATATAACAATTGTAAATATTTATGCACCCAACATAAGAGCACATTAATACAAAAGGCAAATACTAACAGCCATAAACAGGGAAATTGACAGTAACACAATCATATTATGGGACTTTAAAGCCCACTTTCACCAATGGACAGATCATCCAAAATGAAAATAAATAAGGAAACACAAGCTTTAAATGATACATTAAACATGATGGACTTAATTGATATTTATAGGACATTCCATCCAAAAACAACAGAATACACATTCTTTTCAAGTGATCATGGAACATTCTCCAGGATAGATCATATCTTGGGTCACAAATCAAGCCTTGGTAAATTTAAGAAAATTGAAATCATATCAAGTATCTTTTCTTACCACAGTGCTACGAGACTAGATATTAGTTACAGGAAAAAATCTGTAAAACACAGAAGCACATGGAGGCTAAAAAATACACTACTTAATAACAAGAGATCACTGAAGAAATCAAAGAGGAGATCAAAAAATACCTAGAAACAAATGAAAATGAAAACACGATGACCCAAAACCTATGGGATGCAGCAAAAGCAGTTCTAAGAGGGAAGTTTATAGCAATACAATCCTACATTAAGAAACAAGAAACATCTCAATTAAATAACCTAACCTTACACCTAAAGCAATTAGAGAAAGAAGAACAAAAAAACACCAAAGTTAGCAGAAGGAAAGAAATCATGAAGATCAGATCAGAAATAAATGAAAAAGAAATAAAGGAAACAATAGCAAAGATCAATAAAAACTAAAAGCTGGTTCTTTGAGAAGATAAACAAAATTGATAAACCATTAGCCAGACTCATGAAGAAAAAAAGGGAGAAGACTCAAATCAGTAGAACTTGAAATGAAAAAGGACAAGTAACAACTGACATTGCAGAAATGGATCCTGAGAGATTAGTACAAGCAACTATATGCCAAAAAAATGGACAACCTGGAAGAAATGGACAAATTCTTTGAAAAGCACAACCTTCTGAGACAGAACCAGGATGAAGTAGAAAATACAAACAGACCAATCACAAGCACTGAAATTGAAACTGTGATTAAAAATCTTCCAACAAACAAAAGTCCAGGACAAGATGGATTCACAGGCAAATTCTATCAAACATTTAGAGAAGAGCTAACACCTATCCTTCTCAAAATCCTCCATAATATGGAAAAGGGAGGAACATTCCCAAACTCATTCTATGAGGCCACCATCACCCTGATACCAAAACCAGAGAAAGATGTCACAAAAAAAGAAAACTACAGGGCAATATCACTGATGAACATAGGGGCAAAAATCCTCAACAAAATACTAGCAAACAGAATCCAACAGCACATTAAAAGGATCATACACAGTGATCAAGTGGGGTTTATTCCAGGAATGCAAGGACTCTTCAATATATGCAAATCAATCAATGTGATACACCATATTAACAAATTGAAGGAGAAAAACCATATGATCATCTCAATAGATGCAGAGAAAGCTTTTGACAAAATTCCACACCCATTTATGATAAAAACCATCCAGAAAGTAGGCATAGAGAGAACTTTCCTCAACATAATAAAGGCCATATATGACAAATCCACAGCCAACATCACCCTCAATGGTGAAAAATTGAAATTATTTCCACTAAGATCAGGAGCAAGACAAGGTTGCCCACTCTCACCACTATTATTCAACACAGTTTTGGAAGTTTTAGCCACAGCAATCAGAGAAGAAAAGGAAATAAAAGGAATCCAAATCAGAAAAGAAGAAGTAAAGCTGTCACTGTTTGCAGATGACATGATAGTATACACAGAGAATCCTAAAGATGCTACCAGAAATCTACTAGAGCTAATCAATGAATTTGGTAAAGTAGCAGGATAAAAAATTAATGCACTGAAGTTTCTTGCATTCCTATACACTAATGATGAAAAAATATGAAAATGAATTAAAGAAAACACTTCCATTTACCATTGCAAAAAAAGAATAAAATATCTAGGAATAAAACTACCTAAGGAGACAAAAGACCTATATGCAGAAAATTGTAACACACTGATGAAAGAAATTAAAGATGATACAAATAGATGGAGAGAAATACGATGTTCTTGGATTGGAAGAATCAACATTGTGAAAATTACTATACTACCCAAAGCAATGTACAGATTCAATGCAATCCCTATCAAACTACCAGTGGCATTTTTCACCAAACTAGAAGAAAAAATTTCACAATTTGTATGGAAGCACAAAAGACCCTGAATAGCAAAAGCAATCTTGAGAAAGAAAAATAGACCTGGAGGAATCAGGCTCCCAGACTTCAGACTATACTACAAAGCTACAGTAATCAAGAGAGTATGGTACTG
This sequence comes from Delphinus delphis, assembly GCF_949987515.2. Classification (NCBI taxonomy): domain Eukaryota; kingdom Metazoa; phylum Chordata; class Mammalia; order Artiodactyla; family Delphinidae; genus Delphinus; species Delphinus delphis. The sequence goes on from NC_082686.1 coordinate 33,910,086, forward strand.
GCACAAAAACAGAAATATTGATCAATGGAACATGAAAGAAAACCCAGAGATAAACCCAGGCATATATGGTCATCTTATCTTTGATAAAGGAGGCAAGAACATACAGTGGAGAAAAGATAGCCTCTTCAATAAGTGCTGCTGGGAAAACTGGACAGCTACAGGTAAAAGAATGAAATTAGAACACTCCCTAACACCATACACAAAAATAAACTCAAAATGGATTAAAGACCTAAATATAAGGCCAGACACTATCAAACTCTTAGAGGAAAACATAGGCAGAACACTCTATGACATAAATCACAGCAAGATCCTTTTTGACCCACCTCCTAGAGAAATGGAAATAACAACAAAAATAAATGGGACCTAATGAAACTTAAAAGATTTGCACAGCAAAGGAAACCATAAACAAGACAAAAAGACAACCCTCAGAATGGGAGAAAATATTTGCAAATCAAGCAACTGACAAAGGATTAGTCTCCAAAATCTACAAGCAGCTCATGCAGCTCACTATCAAAAAACAAAAAACCCAATCCAAAAATGGGCAGAAGAAATAAATAGACATTTTCCAAAGAATATATACAGATTGCCAACAAACACATGACAGGATGCTCAACATCATTAATCATTTGAGAAATGCAAATCAAAACTACAATGAGATATAATTTCACACCAGTCAGAATGGCCATCATCAAAAATTCTACAAACTATCAATGCTGGAGAGGGTGTGGAGAAAAGGGAATCCTCTTGCACTGTTGGTGGAAATGTAAATTGATACAGCCACTATGGAGAACAGTATGGAGGTTCCTTAAAAAGCTAAAAATAGAACTATCATACGACCCAGCAATCCCACTACTGGGCATATACCCTGAGAAAACCATAATTCAAAAAGAGTCATCTATCTAAATGTTCATTGCAGCTCTATTTACAATAGCCAGGACATGGAAGCAACCTAGGTGTCCATCAACAGATGAATGGATAAAGAACATGTGGCACATATATATAATGGAATATTACTCAGCCATAAAATAAATGAAATTGAGTTATTTGTAGTTTGGTGGATGGACCTAGAGTCTGTCATACAGAGTGAAGTAAGTCAGAAAGAGAAAAACAAATACCATATGCTAACATATATATATATATATATATATACATATATATATATATATATATATGGAATCTAATAATAATAAAAAAAAAAGGTCATGAAGAACCTGGGGGCAAGACAGGAGTAAAGACACAGACCCACTAGAGAATGGACTTGAGGATTCGGGGAGGGGGAAGGGTAAGCTGTGACAATGTGAGAAAGTGGCATGGACATATATACACTACCAAACGTAAAATAGGTAGCTAGTGGGAAGCAGCCGCATAGCATAGGGAGATCAGCTCGGTGCTTTGTGACCACCTAGAGGGGTGGGATAGGGAGTGTGGGAGGGAGGGAGACACAGGAAGGAAGAGATATGGGGACATATGTATATGTATAACTCATTCACTTTGTTATAAAGCAGAAACTAAAACACCATTGTAAAGCAATTATACTCCAATAAAGATGTTAAAAAAAAAATCAGAGAAAGACAAATACTCTTTGTTATCACTTATATGTGGAATGTAAAAAATAAAACAAACAAATATTTATAACAAAACAGAGACAGACTCACAGATGTAAGGAACAAACAAGTGGTGAGCTGTAGGGAGAGTGAAGGGGGAGGGGCAAGATAGGGGTATGGGATTAAGAGATACAACTACTATGAATAAAATATTAGATAAGCAAGGACATATTGTACAGTACAGGGAAATATAGCTATTATTTTTAATAGCTTTAACTAGAGTTTAATCTATAAAAATATTGAATCATTATGTATACACCTGAAACTAATACATTATTATAAATTGTCTATAACTCAATAAAAAATATGATTTCATGCTTTTGCTAATATGGAAATGATTTCAAAAATACTAAATAGTTGATAGCTTTTGCCCAAATATTCAAAAAACGTAAATTGCATTTGAAATATAATGTAAATTATTACAACTCTGGTTTTATTTCTGATGTTAGTTCTGACATCCACATGCTGTATATAGATACAAAGTTTTTTAGGAGATCATTTCGTTTCAGCTCTTAAACCATTGCCTTCATTCTGAAAGTAGGGTAGATCCATAGAGTTTTCTCTGAGCCCATTATTTGGTTGTATTGGTTTTGTTTTAATTTAGAACATTCGGAAACAATAAATTTGTCTAAGTGGTGGATTCCCATCTTATTCTCTATATAGTTTCATCTGATTCTAAGTCAACTTACTATTTCACGAAGAAGTAAAAAGGCTGTGGTAGAAATGTGGGCTGATAAGCAAGAAGATAGATAGAGATGGATGATAAATAGATAATAGATAAGTAAATAGAGGCAGATAGAGATGTAGAGATATAAGTACATAGGCTAAGTACTGATATCTATGTATCTCTATATACACCTACATCTATCTATCTATCTATCTATCTACCTATCTATCATCTATCTATCTATCTATCTATCTATCCATCTGATGGAATCTGAAATGCAGGAATCTCAGTTGTGTAGAATTGAGTTGCTTATACTCTGTTCACAGAATCTTCTCATCAGCACCCTTCTCCTTGTGGTTCTAATGTTTTCTCTTTAATCTCATGCTCCAATTGCACTCCTCTTCCTGACATTGACACTTACTCTCATAGATTTATTGAATTTATGTCTAAGTGATATATGTGTATACATAAATATATAAGGTACTATTTGGAAGTGATTCGTATAAATTTTAATGGTTTTTGTCATTTCTGGTTCAATATATTTTAGAACAAGTTTTCCCAAATATAGTTTGTTCTTTTTTTAGAATTGCTGAAAAATTAATTGTATCTATATAACATGTTCTACTTTTACATTCCTTTACTGATGGAAGAATAAGATATATTTAATACATTACTATCATAAGCAATGCATAGCCAAAGCTTTCTGCATGGCAGGGTACATTCCTTGGGCTACCTGCGACCTCACCTACAGCTAGCATTTAAAGTCCCCATGCATACAAGATGCATCCCACATCAAGAAAAAGATAAGTATATGTATGTATGTATATGTATAGCTGATTCACTTTGTTATAAAGCAGAAACTAACACAACATTGTAAAGCAATTATATTCCAATAAAGATGTTTAAAAAAAGAAAAGAAAAATACATGTAAATACATTATTTCTGTTTTCTGCTTTAGGGGAAGCAAAGGAAGCTTACTCAGTCAGGAATTGTGGGGAATTAACACCCATGAATTACCCTCAACAGGTGGACTGAATTAGTGACCAGAATCTAGCTTGCAGAGGCCAACTCTGAAGTATAATCTCAATGTTTCCTCAGTTGGGCACCAAGAAAATTCGCCTCTACTCATCCACAGATGTTCCTAGCTCCATAAAACATACCTTGCTGTTTTTTCTTACTTCCCTGCCAAAATCTTCCTACTCATTTTTTCCAGATACCCTGGATCACTTCCCAAATTAATCAGTTTCACTCAAGCCCTTGTCACAGACTTTGAGAAGAATCAGTTGAAGATACAGTGTAATGACACACATTTCTACATATGATTCCCTGAGAATTTATGTTGGCTTGATGGTGGTAGGGTGTGAATACAGTGAATGTGAAATACTGGATTACTGCACCCAGTTCTCTACTCCTCCCTGTTACAGAATTATTTACTCCTGCCCATGGCCACGTGACCTTGCAGTGCCTTCTATTCCAGTAGAATATATTCCCTTATACCACTGACATTTGAATTGGTCATGTAGCTAGAAACTCTAATGGGATTTTAGTGGCCAAGATGGAAGCAGAAGCTCAAATGTGCTTTCATGATTTTTCTTTACCTCTTGCGCTCCTAAGATACACCCTGAAAAGAATATGCCTCAGAGAGCAGCTGCTCCTTCAGCCTGAGCTCCAAGATGATATCATGTGGAGTCGACATAATCCCAACTAGAAGTCAGAGACCAACAGGGCCCAGCCAAACCCAGCTGAGATCAGCCAAACTAGAACTGCAAATATGTAGACAAAAATAAATATTCTGTGTACCTGTGAGATTTTTGAGGTTAATTGTTACCCAGAAAAATTTTAATACCATAATTAGTTTCACTAATAATGTTGTAGAACAATAGTTCTACAAAATAGCTTCCTAATTATATATACCATAGAGAATTAATATTCAATATTCTAATACTTACCAATTTGTTAGGTGTAAGGTGGTATCTCTCTGAGACTTTAATTTGTATTTTTCTGCCTACTGGTGAGATTATATATCTCTATATATATTGTTAGCTGTATGAGTTTTCACTCATAAAAAATGATTATTTATTTTCTTATAGTTTTCAACTGGGTCTCCTTTAAAGTAATTCACTTATATTTTATGTATTCTTTTGTGTTATTGTTTTGTTTTCCATATTGCAATGAATGCTTCTATTAATTTTGTCAGTATATTTCAGTGATGACAAATTATTTTGATTTAGTCCATTTACACATATAAATATACATAGTATAATATATACATATATAATTTAATATTGGGCTTTGAGGATCTTCTTATCTTTCTTGATCCTTTGATAAAGGTATTCCTATATGTTTTCTTCTATTGATTTTATTGCTTTATTTCATAGTCAAAGTAATATAGACTTTTGTTTCATGTGGTTGGTGATAGACTGCTAATTTTATTTTTCTTTATCAGCTCTTTTCCACTGCTATGTGACATCACAGACATATCTATATCAAGGTTCCAAAATACTTCGTTTTCTGGGCTCTTTATTATGTTCCAAGAGGCTCACTGTCTCTGCATCAACACTGCACAGTTTTATTGCTATAGCTTTGTAGTGTTTCTTAAATATCTGGTGGAGCAGACTTCATTCCCTCAACCCCACCCCATGGTATATTTTTTACAACAGTTTTGTCAATTCATGGACCTTTATAATTGCTTTTTTTTTTTACTGTTGAACGTTTATTGAGCTCTAACAATGTGATAGGTGCCACACAAAACATCAGACACAGTACCTGCTCTGTGGGCTTATAATCTAATTTAAGGACACGATCATTTTTTAATGTTGCCATGAGTTGGCTGTTTGTGAAAATGAGGTATTAACTGCATTGGTTAGTGCAGCAAAAAAGCCTGTGAAATCAGACTTTTTAGCAGGTTCCCTATGCAAGTAGGCATGATTGCTCATATTATTCTCTCAAACTGTGGTTCCCATTTCCCCAAATTTGGGGATTTTTGAGATGTGTATAAGTGTCTATAAAGACAGACACCAAATGCACATTTCTGAAAACCATGGTTCAAATCTGGCCTGTCGTCCAGAAGAAAAAGTTTGGTTATATATTCAGAAAAATATTGTTATTCAAAATAGGTCCTAGGAGAAAATAGTGATGGGGGCCAATTTCCTGTTCAGTGTTCCTGGAATGTCCACAAGAGCAGCTCCCCACGGCAGCCTGTCAAATGCCCTTTACTCTCAAGGTCTTTTGTCTTCATAGCCCAGAGCTGAAATGCTTAACATTTGCTGGGTTCTGCTTGGGCATGTGCCCCAGGGGAGGTGTGTTTGAGGGCAGAGCCCTCTCAGTGCCTCACAGATCACAATGCAGATGATTCCTGCATAGGCATTGGCATTGGTCCCTGCATCCTTGGCAACACACCACACTAATTTAATTTCTATCCCCAGAAAGTAGCAAAACTACCAGAGGCCCCCAGAATGTATCAGTAACCTGTGAAAATGGAACCTGTTAAAATCTGTCACTGATACAATCTGTATATATACTGCTTATGAAAACTTGTCCTTTTATCATCATAGTAAAGTCAAGTGCTAAGTAACACGTTTATCTGTTGACCACTTAGCAGAATAAACTGATTTCATATGGAAGGAAATGTAAGATAACTCATATGTATTTAAAGCAAATTATTTAGTTTTCATTCTCGTTACTTCTGTGCCTTCTTTATAGTATCTTCTGTCTCTTCACTTTGATCCTGATGAACTAAGTCACCACTTATTATATTTAGATTCCCAATCCTTTATTTGTGTATATCTTGAATTTCAGTAAGATATGAAATGCAGACTCCGGGGTTGCATTTTGTAATGATACAAGGATCCTGAGGAAATACTTTCACAGAAGCCTTTTCTAATAGATTCCCCTGTGCTTATGGAAAGTATCAAAAAAGACCAACTGGCACATTCTGAACGTATGTTCTCAACAAGTAATCCAAGTACAAATGGGAAGCTCTTGCCTTTCTGTTTTGTAAACTCAGATTATGCTGACAAGCCATACTTCTAAATAATTTGATTTGAAAAGGTTGCCTGCATGTACATTTGTCATTTTATAAAGAGCAACCAAATCCCTACCCCACCTTATCTTACAAAACAACACTTAGTATTTTTTAAGTTGCATAAAAAAACAAATACATGAATAAATAAACAAACAAATGTATAATGAAGGGCTTTGACCTCTTGCTCCAAGCAGTAAGTGAAAGAACTGATAAATGAAGCTGAGGTCCTCCCTCAGTGCTTCTCTTTAAATAGTTATGCTAAAAATATTTTAGCTGTCTAAACTCTGTACTTGCTTCAATTTCATTGGAACACATTTTGTGAGCCACAACTGAGTTCCTATATAGGATATCTCCAGAATGCAAATCAGGAAAAAGCAGATTTTATTCAGATTTTTTTGTTAAATTGAGCCACTACTGTTTGGTATGCGGGCACTAGATGGGTTAAAAAAAACAGCTGGCCTGATAAAGACATGCTAAAGAAGGTTTACTTTATTTGAACAGTTATGTCAAGACTGGCCTTAAATTCAATGAAATATTGAAGACGATGGATTGTTTGAAAGTCCTGGTTTTGAGGGCACAGGAGCATGGTCTGAATGAGTCATTCAGAATTCATCGTGCATCCAACTAAACCCAAAATTCATGCTTACCCGTCCTTTTTTTTTAATGCGACAGTCTCAGTCTTCTCACATCGGTGCTTCTCTTCATGCTAGAACTGCTTATGTCTACAGAGTCCCTGAAGAAGCAAAAATCCTTTTTTTAGCATTAAACATAGCATATGGAGTTCTTCCTCAGCTCTTGGCCTATCACTGTATCTGCAAGCCAGAGTTCTTCATAAAAACAAATTCTTCATAAAAACAAAGGCAGATGAAAAAGCTGAATAAAAGCATTATTTTATGTTCTTTCTCTCTAGATTACTGACTTTTGTTATTTTCGTACCAGTATTTGGTCCCATTCCACTCTCTTCCCATACAGGAACATTTAAGAATACATAAATTCTTGTTCCATACTGTATATGTGAGCTATCATAAGAATTATGTGGATAAATTTTCTTTTTTTGAAGGAAAATTGAAGTTATTCAGAAAGCTTGTTTAAAGAAATATATTTCAAGTTATTTGTGAATAAACTTGACCACCTATCTCAATATTCTGTTTGCACACATTAAATATAAGTGAAAAATTACAATTTAGCTCCTATAATAGTGAGCATGAAAAGGAAACTATTCAAAAGTGAAAATGGTCTATGCATATTAAAAATTTCAAAATAGCAAATACAGATGGAGAAATATTTTTCCATATAAGATCTATATGTTTCATTATCAACCTCAATATAAAAGACAAATTGTCAGAATATTTAAAAGTGTTGTTTGAAAAATATTTTCCCAAAGAAAGTATATTATTTACTGCTGTTTCAAAAATTGCTTTTACTGAACTTTTTTTGAGTCTAAATAGCTAAGGAGGGATCTATAACTGGATCTATGACTGGAAATGTTTCTATTGTATTTCTGTGTATATTTTTAATAAATTATTTTTGGTCTTTTATGAAGACAAATCTTATTAAATTTGAAACATTTTGTATATTTTTTTTTCAGAAAAAGTTCTGTAGTCTTTACGCTTTTTGTTTTAAAAATCTGTCACTTGTATGTTCCAATTCAAAATGTCATCTACATTCTCATGTTTTAGTGTGAGCAATGAAGAGGACTTTTGATGAATTAATTAAATTTCATTACTTTTAAATTGAAATATTCAAAATTTAAAAAGTAACTTTTAAGGAAAAAGAACTGGATTGGCATTCCTATGATCTTTTAATGAACTTTTCATATTTGGAAGTGTGAGTGGGTATAACAGAGGAAAATCAATATTTGCTAAGTAAGAGAAATAGACCAAAAATCCAGTCACCTCCTCAGAGCACAGGAGTGTTAAGTGGACAGGTGCTTTCATGCCCTCAGCTGCCATCATCACCACCACCACCACTACCATCATCATCATCAACGGCCCTAAGCTTTTAGAGCCACTCATATTTTTCCTTCATGTTATTTACTAGCTCTTCACCAAAATAAGAAAACCAGAAGAAAATGGAGTCCAAATCAATGCAAGTGTGTGAATTTACGGTCCACTGAAGTGGTAAGCATCTTAGACGTGCAAGCAATCATGTAGCCAATTCCTCTCCCTCCTTGCAGTGTTTAAAAAAACCTTAAAACCCATAGAGTGTTTAAAAAAAAAAAGAAAAAGAAAACCCTCACCTGCATTTGATTCTATTGTCAACTTGCTGTAAACAATTTTTGCTTTAATATATGAATTACACTAATACCTCACATTACATATATGAAGCCAAATTACACTAACCTAGTTGTTTACAACCTCAAACCTTACTCCCAGTATACATTCCAATAAATTTATTCTGTAAAAACAATACTTTTTTGTTTTTGATTTTTTTTACAGTAAAGTTTTCAACTACAAACCTTGAATATGCGAAAGATGTTCCAAGGACAAGCATAACAGGATTGATAAAACCCAAACTAACTAAATGTGTTCTCACAATACAAGCTGGCATAAAAATAAAATTAATTTTCTATTATCACAATTGCAACAATAATGTACACATAATAATGGTTTGTGGATGAGCACTAATTATTCTAATTCTAGTTCCAAAAGAAAACAACAGATCATTTTTAGTTTATATTTAAAAGTCAATGCTTTGTCTTACTTCCCAAAGGGCTACTGCTGATTCCAGCTTTAAAATGTAAAGTATCAAACTTGAGTAATTAGCTCAAATTGTACTGAGATTGGGAAAAAAATAAATCATTGCCTTGTTTTGGAGTAACACAGAAGACTCACTAACTTCACATATAGAAACTGAGTTTGTGTACATTAACAACATGAGTTTTGAGAAGTATACGCTGTCAACTAGCTATTTCTAATATGGAATAGATATTTTACAATATGATTAAACTTTACACATGGCCTCAAAACTGAAGAACAATTTTAAGTTCATCTTCAGTATGCCAACATTATGTGTCTAGGAATTGGTTCCTGGGTTCTGTCACAGAGAGGAAATCCCTTAAGCATTATATTGAGTGGTCATTTTAAAAAATGCTAATTTATATTTAACTTAGTGTTTGTTTGGTGATGGTGGAGAAAAGGCAGGAGAGTGATGAACATAACTGCCTTGATAACGGATCCTAGACTTGTATAAGCTTGTGCAAAAATCTGGATAATCCTTAGTGGTTAAAGGCAACTTCATGCAACCAAATAACATGAAATTAAATCAATAACCTTAAAAAAGGCTAAAATGTCTTTTTCCACCAAAACGAAACAGAGAGGAATGTGAATAATGTACATACAAACTGGGGTTCTGTCAATGACAACAAGGACTATGTGTTGGTTCATATCAAATCCAAGAATATTAGACAACCAAACGTATAACCTTCTTGTGGTTTTCTTAATATGCAGCATTCATTATGGTAGTTAGGTCCCTTCACTGGTTTTTTACAAGTCTGAAGTTGTGTTTCTTGTGTCATTGCTGGCATCTCCACCCTCAGAGCTGCTTCTATTTTCTTCTTCTTTGCAGTCCTTGTCATCTTCATCTCCTGGAGATTTCCAGGACTGTTTAGAGGATTTCTTTGAAGTGTATGACTTTTTCCGTTTTGAGCCTGCTTTTTCATTCTTTCTTTTGCCTTTTCCATCTTCTTCTACTCTATCACCTTCTTCCTCACTGCTTGCCTCTGCATGCAGTATTCTCGCCTTCTCCCTCGGTTTCTGAAGAGTTCTGTTGCTGAATTGCCTGGTACCCAACAAACTTTACTGCTGGGTTATTTTCTATTTCCCACAATCCTTCATTAAATCCTTTCCGTTTGTTTGACTTCCCAAACTTGTCTTCGTATTCCTTATAAGGGAAAAGGTCTTTGGGACCTAGAAATGCAGTTTCATGGGTGCCAAAAAAGAAGATAGGATACTTATTTGCTGGAGGCTTCACAGCTCCCTCTGGGAGTTCCTCAATCCGGGCCGGCCAGTGCGGGTAGCCCTTCATCTTGCCGAAGACCAGGTCGCTCGCCTTGTACTTGCGGGGCCAAGGACGCGCCATCTGGGCCGCTCCCCTTCCTGGTCGTCCGTGGGCTCTGCGAAGAGGCTAGGGGGCCGCCCCTCCGCGGGCCAAGGGACTGCGCCGCACTCCCCGCGGGCCTCGAGCCGGGCAGGCGGGCGGACAAGCTGCCGCTCCGACGAAGGGAAGCGGCGGCGAGGCGGTATAATTGCTTATCAATTTTAGAATCAGTTTTTCGGGATCCTTTAAAAATTCTGCTTGTTTACGGAGTGAAGTGCATTGAGTTTTATTATAATTGGAGGGAAATATATATCCCTGCAATCTTAGTCTCAAAACCAATAACGTTTTCATTGTATTTAAATTTTAAAAAATAATTCTGATGTAGTTTTAAAATGTCAGCCAGGGCTTCCCTGGTGGACACAGTGGTTGAGAGTCCGCCTGCCGATGCAGGGGACACGGGCTCGTGCCCCAGTCCGGGAAGATTCCACATGCCGCGGAGCAGCTAGGCCCGTGAGCCATGGCCGCTGAGCCTGCGCGTCCTGAGCCTGTGCTCCGCAATGGGAGAGGCCACAGCAGAGAGGCTCGTGTACCGCAAAAAAAAAAAAAAAAAAGTCAGCCAAGTCCCAACAGACTCCCTAATCCACTCATACATCCTTTATATGTGCTCTTCTCTCTGCTAGGAAGATCCCCCCATCATATTTTGCCTAGCTTATTTCTACTCTTCATATATGGCTCATTTTAATACTTATTTTCTCAGGGATACCATTTCTTTAACTATATAAATTACCCCATTCATGTTCAATAAGTATCATATATTAAAATATTGCTCTTAAGACACATGGTACCCCAAGGGTCATCATTCTTGAAAAAGTAGAGTATACTAGTAAACACTACTTAATACATTTTCAAGGGTTAATTTTACTTTGTATCTTTTCTACCCTCAAACGCTCTCAAAAAAGAAATGAAGAGGTAAATATTCAAGTTTGTAAAATATAATCTCAAGAAAAACATAGTACTATACTGACTGCTTACTATGTGCCAGACAATTGACACATAGAGCTAAATATTATATATATTTTACATAATTATATAATATATAAATGTGTTATATGTAATGCCAAAATTATAGAGGGCTCATTTCCTCGGTACTAATCTAGGAGTTTCACATATATTAATTAATTCAATCATTATGACAACTCTATGAGGTAGGTGCTAGTATTATCATGCCTAGTTTATAAAAACTGAAAAAAAAAGAAATTAAGTAAATTGTTCAGATCACACAGCTGAAAAGTGGTGAAGCTAATATTTAAATCCAGCAGTGTGGTTTGAAGTCTACTTTTAATTATACACTTACATCTGTGCTTATAAGTTCCATATTAATTAATATTCACAATAATCTGAAATAGTAAATAATTATATTGAAATCATTATCTAAATGAGGAATCTCAGAATTCATTTCCAAAATTTTCAAAGGACACATAAACTTCTGAGGCATGTATTTAGAGTTGTCTAACTTCATATTTTATATGCCAATAATTATTAGATAAATGAGAGGAACTCCATGTTATATTATGTATTATATCATGTAAAATATGGTAATAAAAGCACAGCAATTTTATTGATTTCTAGATATTTTCAAAATATAACATTCAATCATTGTTTCTACTAATATACTCATTTTTCTGTTTGACCACCAGGATCCAAACTGATATTTTCAAAGACTTCTCCGTTATGGAACAATGATCTTAAAAAGAATGTCAGGTGATCTTAAAAAGAATGTCAATTAAAAAGGAAAACAGATGAAATTTCAAAATCTATTTTTAGCAACTTTTATTAATTTATGTTTACTCTCACAATTATTATAGGGTTACAAAGGAAATATTTAAGGGGTATCTAATTCAGTGATTGAATATTAGATTCCCTAGATGTGGTCTAAATATTAAAGATGCTAAAAGATTATGAAATGTAAAATTTTTAAGTGTGCTGAGCACAAAGCTGACTTCCTTCAATCACTCAGAGAAAGCTGTCTAAATCCAAATTCTTTTGCTCATGTCTGTTCTGAAGTATGGAAATTTGAGCAAAAAATAATAGCATTAAGAATTACATTAAAATTTAATAAAGTGTTAGGCCTTTTCAGCAAGGATTTGCTTTGAAGTAAAGCTATTTAAGGTCTTACATATTGCCACAAAATCATTATTAAACCATTCTTTGAAGTTCCAGATGCTTGTAATTACAGAAACTATACTTTGACAGGATATAGAACAACTTAAGTCATTTTAAGAATTTACTGTAAAGTCTAAACTCTCAAAGAGTTCTCAAATTTAACTATATTTTTTCACTCATAGACAAAAAAGTACAGCTTTTTCTTCTATCTTTTATAGTCATTCTAGCTCTTAATGCAGAAAAGCACATGGGATATTAATGGCAGATAAGCAATAACAGCATAATCTTAGTTTACTAAGTAATGTGAGAAGATAAAACAACAGCTAAGAGAAAAAAATATTCATATTGAAAAGAAAAAGTAGTAAACAATCTTTATCTTAAAAAAGAAAGGGTTGGCTTCCGGGAAGATGGCGGAAGAGTAAGACGCGGAGATCACCTTCCTCCTCACAGATACACCAGAAATACATCTACAAGTGGAACAACTCCTACAGAACACCTACTGAACTTTGGCAGAAGACCTCAGACCTCCCAAAAGGCAAGAAACCCCCCACGTACCTGGGTAGGGCAAAAGAAAAAAGAATAAACAGAGACAAAAGGATAGGGACGGGACCTGCACCAGTGGGAGGGAGCCGTGAAGGAGGAAAGGTTTCCATATACTAGGAAGCCCCTTCGCAGGCGGACACTGCGGGTGGCGGAAGGGGGAAGCTTCGGAGCCGCAGAGGAGAGCACAGCAACAGGGGTACGGAGGGCAAAGCGGGGAGAGATTCCCGCACAGAGGATTGGTGCCGACCAGCACTCAACAGCCTGAGAAGCTTGTCTGCTCACCTGCCAGGGCAGGCAGGGCTGGGAGTTGAGGGTCGGGCTTCAGTTGGAGTGCTGGGAGAGGACTGGGTTGGCGGTGTGAACACAGCCTGCAGGGGGTTACTGTGGCATGGTTGGCCGGGAGGGAGTCCGGGGAAAAGTACGGACCTCCCAAAGAGGCAAGAGACTTTTTCCTCCCTCTTTGTTTCCTGGTGCGAGAGGAGAGGGGATTAAGAGTGCTGCTTAAAGGAGCTGCAGAGACTGGCATGAGCTACGGCTAAAAGTGTGGACCCAAGAGACGGGCATGAGATGCTAAGGCTGCTGCTGCCGCCACCAAGAAGCCTGTGTACGAGCACAGGTCACTATCCACACCACCCTTACGGGGAGCCTGTGCAGCCCGCCACTGCCAGGGTCCCGGGATCCAAGGACAACTCCCCCGGGAGAATGCACTGTGCACCTCAGGCTGGTGCAGCGTCACACTGGCCTCTGCCGCCGCAGACTCGCCCCGCACTCCGTGCCCCTCCCTACCCCCGGCCTGAGTGAGCCAGATCCCCCGAATCAGCGGCTCCTTTAACCCCGTCCTGTCTGAGCGAAGAACAGACACCCTCCGGCGACCTACACGCAGAGGCGGGGCCAAATCCAAAGCTGAGCCCCTAGGAGCTGTGAGAACAAAGAAGAGAAAGGGAAATCTCTCCCAGCAGCCTCAGAAGCAGTGGATGAAAGCTCCACAATCAACTTGATGTACCCTGCATCTGTGGAATATATGAATAGACAACGAATCATCCCAAATTGAGAAGGTGGACTTTGAGAGCAAGATTTATGATTTTTTCCTTTTCCTCTTTTTGTGAGTGTGTATGTATATGCTTCTGTGTGAGATTTTTTCTGTATAGCTTTGCTTCCACCATTTATCCTAGGGTTCTATCCGTCCATGTTTTTTTTTTTTATTTCTTTTCTTAATAATTTTTTTATTTTAATAACTTTATTATATTTTATCTTACTTTATTTTATTTTACTTTATCTTCTTTCTTTCTTTTTTCCTTCCCCCCCCCCACTTCCTTACTTCCTTCCTCCCTCCTTCCCTCCTTTCTTTCTTTCTACTTCTACTAATTCTTTCTTTCTACTTTTTCTCCCTTTTATTCTGAGCTGTGTGGATGAAAGGCTCTTGGTGCTGCAGCCAGGAGTCAGTGCTGTGCCTCTGAGGTGGGAGAGCCAACTTCAGGACACTGGTCCACAAGAGACCTCGCAGCTCCACGTAATATCAAACAGCGAAAATCTCCCAGATTTCTCCATCTCAACACCAGCACCCAGCTTCACTCAACGACCAGCAAGCTACAGTGCAGGACATCCTATGCCAAACAACTAGCAAGACAGGAACACAACCCCACCCATTAGCAGAGAGGCTGCCCACACAGGATAAATCCAAGGAGAAATACGCCAAGAAAGATATTAATCAAACTGTCAAAATTTAAATACAAAGAAAACATATTAAAAGCAGCAAGGGAAAAACAACAAATAACACACAACGGAATCCCCATAAGGTTAAGAGCTGATCTTTCAGCAGAAACCCTGCAAGACAGAAGGGAGTGGCAGGACATATTTAAAGTGATGAAGGAGAAAAACCTACAACCAAGATTACTCTACCCAGCAAGGATCTCATTCAGATTTGATGGAGAAATTAAAACCTTTACAGACAAGCAAAAGCTGAGAGAGTTCAGCTCCACCAAACCAGCTTTACAACTGCTAAAGGAACTTCTCTAGGAAAAAAATACAAGAGAAGGAAAAGACCTACAATAACACACTCAAAACAATTAAGAAAATGGGAATAGGAACATACATATCGATAATTACCTTAAATGTGAATGGACTAAATGCTCCCCAAAAAAGACACAGATTGGCTGAATGGATACAAAAATAAGACCCATATATTTCCTGTCTACAAGAGACCCACTTCAGACCTAGAGACACATACAGACTGAAAGTAAGGGGATGGAAAAAGATATTCCATGCAAATGGAAACCAAAAGAAAGCTGGAGTAGCAATTCTCATATCAGAAAAAATAGACTTTAAAATAAAGACTATTACAAGAGACAAAGAAGGACACTACATAATGATCAAGGGATCGATCCAAGAACATATAACAATTGTAAATATTTATGCACCCAACATAGGAGCACCTCAATACATAAGGCAAATACTAACAGCCATAAAAGGGGAAATCGACAGTAACACATTCATAGTAGGGGACTTTAACACCCCACTTTCACCAATGGACAGATCATCCAAAATGAAAATAAATAAAGAAACACAAGCTTTAAATGATATATTAAACAAGATGGACTTAATTGATATTTATAGGACATTCCATCCAAAAACAACAGAATACACATTCTTCTCAAGTGCTCATGGAACATTCTCCAGGATAGATCATATCTTGCGTCATGAATCAAGCCTTGGTAAATTTAAGAAAATTGAAATTGTATCCACTATCTTTTCCAACTACAATGGTATGAGACTAGATATCATTACAGGAAAAGATCTGTAAAAAATACAAACACATGGAGGCTAAACAATACACTACTTAATAACGAAGTGATCACTGAAGAAATCAAAGAGGAAATAAAAAAATACCTAGAAACAAATGACAATGGAGACACAATGACCCAAAATCTATGGGATGCAGCAAAAGCAGTTCTAAGAGGGAAGTTTATAGCAATACAATCCTACCTTAAGAAACAGGAAACATCTCGAACAACAACGTAGCCTTGCACCTAAAGCAATTAGAGAAAGAAGAACAAAAAAACACAGAAAGTTAGCAGAAGGAAAGAAATCATAAAAGTCAGATCAGAAATAAATGAAAAAGAAATGAAGGAAACGATAGCAAAGGTCAATAAAACTAAAAGCTGGCTCTTTGAGAAGATAAACAAAATTGATAAACCATTAGCCAGACTTATCAAGAAAAAAAGGGAGAAGACTCAAATCAATAGAATTAGAAATGAAAAAGGACAAGTAACAACTGACACTGCAGAAATACAAAAGATCATGAGAGATTACTACAAGCAACTCTATGCCAATAAACTGGACAACCTGGAAGAAATGGACAAATTCTTAGAAATGCACAACCTGCCAAGACTGAATCAGGAAGAAATAGAAAATATGAACAGACTAGAAAAGAACAATATGAAATTGAAACTGTGATTAAAAATCTTCCAACAAACAAAAGCCCAGGACTAGATGGCTTCACAGGCAAATTCTATCAAACATTTCTATCATTCTAACAAACATTTAGAGAAGCTAACACCTAACATTAGAGAAGCTAACACCTATACTTCTCAAACTCTTCCAAAATATAGCAGAGGGAGGAACACTCCCAAACTCATTCTACAAGGCCACCGTCACCTTGATACCAAAACCAGACAAGGATGTCACAAAGCAAAAAAATTACAGGCCAATATCACTGATGAACATAGATGCAAAACTCCTCAACAAAATACTAGCAAACAGAATCCAACAGCACATTAAAAGGATCATACACCATGATCAAGTGGGGTTTATTCCAGGAATTCAAGGATTCTTTAAGATATGCAAATCAATCAATGTGATAAACCATATTAACAAATTGAAGGAGAAAAACCATATGATCATCTCAATAGATGCAGAGAAAGCTTGTGACAAAATTCAACACCTGTTTATGATAAAAACCCTGCAAGAAGTAGGCATAGAGGGAACTTTCCTCAATATAATAAAGGCCATATATGACAAACCCACAGCCAACATTGTCCTCGATGGTGAAAAACTGAAAGCATTTCCACTAAGATCAGGAACAAGACAAGGTTGCCCAGTCTCACTACCACTCTTATTCAACATAGTTTTGGAAGTTTTAGCCACAGCAATTAGACAAGAAAAGGAAATAAAAGGAATCCAAATCGGAAAAGAAGAAATAAAGCTGTCACTGTTAGCAGATGACATGATACTATACATAGAGAATCCTAAAGATGCTACCAGAAATCTTCTAGAGGTAATTAATAAATTTGGTAAAGTAGCAGGACACAAAGTTAATGCACAGAAATCTCTGGCATTCCTATACACTAATGATGAAAAATATGAAAGTGAAATCAAGAAAACACTCCCATTTACCATTGCAACAAAAAGAATAAAATATCTAGGAATAAATCTACCTAAGGGGACAAAAGACTTGTATGCAGAAAATTATAAGACACTGATGAAAGAAATTAAAGATGATACAAATAGATGGAGAGATATACCATGTTCTTGGATTGGAAGGATTAACATTGTGAAAATGACTCTACTACCCAAAGCAATCTAAAGATTCAATGCAATCCCTATCAAACTACCACTGGCATTTTTCACAGAACTAGAACAAAAAATTTCACAATTTGTATGGAAACACAAAAGACCCCGAATAGCCAAAGCAATCTTGAGAACGAAAAACGGAGCTGGAGGAATCAGGCTCCCTGACTTCAGACTATACTACAAAGCTACAGTAATCAAGACAGTATGGTACTGGCACAAAAACAGAAAGATAGATCAATGGAACAGGATAGAAAGCCCAGAGATAAATCCAGGCACATATGGTCACCTTATCTTTGATAAAGGAGGCAGGAGTGTACAGTGGAGAAAGGACAGCCTCTTCAATAAGTGGTGCTGCGAAAACTGGACAGGTACATGTAAAAGTATGAGATTAGATCACTCTCTAACACCATACACAAAAATAAGTTCAAAATGGATTAAAGAGCTAAATGTAAGTCCAGAAACTATCGAACTCTTAGAGGAAAACATAGGCAGAACACTCTATGAGATAAATCACAGCAGGATCCTTTTTGACCCACCTCCTAAAGAAATGGAAATAAAAACAAAAATAAACAAATGGGACCTAATAAAACTTCAAAGCTTTTGCACAGCAAAGGAAACCGTAAACAAGACCAATAGACAAAACTCAGAATGGGAGAAAATATTTGCAAGTGAAGCAACTGACAAAGGAGTAATGTCCAAAATTTATAAGCAGCTCATGCAGCTCAATATCAAAAAAACAAACAACCCAATCCAAAAATGGGCAGAAGACCTAAATAGACATTTCTCCAAAGAAGATATACAGACTGCCAACAAACACATGAAAGAATCTCAACATCATTAATCATTAGAGAAATGCAAATCAAAACTACAATGAGATATCATCTCACACCAGTCAGAATGGCCATCATCAAAAAATCTAGAAACAATAAATGCTGGAGATGGTGTGGAGAAAAGGAACCCTCTTGCACTGTTGGTGGGAATGTAAATTGATACAGCCACTGTGGAGAACAGTATGGAGTTTCCTTAAAAAACTACAAATAGAACTACCGTATGACCCAGAAATCCCACTACTGGGCTTATATCCTGAGAAAACCATAATTCAAAAAGAGTCATGTACCAAAATGTTAATTGCAGCTCTATTTACAATAGCCCGGAGATGGAAACAACCTAAGTGTCCATCATCGGATGAATGGATAAAGAAGATGTGGCACATATATACAATGGAATATTACTCAGCCATAAAAAGAAACGAAATTGAGCTGTGTGTAATGAGGTGGATAGACCTAGCGTCTGTCATACAGAGTGTAGTAAGTCAGAAAGAGAAAGACAAATACCATATGCTAACACATATATATGGAATTTCAGGAAAAAAAAATGTCATGAAGAACCTAGGGGTAAGACAGGAATAAAGACACAGACCTACTAGAGAATGGACTTGAGGATATGGGGAGGGGGAAGGGTAAGCTGTGACAAAGCGAGACAGAGGCACGGACATATATACACTACCAAACGTAAGGTAGATAGCTAGTGGGAAACAGCCGCATAGCACAGGGAGATCAGCTCAGTTCTTTGTGATCGCCCGGAGGGGTGGGATAGGGAGGGTGGGAGGGAGGGAGAAGCAAGAGGGAAGAGATATGGGAACATATGTATATGTATAACTGATTCACTTTGTTATAAAGCAGAAACTAACACACCATTGTAAAGCAATTATACTCCAATAAAGTTGTAAAAAAAAAAAAAGAGCTTGTTAAAAAAGTAGAATTCAAGCTCACCAGTACTACTGAATCAGAATCTGTACTTTTACAATCTCCCCAGTGTACTTGTGTACCCATGAATAGTTGAAAGGTTCATTTCTACCTCGACATGTCTTTTCTGTCTGAGAAATACACACATTTTATCCAGTTTGATATAAATAAAACACTCAAAAATGTAAAAAAAAAAAAAAAAAAGAAAGAATGAAAGTGTTTTCTGTGGAATACACGAGTTATACCTATTTTTAGTGTTCTTGACTAAATATTTGTATTCTCGATTAAATATTTGTATTCTCAACAGTTTGTTTTATTCCTACGTGTAATCTTTACATTTTTTCCACATGTTTTACTATGAAAATTTCCAAAGTTACAGAAAGTTAAAATAATCACTTAGTGTATATACCATATACCCTCCACCTCTTCTATAATTGTCAGATTGCGATATGTTTGCTTCATGATCCACCTATCATTCTTCAAACTGTGATACATCTGTCATTCTTCAGTCATCATATTTTGATGGTTTTCATATACATGAAGTACTTATTTTGATGTATTCATGTATTTCCATATACTTTAGAATGCATACATAAAATTGAGTGTAATGTTCTTGGGAGCAAAATTTATATGCAGTGATATACACAAAACTTAAGTGCATCTAAGTATAATTTCAAGGCACCTTGATCTTTCTTGTTTCTGCTCTAACTTTTGCATCCTTATTCTACACCAGATGTCCCTGTTTCACTATAGTTCATATATTCTAAATGCCATAAATCGCAAAGAATCCTGTTGTGTCCCTAGCCCTTAGCCAATATGCTGCTTATTCTTATCAGGATACTAATATGTCATTTAGCTTTGTACTAAGCTGTTCTCTGTCACATTCTTACAGGAATATTGAACCAAAGCAGGCAGCCATCAGCATTTAGTAGTAACAGAGGAAAATAGATACAAACACAAAAATGTCAAAGCATAAGATAATTAATCCCTCAATGAAAGGTCATTTATAACTTGGGTATACAAAATTGACATTACTAAAATAAATAATCGGGACTTCATATATAGGATCTATTTTCCTGACAAAAGATAGCCTACCTGTACCTGATTTGTATTAAAATGTGTTATGAAAGGCAACATTGTTAGCCTAAAGGCATGGTACATTGCTAATGTGAAATTTTGCCTTAGGTTTACAAATGATAACACTTGACTGTCAACAGGCTGCCCTATAAAATCAATTACCTCTGCTCTAAATAAAATTTTAGTGGCTTTATAAATAATTTAAACTAAGGGCTATATAAGTACCTGAATATTTCCATCGCCCTCAAGAATAGTTTTGTCATTGCAGTCTTATGTCTTCATTAAAGGGCATTTTTTCATAGAGTTAAAAAATTCTTAAAACAGTGCATAAAATTTTAATATCTACAAAACATGACACTTCTTTAATTCTCTAGACAGTCCTACATTCGCCAATGTTAACGTAATTTAGGAGCCAAACCACCCCATCACAATTCTTTCTATGTGTTTAGGGGAGCCTGCAATAAATATGAAAAATATCGCTATCACACTATATGTAAAAAATGTGTTCCAAGATATCAGAGTGACTCAAACTCTTAGTGAATACAAATAGGTGAACTGGTTTCACCAATAGGTGAAACCGTAGTTTGCTTATGTGTATAATATGAGCTGAATAATAATGTAAGTATGATGATCCATCTCATACATTATCAATAGTTGAATGATGCCGAGGAGTTAGACAAGGGCCATTTACAAATAAAATACTAAACTTAACGGTTTATTAGTTAATTTCAAAAGGGAATATTCACAGGACTTAGAAGTTAAATATTTGGTATTTTATGAATTCTAATTCTTCATAACCATTTTTCTTTGCAATTTTTTACTTTTCACTTATTATAAAAATGATAGCAATTCCTAAACATGAATCAAATAGTCTTGACCATGAGACTGAGCTCCAGGCTTCAGTTTTCATGTTTGTAGTAGTCAGCCCAGAATTTTAAGTATGCAGTCTCTTTCACCAATGTAATCTATTGAGTGTAATAAAATCTAAAAGTCATTATTTTACTCCTGCTATGAAGCTCCCACATTTCAAAACTATTAAAATCAAACAATCTTCATCTTGTCAAATAATACCAAAATGTGTGGAGCAAAGTGGTGTCAAATAAGGCAATACAAAGAGAGGAGGATAACAATTGTTCATATACCCATAGTTTTATTCCAACTGGAGACAATAGTGTAGTAGTTTTATTCAAAAGTAAGTTACGATAATAAAACTTCCTTACCAGTTATTATCATTTTCCTTAAAATAATAAAATTGAATATTCACTAATAAATAATTGAAATGTGTCCTTCCAGAAAATGTCCCAGCCAAACATTTAAAATTAACTATTATATAAAGCTACGTAATAGCTTTCTGCCTTTTAACTTTACTATGTTCATTCAGCAACGTTCTTCTAGGCAATGTGGCATTTCATTTTTAGAGAACAGCAGGAAGAGTTGTAGGAGGTGAAGCCCTATATGTTAATAGAAACTATAAAATAGACCAGAAATAAAAATGCTGCTCAATCATCCATTCACATCTTTATCCTGAATATGGTCTCTTGATTTAGTCTGTAAATGGATTTTGTAGTGAATGCCAAGGCAAACAAACTACCCTGCCTCAAGTTGATTTATTCATGAACCAAACCTAGAGACGTGGTCTGGCCCAGTTCAGCCTGGGAAGGAGAGTGCACATCTGGATGGAAGTGGCCTTTGCCTAAGAGCCTGGCATTCAGACGGTGGTCTGACCCTAAATATTATCCCTCCTCTGTCCTCTCTTTTCTGATAAAACTGCTTAGGATTTTAACTTCTCTTTTTTGAGCATTCATAGTTGATAAATAATTATGTTATAGTACTCTTGGGGATGTTTGTGAGCCAAAAGGTAAAGTATACGGGCTGTTTTGACTTGCACATACCACCACTGACTCCATTTTACAGCTTCCTCTTAGACCTGCAGTCCTACCACTCTCCCCTTTCTGGGTGACTTACTCACAAAGAATGCCCCCAAGCCAGATAAATTTCCAATCAACTTTTACACTTGCCTTCATCTGATATGAAAACAGAAAGAATATCTTTTGCTGATGAAGATGGTTATTGGTCATGAGTTCCAATTTAGTTCCATTTAGTACCAGACATACTTCTCCCTGGTAGTCAGATTCTATTTTTAGCTTTGGACTCTTCACAGTCCCCAGCACTCCCTTTGGCAGATGGGCATGTAGCCACAAATGCCTCTGGACCCTTGTCTGCCTGATCCTGCCTGTATGTAAGTTACCCACAATAAACTTCATAATTGCACTTTATGGAGTCGCCTGCTTCGTTTTTTGGTCTGAAAGTTACTTCTCAGTTCAAAGGATATTATTCAATATCTCCTCATTATTCAATGCCTTTCAACATTACTCAAATTGCTCTGAAGCCAACTGAATGGGTCTAAATCCTGGCTCCACCTTTTGCCATCAGGTGACATTAAAGAACTTCTCTGTTTTCACATCTGCATTAACTCTTTGAGGCAGAAACTGCACATGAGCTTTGGTCTTTAGATATTAATATAGTTGACATGATCTCAGGTAATTTTATATTTTTCTTAACCTTCTTTCTGCTGAACTTGCAAGAGAATGTGTTTGTTTAGAGGGCTCTTAGAGGATGATTTTCTTTAAAATAGGCCTCAAGTTTAGAAGAGGATCTATAGATTTTTAGACCCTAGATCCCTGAAATGCCCCTGAGGCTTCAGGAATAAGCCAAAGAGGCCTGTATATGGATTTGCTGATTGATGAAGAAGTTGACAAGCATTTTTACTCATTTGAAATCACATGTTCATTTAGCACCTCATCCCCCAGGAGCTTATACTCTAATGAGAGCCAGAGACAAAGCAAATATTAGAAAACAATATGATCTTGGAGTCGCGGGCATCCTGACTGCAGAGGCCCCAAAGATGGCACAGTGATGAAGACACCTTCCAAGGATCGGAGAATCTTTACCCACGGGTACCTGCCTGGACCTGTGGCATCACCTTGAGCCAAAGGAACTTGTCTACCACTTCCCCGAAAACGTCTTTCTCTCCTAATTCATGAGCCAGCAGGATGTGGTCACCAGGCTTTCAGAATACCTGCTCATAGCTCCGTGCAAAGGCCAGGCGGAGAATGTGTTTCAGCTCATTAACAAGGGCGCCAAGGTAGCCGTTACCAAGCATGGCTGGACCCCTTGCATCTTGCTGCCAATAAGGGCCATCTTTCTGTGGTCCAGATCTTGCTGAAGGCTGGCTGTGACCTCGATGTCCAGGATGATGCTGGAGACACAGCACTTTATATTGCTGCTGCCCTAAATCACAAGAAGGTGGTTAAAATCTTAGTGGAAGCCGGAGCAGATGGGACCATCGTCAATAATGCAGGCCGGACTCCACTGGAGACTGCCTGCTACCACAATAATCCAGAAGTTTCTCTCCTCCTCACTAAAGTGCCCCAGGGAAGTGTCTCAGCAGGAGACACCCATAGCAGTGAACAGGCTGTACCCAGAAAAGAAGAGTCCAGAGATTTCCTGTCCTCCTCCCCAGAGCCCAGAGCAAAGGACAACAGGCAGAAAAAGTCAAGGCCCAATGTGTCAGCGTTTTCTGACTCCACCCCACCAGCACACAAGCAGCCCTGACAGCTGAAGAACTCACGCACTCACAATGACCCTAACAAGAGGCCCAGGCATCGCTGTTTACCCCCATCCCCCATGAGTTCAGAGCATACCAGCTCTACATGCTGTACCGGGGCAAGGGCAGCAAAGTGATGCAGGCACCAATAAATGGCTGTCGATGTGAACCCCTGATCAACAAGCTGGAGAATCAGTTGGAGGCAACTGTGGAGGAGATCAAAGCAGAGCTGGTGTTGGTTCAGGATAAGATGAACACGAAGCTGGGGCACATGGAGAATAAGACCCAGCACCAAATGCGGGTTCTGGACCAGCTGATGGTCGAGCGACTCTCAGCAGAGAGGAAGGAGTGCCTGAATCGCCTGTAGCAGCACTCGGACTCAGAGAAGCACGAGGGAGAGAAACGGCAGATGTCCTTGGTGGACGAATTAAAAACTTGGTGCACGTTAAAGATTCAGAATCTGGAGCTGAAGCTTTCTGGAGATTCTGGGGCCTCCAAGACTAAATCCACACCCTCCACTTGCGAGTCCTCCACAGGTGTGGATCAGTCAGTGGGGACTGCAGGTCCAGTAGCAGCCTCTGACAGCTCCCCACAGGTGGCCAGGCCCAAGGAAAAGGCCCTCAGCTCCACAGCCACCCACAGACCCCAGCAGGAGCTGTCTTCCTCGGATTGTACAGGCTCCCGACTGAGGAATGTCAAGGTCCAGACAGCCTCGTTACCCTTGAAAGAGGCAGCCAAATGCAACCCACAGGCTGGGCCCTGTGTTGACAGAGGCACCCAAACCAAGAAGTCTGGGAAAAGTGGGCAGACGAGGCACCTAGGTCAGCACCCAGCACCCAGCACCACCTGCGGGCAGCCGCCACCAGCAGCAGGTGGCAAGCAGGCTGCCCCTCACATTCGAGACACCTCCCAAGCGCTGGAGCTCACCCACTATTTCTTTGAGGCTGTTTCCACCCAGATGGAAAAGTGGTATGAAAGGATGATTGAAGAAGCACGAAGCCAAGCCAGTCAGAAAGCCCAGCAAGACAAGGCCACGCTGGAGGAACACATTTAAAGTTTAGAGGAGGAACTTGCTAAACTAAGGACTAAGGTACACAAGGAAAACTAGGGCCTGGGAAGTGGGACGAGAAAGAATTCCTGGGACTTCCCTGCTGGTCCAGTGGTTAAGACTCTGTGCTTCCAATGCAGGGGGCGGGGGTTCGATCCCTGGTCGGGGAACTAAGATCACACATGCCGTGTGGCTAGGGGTGGGAGGCGGTGGCGCCAGGGAAGGATTCCTGAGGATTTCCGGTTCTGCAACTGCAGAAGAGCTATGTCCAAGGTGTCGGTTTTTGTACACAGAGCAGAACTTGCCTTTAAAAAAAATCAGTAATTTCTAAAATGTGCCACACACATGCTTCCTATGCCCTGAAGTTATGAAGACTTCAACAATTAGACTGAAATTAGGGGAAACTTGCTTAGTTTCAGGTTTCATTACAGATTCGAAACCTCAGCCCAAGTTCATCTGAAGTTCAAAAGCTCAGATTAAGCGAGCCGTGCTAAGAAACTGAAGGATGTGTAAGCCTAAATTCTAATATTCAGGATATGAAATAATGAAAAGCAAGAAAAATATGAATCCCTGTGAACTCAAATCAAGCAGTCATTCATATCAACATGCTTGCTGTGCCTGGACAGTGTCTTTCTGTAAGAACTGTAACAGACACGCTGAACCCCCTCCCTCAAGTTGATAGTTCCCAAAATGCTGACGTTTTAACCAGGGGAAAACTCACCAAACAAATTTTGAGGAGAAGGATTTTCATGATGGCACAAGATTCAGTATATCTTAAAATGTTTTGAAAAGTTAGAGTGTATTTAAATAATGGGTTAATTGGCTAATAGCACTGGGAATGTTTGTTAATAATGAACTCAAATGAGAAAGGTTCAAATCATTGGATCATGGTTTCTGTATCTTTCAGCCAAAAGAAAGAAATAGTACAATCATTTAATCATAGTGATTTTAAAGTGGATTAATGGAAAAAACATTCACATAACAATTACCTGAAACTTCTATAACCTAATTCATAGCCAGTTATCTTAGAGTACCTTTCTGAATTTGAGCTTATTGGTCTACATTTTATAAAGAAATAAGACTGTTTCTTGAAAGTATTTCATTTTGAACTGAGTTCTGTTATTGAAGAACCTCAAAAGCTTTCCACTGCTTTGTAGCAACTATATCAAGGTAAATAATGCAATAAATTGACTTGGATTCCCCAGCTTCATGGAGCCCTATGGATTTTACTCTGCTCTATGGAGTATACAAAGTTGCAAAAGTAACGGTATGTTGAAACTTTGGATTAAATTATCTTCCAAGCTTCTTGTTCCTTGTGGCATTATATTCATCTCCTCAAAATTCCATATATGCATAGAAACCTCGATTCTATTTCTATAAACACAGGAACCAAGTAAATGTTGTCTGTAATTTTGAATAAACTTTTGCTCATTAAGCCAAAGAGAAAATATGACTTCTTGACATGGGAACACCCGGAAAAACAAAGTATGCATTTAGTCCCCTTGTGTTCTGCCCATCAAGCTCAGTTGTTTTTGGTTTGTTCTTTTAAATACTGACAATCTATGGATCTAGGCGTTCCTAATAAATGTAGATGCATGTCAATCAAAAAAAAAGAAAAAAAAGGAAAAGAAAACAATATGATCTTGCTACAATGGAAGTCTTAGCTGATATTGAAACATATCATAAAGGCCCCCAACGGAATCACGGGCAGTCAGGGAGAAGGGAAGTGCTAGAGTGTGAATAGCTGTTACCTAAGTGGAATGTGAAAAAAAAGGGTATAGTAGGCAGAGAAACGGCATATGCAAAGACAAATGATTTAGCATAGCTGGAAAATTAACTGCAAGACTGAAGATGAAGCTGGAGTGATAGTTATGGAGCAGAAAATTAGAAAGAATCAAGAATAACTCTATGGTCACATAGTGACCAAGGTGAGAAGTGATGAGGTTACTAAACATGAAGAGAGATGGCTACAGATACTCAGTTACAGAGATCAACATAAGAGAGGCTGTTAGCATGTGATCTGGCATGAAGGGGAGAATCTGGCATGGAAAGTCAAGACTACATATTTTGATATAAAAACAAGAGTTGCCTAAAGTTGCTTTGCTTTCAAAATCTTTATCGTGAGCATCCATTCTGGAAAGCTGATAAAACAGGAACTAAGAACTAACTCACAGACTTAAAAGCCAAAGAGCGTGAAACATCTAAATAGAGGGTTTGCCCAACAAAATGCCTCAGTGTGAATATTGACTACCAGAAAGAAAAAGAAATACTCAAGCTGTAGTATTGGATGTAGGTGGGGTAACGGTAGAAGATAAGTCAGAAGGATACGCATGGATCAGATGTTTTTTGGCCAAGATAATAAGTTGGACAATATCCTTAAAGCAGTCTGAAAGATTTCAGGTTTTAAATAAAGATTAAGTATGATGTCATTTGCCTTAAAAAAAAAGATCTTTTTGGAAGCAATGTGCAAGACTTACAGGCGGCATCAAGGCCAGTTTTATGTTTATGTCATGATCCTGGTGAGAATGATCAGAGACTGAGCTAAACCACACAGCACTGATGCATTTCTAGGAATAGTAAAAGGAATTGATTATGTTATAGTAGGACCTTTAGTCTTTTTGAGGTCAATGTGCCTCTCTGCCCCAAACTCCACATATGATCACTGTCACTGATATTCAAGTGTGTACATTTGATTTGTAATTTCTATTGTCAAAGGAATGTAAAAATTTGACTGACCTTTGAGTCAAAAGGAAAGATGATCACAGTAGAGGAAAGCATGATTTCAGTGTCCTTGAATACTGGACTGTATTCATGACCAGAATCTTCTAATGCTCACACATTAATGATTTCAGATGTGACTTCTTCGAGATCCAGGTGAATAAGAATGGGGGCGAGAGCCCCACTGTGTGTGCAGTTCCAGCCCAGTTCTGACCCCTGAAGACTGATGCCAACCCTGTTGATCTGCTGTACTTTTTTAATAGTCATAGATGAAGGGTCTACAATAGGTTTAACTAGCAGTAAATATCAACAAGTGGAACTGAAAGAAGAGTTAGAAGAAGACCAATTCCTCCTGACAACTGCAGCACACAGATTATCTATTAAAGTTATAATATTTCTTATCAAAGGAATAAATACATAAAGATCTAAAATCGACACAAATATTAATTATAATACAAAAGTAGTTCCTTCCTTTTCCCTTCTACCTTCCAATTGTGCTTTCAAGAGGATATCACCATTCATTTCTTCAGGTGTTTCATTAAGCATTAATTCTGTGTTTCTAAATAATATGCTTACATTGTTATTTCATGATTTATCAGTTTTAGAAATATATTTACTTCCTTTTAGAGGATTAAAATTTGCTTCTTTAATTTCCCACTGCCTCCCCATACTTCTGGTTAATTTATTTATTTTGATGAATAAATCACCAAGTTAACTTTTTTCACATTAAAAAAAATATTGTTCACTGCAGAGCCAAGCAATTTACAACAATTACATTTTCTTACATGTGCTCCTTTTTACTTTCTTTAAAAAAAAATCAGCTTGTTTTTCTTAGAATAGTTGCTATCAGCAAAGCCATAAATGTATAAGTTCTCTATTGCCCCTTCCCCTTTATATTTCCTTTGTATTCCATTGCCCTTTCCCCTTTATATTTCCTTTCACGAAAAAGCAATAATGGTCACTGGCTAGAAGCATAAATCATGCCTGATATTAAAAAACACTATATTTAAGTATGCTGACTCCCAAATGGAAACAAAACTGAGTTTTCAATAGGCCATTGATATGGTCTTCACAATGTGAGCTGCTTATAGTCTTGGGGTTGATGGCAATACCTTCAAATTTCATGGGCGTGTGCTCATTGCAGCACTTTTGTTTGCTGTGAGATAATTTCCTTCACCAGAATCAATGATGGTGATTAAAGTATGCCAAAGTTTATAGATAGTGGTGAGAGGACAGAAGTAGAATTTTAACTGGAATAAATGTTAATTTCAGTAAGAAAATAGCACTGTCCTCTCTACGATGGAAAGTAACTAATTTTTTAACCTACCAACAATGTGGTTGGCTATTCTCCAGGGTCAGGAATCAAACTGATGTTTCAGCATCAGTGTCTGCTCCTGGAAGGTTAAGCAATCCACAGTGGCAAAAGCCAGATCATCCTTGTAGTAGAATTCCATGTGTTGGGTTCATACAGAGCTTGTATTTTTGCTGCTATGTCCATATTGAGCAAACACTAGGTAGAGGAGAAATGGGGTTTATTAACATTCACAAAATATGTCATCTTGTCTATATGATTATTCAGAGCCTCCACTTATGTGGATGTCCTTTGTTAAATAGTCATCTGAAACAGATACTTGCATATTTCAGTCCATCCTAGAATATCTATCTACAAACCTCCAGATATCCTTGGAATCACTGTTCCAGGCCTATTGTTTCCACATTTCTACTCATCAACCTAAAACTTTAGCAACATTAGTCTAAATTAGTTTAGATAAAACATTAGTCCACTAGTCAGTTTAGATGAGAAGGAGATATCCAAGCAGCTCCCTGATCTCAGGAGGAGGATGTGAGACATTTGAAGCTGCAGGACTCTCCATGCACATAAGCATGCCAGGTGGGATTAGCCAAAGCCCATCCTGGACCAGCTGAACCCTGACAATGCATGAGAAATGAATGTTCATTGCTTAACATCACTGAAGCTTCATAGTCATAAATTATCCATCAATTTTGTATTATCAATAGCTAACAGATACAAGGATTTCTGTCAATACCAAAACAATCCGGTACCAACTGAGCTGTGCAGTAGTCTCCCCAGTAAGATTTTCATTATCATTATTCTTCAGGGACACTCCTATTTAGAGCTGTCCTAAATTTGCATCAGCAAATTTCTGACTAGAGCCAGCATGTTGTTTAGAACCAAAAGGAAATTATTTTATCCATGGTCACAAAGAACTTCCTATGAGATCATGCTGTGGATTCAGGAAGAAGAAGCAATGAAACAGGAGTTGGTGTCTTAGGCATGTGTACTATCTGCACCCTAATTTTTACTGGTAGACCCCTGTGTCATTTGGGGTCCTCAATAACTAAGTTTAATTTACTGTCAGTGTCTAGTAATCCTTAAAATGATTGGATGTTTTCTTGTGCAGAGATATTCTCGATAGTGGCTTTATTGCCCCTTGGGGAAGGATAGGAGGAGTAATTACATCACACACTCATGTCAATATTATAGCATCATTTCTCAAGGAGCCCAGGCTGTCATTCAGAAGTACTTGAACAGTCTTAGGTCTGAAATCTAGATAAAAAGACTAGTGACTTGCCATTGTGACAACATAAGTCTGATTTTTGCCCACTAGACCTAGCAGTGTTCCTGTTATAGATCAAGTAATATTTTAATTTTCTACTATGTATTTTATTCCTAGGTACATATTAATCAGACCATGCTGTTAGACTATGAGGATAGAAAGTGTATGGATGCTTTAGGTTGTACATCAAAGAATGAGAAATAGCCATGGATGCTGAGAATGCGCACTGTCATGCAATGATGTACCATGATATATCTCCCACCCTCTGTGGTTCTGTGTGTGGATTTAAACATACACAAACACAAATATGTCCAAACACAGAGATATGTTTTATGGATTAACAAAGCTCTTAATAACATTTTTATCCTACCTCAATTTCTGTGCCCTTTCACCTTTGTAATCTGGCATTAAATGGTTGTAATGGTCCTGAAAATGGTTATGATTTATCAGTAAGTTGGAATCTTGGAAATATAACCCATTTATCAAAATTTCATCATATCATTTTGGCTGGAATGTAATTATTTCATATAAGTTATACTTGTGTACTCTTAAAGCACATTTCTGTTTACTTCAGCTAGGAGTAAAGTTTTTCAATGATACTTTATTCAATCAGAGTTTTACAAAAATTTTTAAAAAGACACTGTAGTACTGGAAATGTTTTTTTTTAATTGTAAATATTAAAATTGTAAATATGTTACAATATAACAATTGTAAATATGTTTTTTAGTTACTTTGTTTTGGTAAACAATTTCTCCTTCTTTCCTCCCTCCCTCTCTCTCTCTCCCTTTCTTTCTTCCTCCCTCCCTTTCTTTCTCTCTTTTGCTTTCTTTCTTTCTTTCTTCTTTCTTTTTCTTTCTTCTCATCTTCCTTTTTAAATCCTTGACACTATTTGGCCAAGAAGCATTTCCTCAATAAAATAAACATTACTAATTTTTATCCTATACCTCATTGAACACTGTATGGAAAGACAAAGTCACTGATAAAGAATCTAGAACTGTTTGTAATGCCACTTGATCCTTCCTACAGAGACCTAAAGAAACTGTTATGCTGTTGGGGAGGCAAATAATGAAATGAGGTGTTGACCCTGTGAGCTAATAACATGGCTCCCAACTCCAGGGTGAAGAACTACAAGTTACACTCAGGCTTCAGATCAACTTAAAACATCAAGGAAGAAGGAAGATCAAGGTGATCAAGCCTTGGATTAAAGATGATTCCATAGAAATTTCTCACATCATGCCTAAATATCAAGCTACTTAATTTAATGTTGATCAACTGCTGTGAGTTGCCATAAGAAATTGTATTAAAGATGGAGAAGGTTTAGACTGAGTCTGATATACTTAAAGAGAAGATGACCAGAGTGGGAAAAGTTTAGAAGTTAAGACAAATTGCGTGATCGTTAATTGAAACTAATAGAAATCAAAACCCAAGACATTGAAAAGCAAAAGCAAAGTGTGGAGAATTTTTCTCTAGAAAAGTGTTCTCTTAAGTTATGGTGGTAGTGTTTTTCCAGAGTAATTAGCAGGAAGATCCCAGAGCAGCATATTATGCATGGTGTAGCCAATTAGTAGATTTGCTTTAATTAATTATTTACAGATTTCTATAAAATGAAAAACAAAATTCTTGAAAAGGTAAAGACTATGGCCAAGAAAAGTACTCATGTATCTCCCAAAGTTTTCCTTTTTGCATAGAAAAGAGTGTAAAGAATTATAAAGAGTGAAGGATTCTCTAAGTCAAGTCTTAAACCCAAAACAAAATAAAAAAGGCATGCTACTTATGTTAGAACAAAACTTGTGTGTGTGTGTGTGTGTGTGTGTCTGTGTATATACACTCCTCATGACAATTTTTGTCCCCTAGTAGTCTTAAAAGCCAAAGAACCAATAATCAATGATTTAAAATATAAACACTAGCATTGAGGACAGTGAAGTTCATATGGAAAATAAACTTAAAGAGCTCATGTACAGTTTGCATGTAAAATATAATTCTCCTTAATATTATAAAGATCAATGAGTTAAATTTAAAAATATTGGCTGGAGTTATAATTTCAGGTTGCTTGAAAGAAAGAGGTGAATCTTGGGCTTCCCTGGTGGCGCAGTGGTTGGGAATCTGCCTGCCGATTCGGAGGACGCGGGTTCGTGCCCCGGTCTGGGGGGATCCCATGTGCCGCGGAGCGGCTGGGCCCGTGAGCCATGGCCGCTGAGCCTGTGCGTCCGGAGCCTGTGCTCCGCAACAGGAGAGGCCACAACAGTGAGAGGCCCGCATACCGCAAAAAAAAAAAAAAGAAAGAAAGAAAGATGTGGATCTAAACTTTATGTTTTGAATTCATAGAATAAAACACACAAAAAAAGTTTGATTTATGTAAAGTTTTCATTGATTATTAATTATTTAATGAAAGAAAAGAAAATATTGTAGTGAAGCTAAGCATAAAAAAAATGCAGGTAATTTTCAACATTGAGAATAAACAAAGAGACGGTTACTACTTGGTCTAAAATAAATACTGGAGGAAGTCACCACCATCAAGCAAAACTGGGATGAAATCTGTATTCAGAGTCCAACCTGATTAAGTCAGGAGCCAGATGGTTTACCCGGGGAAAAAAGACAGTATTATAAAAACTAGGCCATCAGGGTCTTTGGTTGTTTTATTGAGCTACAAAGAGATGAAGTGAGGGAGAAGTGTTTTTCTCTGTAAGCCTTGGCCTCTGGAATCTCATTTGTTGTTTAGTAAGATGGCTTAACACAGGTACATGCTGTGTTGCTAGTAAATTCAGCAAATGAAGACCTCTGTCTCAGTGAGAGCTTTGCCACCACTCTTTTAAAACACAGATGTCCCAGAGCTAACAAGGGACTGTGGAAATATAATAAATAGAGAGGGACAGATTATATTATACTGAAGGCCAGATTATCCTTGGCTCTTCAGTTTTCTACCAGAAAGTTTTTATACAATCACATTATTCTTACAGTTGGTCCCTAATGGATGAAAAATGATGCCTCAAGGACTGTTTAATTTTTAACAAGACAGGTGAAAGAAAGCCCCATTTGGCTGAAAAATACAGGTATCCACTAATAGCGATCCCATCTATTTGATTTTGGTGTTCTTGGCTTTCCCCTGGGCCATTATTAGGACCATTACAGGGATGAACACATATTAAAAGAGATCTACTTTGTAGACACAACTGAGAAGCTGTAAGAATTTTCTGTGAAGAAACACTGCCTAATAATTTTTCCCTGCCCAGTTTACAACCGGAAATCGAACCCAGCTTGGGAAAAGATCATGAAAATGGAAACACTCTAGAGGCAGCCCAAATCGTAGAAAGCCAAGGTCTCAGTTGATAACAAGAGATATTCAGGATGCTGTTCTAAATGCTCCTATTGACAGAGAATGCATCAAACTGACTTTGCCTTATAATTAGCCTGACTCATCTAAAGCCAGACAGGTTTATTAGCTCACTGCAGTTTTTAACCCCTGAGATTCATAAAAGTATATCTCAGGGAAACATTAAATGCCCTCTACCTCTGAGTCAACCTTGATTTACATAAATAACCAGGTATTTTAAAAAATTATTCACTTGTATATTAGTTCATTACTATTTTGAGATGTCATCAGATCAGACCGGTAGATTTCCACTAAGTTTGAAATGCCATGCTATCACCTTACATGTGCATTGCCCTTTGTAAAATTTTGATTGTCTTTATGTCTGGCATTTTAATAAATTTAAGGTTAGACTACCTACATATTTCACTAGTAGCAGATACAGAAAAATCAGAACTTGGGATGTGTAAAGTCTAGAAACAATGCCAGTGAAACAAAGCATAGGCCAACATGAGGCCCAGAGTCTAAGAGACACTGGCCCTTGGCAACAATATGTAGAGGTTGATAAAAAGGTATTGTGAGCTAAATTAAAAAGCAGACTTTGAAATGGGATGAGATGTTCTGTAGAAATAAAATTCTACAAAGCTTGGCAGGAATGATACTCAGAATATGATGGGACTACACACACACACACACACACACACACACACACACACACACAAAGGCATAAAGGTAAGTACATGAGGAAATGGATGTATGAATTAACTTGATTTTGGTAATCATTTATATATATATGTATACATATGTGTAAATATATATACAGTTGACTCTTGAACAACTCAGGGGTTGGGGCGCTGACCCTCTGCACAGTTGAAAATCTATGTGTAACTTTACAGTCAGCCCTCTGTATATACACATTCCCATCCTCAGATTCAGCCAACAGCGGTTGTGTAGTGCGGTAGTATGTATTTATTTTTAAAAATCCTCCTATAAGTGGACCCATGCAGTTTAAACCTGGGTTGTTTAACAGTCAACTGTATGTCAAACCATTTTTTGTATATCTTAAATATATACAATTTTTATTTGTCAATTATACCTCAATAAACCTGGAGAAAAAAAACAAAATATGATGGGATCAAACCATCAGAATAGGGACTATCAGAATAGGCACTGTGTGTAGTGCTGAAGCAGAGTCCTGGGGGAAAGGGCAAGGGTGGTAGTGGGTGCTCATAGCTCTCAAGGAAGTGCCTACATTCTGGAAAGAGATTTTTCCAATATTTAAAAAACTGTTAAAGGCATACCATATATACCAGTTAAATGGCAGCTATGTCTGCACCATCCCCACTGCGTGTGAAGGAAAGAGAGGTATAAAGGATTTAGGGACTAGTCACTATGTACCCAGAAAATGCCTGCCCTGCTCTCCAGGCTGCCCCCATGGGACGGATGGAAATGTCTTCATGCCTTTAGTCTTTTGAAATATAGATTGTGGTCCTGTCATGTTCTTCTATCCACATAATGATTTCTTGGCCCTAGGTGTTCACTGTCTTTTCCACTCATCCAAGGCCTCAGAAACTTTCTTTGTTCTTCTTGGTCAGAGCATCCTTTACTTTCCATGGCCTGGTTCCCCAGGTTGCCAACCTCTGATCTTTTCATAGATGATGCTTCTTTATTTTTATATAAATCTATTTATTTATTTATTTTGGGGGTGCATTGGGTCTTCGTTGCTGCGCACAGGCTTTCTCTAGTTGCAGCTAGTGGGGGCCACTACTCGTTGTGGTGCACGGGCTTTTCATTGTGGTGGCTTCTCTTGTTGTGGAGCACAGGCTCTAGGCACACGGGCTTCAGTAGTTGTGGCATGCATGCTCAGCAGTTGTGGCTTATGGGATCAGTCGCTCTGCGGCATGTGGGATCTTCCCAGACCAGGGCTCGAACCCTCATCCCCTGCACTGGCAGGTGGATTCTTAGCCACTACACCACTAGGGAAGTCCCAGATGATGCTTATTCTGGCCACCACTCTGGCTATTCCCACACCGAGACTTTCATCTATATCCTATACCCTATCTCCTCTTGCTGCTCCCTTTCCAAAAAAACAAACAAACAGTTTATAAATATCATGAGTCTACCAACACACTTTTCCTTTTAGAGAGAAAAAGAAACAGCAATTCTTAGCATTTGGGACACTTCATTAGGGTTTCCTTTCTTCTTGGCAGCTCTTAGTACTGACATTTACTCATAAATTTGTTCTATTCTCTTGTACTTTTGACTTTTTTTTTGTTCTTCTGTGTTTGAAATCAGTGGAGACCATTGATGGTCTAGGAAATCCAGATACTGAGTTCACTCCTGACCCTGGCACTTACTACCCATGTGACCTGGACAACTAACTTCCGTTCTTTGAGGATAGTGCTTTCCTCACCTATAGTGAATTTGCAAATGTCCACTATAGAAAGGCATATATTGACAGTAAATCAGTAAATGGTAGTTATTCATACTGTAAAAAAGGAGAGAAAGAGAAAAATGCACCCAACACTTCAGGTCCTTCTTGGTCACCTCCAAGAGATTGGGTGAAGAAAGAGCAAATAAAGATGTTCAAGGTTTGCCAGAGCCCTCTAGTTCCTGCCTCACCACACTTTCCTCACTTCACTACTTACTCTAATGGGAGAATTAGGCCCTGTATTCATAGTGAGGTTCAGGTATAGCCTCTTGGTGCCACAAGCAAAACAATTTTTTATAACTAATGTTAACCTGCTTATCAAAATATTTAAAACTAATGTAAAGATGTATGGAATAAATCAGAACATCAGGAGTAGTGAGAAAATATGAGACAAGCTTAAAATGAAGAACATTTTATAATGTACCTGACCTGTATTCTTCAAAATATCAGGAATAGTTGATCTCAAGAGAATTTCTCTCTCTCCCTCTATCCCTCTCCCCACCCTACTCCTCTTTTCACACACACACACACACACACACACACACACACACACACCTGAGGAATAATACATTGATCTTACATATTAGGAGTAGTAGCTGACTTTTGAAACAATGCAACCTAAATAATAATTTGAGCCATTAAACTCAAACTTGTTTGTTTAAATTAAGAATACAGTAAGTGATATAATTAGGTGATGGAAAGGGGTTACATACAAGCCTATATGATCTAAATATAAGCTTCAGGAAGATGAACTAATTAATATATTTGAGCCAAGGATCTAGAAAACTTTCAAGATGATTGCTTACCTCCTGAAAATTGGAAAGTGAACTAGTAAAGAAGCAAATGGCTGGTTATGTGGCCTTTCCTCTACCCTTAGAGAAGACTAAGAATTTAATACTTCATTAAATATCTCTTCTAACATTAACTCAAGACAATTTCTAGGAAATTATTCATACTAATTTCAAGGTACATGAAAGTCCTACTAAGTACTATGCAGTAGACTAAATTCCTGCATTTATTGTTGAAATTTTTAAACAGCAATATGTGACCAATATTGATGAGCTGCAGAAGCACAAAAAAATGGGCATGATCATGTACAATTTTGGCGGCTGTACAGGTATCTGCATATCAGCGGAAAGAGACCCTGAGCTGGCTCTCCCATGCTGAGGTTGTACGTACATACTCAGCTCTCCTTGTATGACTGTGAATGTCTGAGTGCCAAAGGACTGAGGCA
Organism: Delphinus delphis; assembly: GCF_949987515.2. Classification (NCBI taxonomy): domain Eukaryota; kingdom Metazoa; phylum Chordata; class Mammalia; order Artiodactyla; family Delphinidae; genus Delphinus; species Delphinus delphis. Next base: position 33,947,440 of record NC_082686.1, read on the forward strand.
TCCAAGGATATGCCTGGGAGTCACCCCCACTTCACACCTCTGAGACTTTTAGACTTATAGCTCTCTTATCCCTCCGTACTGAAACGGTCACCCACTCAGTCATCTTCCAGACGACAGACCAATATATCCACCTGTTTCCCTTTAGTTATCTCTACAAGTAATCTGATAGAAACCTTTATCCTATCAAAACTTTGCACTACTAACATACTTTAATTGTTTTTCCCTTAGGCACTTATTTTTTTCTCCACTTTAAAAAGGAATATTCATTTTAACGAACCTCTTCTAGCACAATGAGCCTAAAGAGATTTATAATTTAATGAAAGGCTTAATTCAAGAACCTCACCATTTCAGTGAAGCACCAAGACCGACATACTAAAATCATTAATGTTGGGTGTTAAATTTTTTAATTAACTTTAAACAAAGTCTACTTGGATGTACCTTACAGTATATTAAATTTAAAAAGTGAGATATAACTAGCCTGCCAAATGTATTTCTTTGAATTGTGGGCACAGCTCCTCTATTTGTTTTACAATTAAAAAAAAAAAACTATATTAACAGTGTGCAATGCAATGTGGTTTAAAAAAATACAATTGAAATTGCTTTAGCAAAATACACTTACTACCTTAAGAAAGCTTAAGTGTTTGTGTTGAAAGATACTGAAGCTTAAAATTCCAAAAACAAATTCTGATTTCTGCATGCAATGAGTTTTACTAATAATCATAATTATATAAGCCAGCTTTTTCCTGAGTACATTTTAATATTCAAGGCACCAATCTGTATACTCTAGATGAATTTTTTTCATTCAGTTTTTGCAAAAACCCTTTCAAGTAGGTACTATTATTGTTATGTTGCTTTAGCCATGAGGAAATGACAGACTAGTTCATTTACTCAAGTTCATAATTCTAGGAAATGGTGTGGTTAGATTTGAAAATCAGGCATGCTGAACACATTATGTTTTCTAAATTGTTCAAATGTATCTGTCTCTTTCTTAAAATTGTTTTAATTGAGCTGATAACCAAGATTAATTCCATTGCTCAAACACAGTTTACTTGAAATATTAGTATCTTCCTTTCGCTCCTCTCATTCCTTCAGATATGTAGTTTTCACTGGAAAAAAAAAAATATATATATATATTAGTCCTTAGTTACCTATGCAATTGATTTTGAAAGCCACTGGTATATTCCTGTAAAATATTCACTGGTCCTCTCATCTCCAAACTGCCCTAATCTAACCTGTGAACTGCTGCAGGACAAACCTGATTACATTAACTGGCTTAGTTGTAGGAGGCCCTTCCTGACATCTTAGGAAGTCTATTCAGCTACCATTGGGGGTCTGTCCCTGATATCACAAATTTAGACTTGTCCTGTGCTGGTTGGAAGCAAAAGCCTTTACTAGGTCAAACCAATCCATGTCCTGCTCTCAAACCACCTTTATTTTGCTAGTGCATTTCTGCTTCCTATAATGATTTCCTCATTTCTCACTGTTTATTGAAATAATCCCATTTTCTCAGATCTCATATTTTCTATTGGGTCTTCACAATCCACCCAGATTAACCTCTTATCTTTTTCACCAATCCAATACTATTCATATTTTTGATAACTTTTATTTGTCCTGAAGGAATATGTAAATACATTGTCCTTGATTAACATTTGATAATTTTTGTTTTTCTGTTCCAGATAAAGAACCACATGTTAGCTATTTTAGATATCCCTTACTGATTTAATCCAAATGCTTATAATAATGTGACCTCTTTATGAATGTTTGTTGTTCAAATATGAAAGAAAATATTTGTTTTATCTTGAAGACTATTATTGTTTTCAATTCTGCCCTTCCTTCATCTTGTAGATAACCACTTTCTTAAGCATTTTTGAAGAAATTTGTTCCAGGTGCAATAGGTCAACTGGTATCTATAAGCACAGACCAAGTTCGTAAAACAATCGGTTGGGACTTCCCTGGTGGTGCAGTGGTTAAGAATCCACCTGCCAATGCAGGAGACATGGGTTTGAGCCTTGGTCTAGGAAGATCCCACATGCCGCGGAGCAACTAAGCCCGTGTGCCACAACTACTGAATCCCGTGCGCCTAGAGCCTGTGTTCCTCAACAAAGAGTAGCCCCCATTTGCCTCAACTAGAGAAAACCCGCACGCGGCAACGAAGACCCAATGCAGCCAAAAATAAATAAATAAATGTATTAAAAAAAAAGAACAGAAACAATCAGTTGCAATCTGTGCTGCAAATTTATGCTTCATATGGTGGCTTCTGAGTGGAGAAATGGCACTAAAGAGACAGTCAAGTTATAATAAAGTTTTATATTCTACAGTATATTTGATAGCTTTTTGATTTTTCTGTTCACAAAATGACACAGTTCTCTTTTTTTCCAATACCTTACCAAGTGTTATATTTCCATAAGTTTGTCCCATAATAGCATATCTATTTTGCCTGGATATAGCTCAATTCTCCTGAGAATAAGTCAATAGTAATAGAAAATTTTAGTGCTCAGTATTATTGATGATCAGAGAGAGAGCACTGAAGACAATGTTTCTTCAGTGAAAGTAATCAAAAAACCAGTTGATTTTTTTTCCCACAGTGATGAAATTTCCTTTCTTTGCATATTTCTGATTTCCTTGGCTACTGTCAAAACCAGAAACATTGGGCAGGTAATTGTCAGTGTTGTCAAACACTCAATCTTGGATTTTGAACTCTAATTTTTATCCCTGTTTTATAAAGATAATGGAAGACATAATCAGAAAAGGTTTGTATACCTAAGAGAGATAGTCTTTAAAATCAGTCATTAGGCTTTCCTACAATCATTTTTGCTCAATTAATCCTTTTATGTTTGTTCAAAACTGTTCAAAGTTAGTAACAGGAATTACCTATAGCATTACAACAAGGTCACTTTCTGTTACAACTGAATAATTTCAGAGATATTCAGGTACATTCTCTCGTGTGTCTTCTAATGTTTTTGGCAAGTGGACCATAAAATAATTGTATGTCTTTTTTGGTCTAATAGTTACTTCTTTGCTACATTCCCCAGGTGCATTTTCCAGATTTTCTTTTTTTCCCTCCCTGGAGGAGACTTGGTTGTCCAGGCTAAGCTTAAGGTAAGAGTAAATATTCATATTAAAGTACATGTATACCTTTTATCATACTTATCAAATAATGAGATGCTCTGAAACATGGTAAATTTAATGAAGCCAAAAAAAATGACTGAATTAAAGAGGGGGATAGAAAGTTTAACAATAATAGAGATATTAATGCAACATTTTCAATAATAAATAGAACTAGGCAGAAGGTCAACAAGGAAATAGAACATCTGAGCGATATTAAAAAACATATAGATCTAATAGGTACATGTGGAATAATCCACCCAACAATAGCAGAATACATATTCTTCTCAAGTGCCAATGAGTATTCTCCAGAAAAAAACCATGTGCTAGTATATAAAGTAAGCCTAAACATATTCAAAAGGATTGAAATATTGCAAAGTATGTTTTCTGACCACAGTGGGATTAAGTTAGAAATCAATAACAGAAGATAATTGGGATAGTCTTGAATATGTGGAGATTAAACTGCACATCTCAATAACTAATGGATCAACAAGACATCACAAAGTAAATTGTAAAATGCCTTGAGATGAATGAAATAAAATACAAATTCTCAAACTTATGAGAAGTAACTAGGGCTGTGCTCAAAGAGAAATTTATAATTGTAAATACATTACTAAGAAAGAAGATTTCAAATAAGTAATCTAACCTTCACCTTAAGGCACTTGAAAAATAAGAGCAAATTAAACCAAAGCAAGCAGAAAAAACAGGAAATAGTAAAGATTAAAATGTAAGTAAACAAAATAAAGATTAGGAAAACAACAGAGCATATTGATGAAACCTAAAATTTGTCTCCGAAAAGATCAATAGAACTGACAAACTTTTAGTTAGACTGATAAAGAAAAAGAAGAGAACAAATTCAAATTATCAATCTCAGGAATCAAATAGAAGATACCACTATTGACCTTACAGAAATGAGGGCTTTAAAAGATTAAATGAAAACGATGTACTAACAAATTAAATAACTACAAACAAATATGAGCAAATTACTTAGTTCAATTTCCTAGAAAAACACAAGCTACCAAAACTGATTCAAGAAGACATTGACCATTGAATAGATCTGTAACAATCAAAGAGATTGAATTAGTAATCACAAACGTACCCACAAAGAAAAGCACAAGCCCATATGGCTTCACTGATGAATCCTACCAAACATTTAAAGAAGAGTTAACACTAATCTTTCACAGACTCTTCCCAAAAACAGAATAGGAAGTGATAATTTCCAACTTATTCTATGAGACCTGTGTTGTACTGATATGAAAACTAGGCAAAGCCATCACAAGAAAGTTGCCTGTGCTTTTGATGTCATATCTAAGAATGTATCGCCTAATCCAAAGCCACAAATATTTACTGTTTTCTCTTAAGAGTTTCACAGTTTTAACACTTTTATTTAGATCTATGATCAATTTTGAGTTGACTTTTATGTCCTGATTTATATACACAGTCCACAATGTATATAAACTGAGTAGAGAGGCATATTCTTTCAAGAAAAATTAGTGTTTGTAATCAAAAGAAAATAGAATGTAAACAGGTGGGCATAGACACAGATATCTGTTGCTCTTGGACAACTCCTCTAACCCTCACATTTTCCCATCTGTAAAACATGGGGTATAAATGTGTGCTAATAGTCTCCACCTCAAAGTGTTGTGAGGACTAAGTAAGATGATTGAATTTAGCATTTATTTTATTATCTGTTGCGTGGTATTTACTCAAAACTGTTAACTAATGTTCTTAAAATGCTGAAATAAAAATTTCAGGCAAAATATTTATTGTATACTCATAAATGTATTTTAATACTGACATTAACTCTTTGCCTTTATTTTAATTTATTATGACTATTGAGTGATGATACAGCTACATTCTTCTACAAAATGCCATATTTTTGGTGATACAATATTGTGTATACAATTCAGAATTACTTGGTATTTTGTTGTTGTTTACTTGGCATGCTGCTTGTACTGGCAACTCTAAAAACAATAAACAAAGACATTTCCTTTATATAAGAGGATCTCAAGCTTTGGCACCAAGGGATATGATTCTTTTCTCTGGTGACAGCCTTGAGGGCCCAGGTCAGGGGTCCCCAACCCCTGGGCCGTGGAGAGTGGTGGGTAAGCGAAGCTTCATCTGCCGCTCCAATCTCTTTTGGAATATGCTGCAAGTGAGAGCTGTACTCCTTCCCATCCTTAGAAACCTGTTATGCTACCCTTTTATCAGTACAGGCAGAGCCTGTACAGGGCCCTGAAAGAGCCCTGTCGTATGTATACTAACTTTTCTCACAACTTTTTCTTTTCCAGCCTGACATGTTTTCTCTCCCATTAACTACATTTTATGGTTACATTAAATTATATTGTGATTCTATAGCTTCAGGCAAGTTATAATTAGGTAGCCCCCATTCAGTCTTCAAAAACCACCTGGTCACACCTCAGTATCCTATTTTATGTCTCACTCTAAATCCAGAGGCTTGTGATCTCTGACTGAAGAGATATTTTCGGGATTACACTGTCCCTACTCATTCTATCCTATACCCTGCTGTTGCCATATTCTGTGCATCATATTTTATTTTCAATTCATGTACTGCTTATGTTCACTTTCTCTCCCATTCTTTACTCTTGTTCTTCTGAAGAACATTTTGGGTGTGTGTTTCCCTGTCACTTTTTTTCTGGCTTATTAATTTGGACATAATAAGTTTGGAATTTAATTCATCCGATTTTTTCATGGCATACTTCCACAACTTCCTGTCCTACTTAAACTCTGTATTTATTTTCTAAACATTTAAGACTTTCATATAAAATGCTAATCTAGCATTCAGGGAGCTCATCAACAACATTCTGGAAGAAAAGCACGTGAATCCAATCTGTCAATAACCTTTTCAGATCTTTGTTGTTTAAAATAAACTATTTTACCCAATTAAAAAAAACAATAAAAAAATCTCCTTTGGGTTTAAGCAAGTCAGAATTGATTTCTGTGCTTTGCAACCAAAAGATATCCATTTGTTTTCCTGTAATGGAACTAATTTTTAACGCGCACCATTATCATAAGTTTTACAATTACAATCATTTTCTTACTCTGGAGAATTAAAGGAGCCACCAAGTAATATGAAATTAATATTGAGAAGCATGTCCTTGTCTTTAGATAATGGCCAATTGTAACATCTTCCCCAAACACACGAACAATGCTAATTCACTTAAACCCTAAAACAGCAAAATTTATACATCAATTTCTTCTTAACGTTATGATATGTATATACTTTTGGTCCTAATGTTGCCATTAGAAGTCACAAACTGCTTGCAAAGTAATCTCAGTCCAGATGCTCTGTGCCTGACATGGGAAATGGGACCTTAAAAGCTCTTCCTCACTATTCTTTTCCTTATTTTCTCTGCACTAGTCACAATTAGGAAAGCATCAGCTGCTTCCACTTATTGCCTGACTGTTTCAGAATTATACTGGACATAGATAATAATACCCTTCCTATTACCTCTTTATGGAACATGCAACTGAGTCTGAAAGAGAGCAAAGAAAATATCTATGGAAGCATATTGCTTATAATCGGATAATTAAAAGATCTAGTAGTGTCCATAACTGGTTAGAGCTCCTACTAACTGAGAGGGTTGTTCCCTCTGTGATACAGAAAGAGAAAGAGTGAGAGACGTGGGTACTCTAATTTAAAAAGAAAAAAATGTGTAGGCATTCTGTCAGGCCAGAAGGGATTTTAGTATACAAACAGTAACTGCATGTGTTTGACATACACAGTGACAGTTTGAAAGGCTTTTTACATTCACCACATTTTTATTAAAATTGAGCATGTAAAACTGGACATTCTATTACCAGATCATAAAACCAATATATCCTTCGTTGTTTCTTGAAACGAGAGTTTCACAAATTTGCAACTGTAAGACTGTAACCTCAGGAGAGGTTCTGAGAGGCCAATCAAAAATTATTATGAAAATGTGCTCAAGGTAAAGATTTTTACGTAAAAAAAAGAAAAGTTTTCTGGTTCTACAAACAACTTCATTCTATAGAAATAAAATGCCTAAGTTTGCATGAAAGTAGGCAATAATCATATTTATTCTGAATATCCATCATTTTAAAAATGCCTTAAAATTATAATGTCGATATATAGAAGAAAGCTAATTTTTAATCTGCTTTTAGGAGAAAGTGAAATCAATCCAAAAGTATTTAATAAGAAAAATAAATTTAAAATAAATTTAAACTAAGTTATATTCTGAGTTTATGACTGTAATTTTGATTCTATCTTTTGTTATTACCTCTTTCATGTCTACATTAAATCTGTCTTGCTTCACTGACTTTTTTTCTTTCATTCAATCAATAAGATGGTGGTTTCTGACTTAGGGTATTTCTGTAGATTTCTTTAACAAAAGTTGATATTTGAAAAACTTATAGTTTAATCAATTATCTTCACAATAAATACTCTCAGTCATTTATTTTTAACTAAAAATGAAATGAAGGCCACATGAAGGATGAGAAGCTAACATAATGGCATTATGCACTCATTATCTAAGATTGTGCTTCTGACATTTGCTTTGGTGGCAAAGGAAGTTACTTCCATTGTAACTATAGAAACAGACTGTACTCTGGATTACAGCCATTTCTATCTACTACTGAGTGCTGATAAGGAATATATTTGATGTGTTATAATGAACACTAATTATACCAGCTAGTTAGCAACAGATTTCAAATGGTATCATCCTGTTTGGGCATCAGATTTGCATAGTAATTTGAACTCTCCCATACTTCTGAAAGTATTAACTCTTACTGATTTCATGACAAATATTGGTTAGGCATCCATATTGGTTCATGGACTGAGCTAATTACTATATAGAACTAATAGAAATAATAGTCAATAGAGTTATGAAAGCTGGAGAAGACCTATAGTAGCTAGAAATTGGGTCAGTAAAATGGAATTAAAGGAATGGTGAGTAACCAAGCCAGAAATCAGACAACTCTGAATCCTAAAATAAGTCCAAGGAAGCACAGAGGCAGCCTTATTAGAAAACTGGTGGTCCCTGCCAGACAACTGGAGAGCATTATGAAGGGGCCACTATGCCAAACACCAACGTAGAGATTTTAAACTCACATTATTCAGACAACACATAAAGTTATTTCTACAATTACAGGCCTCTTCAGAAGGCAAACACTCTCTGTATGGTGGTACCCTAACATTTTAATTTTTTGAGATCTTAAAAATTATTTGAAGTCAGCTTATAGCCGTTTTGGATATATCCTAGGTGCTTGGCATGGGGAGGAGAGTAGGTGAGAAGAATAGTGGCATTGAAATAGGAGAACAAAGTAAAATGATAAATTTTAGTTACTTTACCATTTCACTTAAATAAGGAATGGTATATGTGGAACACAAGAAACCTGTAACCCCAGCCCTCCAACTATGACAGGCACTAATAATTGACCAAAGTCTTCTTTTCCATCAGACTAGGATGCTTTTCAACCCAGAACTCTCTTTTTTTTTTTTTGCGGTACGCGGGCCTCTCACTGTTGCGGCCTCTCCCATTGCGGAGCACAGGCTCCGGACACACAGACCCAGTGGCCATGGCCCATGGGCCCAGCCGCTCCGCGGCATGTGGGATCCTCCTGGACCGGGGCACGAACCCGCATCCCCTGCACCGGCAGGCATACTCTCAACCACTGCGCCACCAGGGAAGCCCAACCCAGAACTCTTGATCCACTTTTGTGGCTCAGCATAGTACAAAATGGGTTGAAATCTAGTCAATTGACCAAACATTCAACAGATAACAAGAAATAGAAAAGCAAAACAAAAACCTAAACCAAAAAAATCTGGCTTACATCCATAGTACAGTATTATTATTAATTAGCAGACCAGAAATAAGACTGAATAGTACAGAGCTATCTAAATAATAGTTTTGTTAATACCAAGCCTTGTGTATGGTAACAATGAATGCACAGATATGCCCCAGATATCCTGGCGTTTAAATAACAGAGGATCAGATATTTCTACTTGCATAAAGTATGCTAGAGGTTCCCCCTTGTCCTGGATCCTAAGATTTTAAAAAGATTTGGTTTACTTTTACCCACTGATCTCCAAATTAATGTTAGGAAAACCTTAAAAAGACCTGTTATGAGCAACACAATAGAGATCAAACAGCACTCCTCAAAATTAAGCAAGTTATATTTATCAAAATTTGAGAATTATTTATTGTTGGTTCAGTGAATACTCTGTACTTAATGACTCATAATTACTCCATGTCTTTACAGATGCTGCTTGCTCTGCATATAAAAGCTTTACCCAGCTTCCACCTTTCCCAGGTGTCTGACTCCTACAGGATTCAGCTTAAAATGTTAACTTCCCCCATAGAACTTTTTCTCATTTGTCCAAGTAACATTAGGTGCCAATTTTCTAGGGACATCTGGAATTCTATAAATGTTGCTTCCATAGTATTTTCACATGTTCTGAGTTTAGTGTTGGTGTACTTATTTGCTTACCACCATGGGCCATGAGATCCTTAAGCATATAACATATTTCTACCAGACACCTTTAATTACAACTTTTAATATTTTTATTTATAACAGATGGAGGGGAAGAGTGTCAAGAAATGAGAGCAGAGAGATAGAAAGGGGTAGATAATAAATAGACATCTCAGACATAATAAGCTCACAGCAGAACACTTTACTCCCCAGCTCCTACCAATATGGCTCCTCCATCAGATTTCCTTGTCTCCTGAAATGGCACTACCATTCATTCATTCGTCCAGATCTAGATCTTTGTGCAAGGAGTCTGACTCTATTTTTGTTGTTTGACTGCTGACAGCTTTTCTCCTTCTCCCCTTGTGTCTCACTTCTGAGCAAAAGCTGATAAGAAACCCTGGGTGCTCCCTCCTTTGGCACAAACAGGAGATTCAAACTATGCATATGGGACCTCTTTCTCTAGCTCCATGCCTGATCACAATAAAGCCCTGAGCCAGTCTCCTTTCCTGGTGCTCTCAAGCCATTTTGGACTTGCTTGAGAGGTCCACCCTACTCTCACCAGTGACCTCAATTATGTGAGTAAGAAAACTTTTCATACCCTCTCAGTGTGTATTTGGCATCATCAGTCTGGACAATTTTGAGTGGTGGTCCTTTCTGCTTTGGAGATTGACTGCAACAATTTTATAAGTTATTCTTACTCCCTTTTCTCTTCAAACACCTATTAAAATCCTTTACCCACATCTGTCAATTGTACCTTCATTCATACCCCTAATCTGTCCCCTTTCTATGGTCTCTCAAGTACAACCCATCATTACGACTCTTGGACCATTTATCACGATCCTTCCATTCTTGCCTCAAAGAGTTCATTTGTCACAGGATCACCACAGCAATGTTTTTAATATATATCTATTGACCTTTCAACACATTTAGAATTAAATTCTAGTGATTTAGTACCTACATGAGCTAAACCCTGCCCCCTTACCTGACCTCTTCTTCTCTGACTCTCCACCTTCCACAGAACTTGCTTCAGCCACACTATTCTTACTGCTCCTCAAACACCAAATGTATTCTCTCCTCAGGACCTTTGCAGAGGCTTCCCTGATAAACCGTATTCGTCAGGGTTCTTCAGAGAAACAGAACCAATTACATGTATACATATATATGTATATAATATACATACACGTGTGTGTTTGTATATATGTAGATCGTCTATTGGTTATATATATAAATGAATACATATAAAATATACATATATATGTATGTATACAAATATATGTATGTATATATATGTGTGTGTGTATATATATATATATAGAGAGAGAGAGAGAGAGAGAAAGAGAGAGAGATTTACTATAAGAGATTTCCTCACAGGATGATTACAGAGGCTGTAAAGTCCCATGATCCTCTCTGCAAGCTGGAGAACCAGGAGAGCTGATGGTGTAAGTTCCAGTCTGAAGTCAGGAGAAGATTATGTTCCAGCTCCATCAGACAAGAGTGAGATGGCAAATTCTCCTTTCCTGGGCCTTTTTATTCAGGCCCTCAATGCATTAGATGATGTGCACCCACAGTAGGGAGGGCAATCTGCTTTACTCAGTCTACTGACTCGAATGCTAATTTCATCTGAAAACACCTTCATATAGACTCAGAATAGTATTTAATTAAATATCATAGCACTTGTGACCCAGTCAAGCTGACACATAAAATTAACCATCACATCACTGTTACCTAAACTATTAATCACCAACTTCTATCACATTCCATCCCTTTATCCTGCTTTATTTTTTATCACATTTAAATTGCATTATGTTTTCTTTTTTATCTTGTTAAATGTATTTCCTAGGAAAATATATGCTTCCAAAGGGCACAGATTTTGTCAGTCTTCACCACTGGAATAGACCCAGTACCCTGAACAGTGTCTAGCTCATAGTATACGCTCAATAAAATATTTCTTGGTTAAATGACTAACAAATGTATTACTTTATCTCCAAGCACCTGTACCTATCACACACACGCATACACATACATACACACAAAGCAAACTAAATGTATGTAATGAGACTGAATAAAAGAGGAAACAACCTGATTCAAATTTAAAAATGTAAAAAGTGCAGCCAGCAATCCTTAGAGAACAGTAGCAAATGAGTATATAGATAATTGGCACAAATTTTTGGCACAAAGCCTCAGCAGATTCATAGTAAGTCTTTCCTTGATCATCAGTACTAAGAGAATGCGGTTTTAGGATAAGGCATTGGCTTGTGGTCATATTCTCCTTCTAGTCCATGCATAATTGAAATGCTATCTTGTACATAATTTTCTTCAGTTCTTTCTTATATGCAAATAACCCATTCATGAAAATTATTATTTTTATTTTTTACTAAGGTACTCGTATATTTAGTCACATAAAGAAACCTCTGACACGGGACTTCCCTGGTGGTCCAGTGGTAAATAATCTGCCTTCCAATGCCAGGGACACGGGTTCAATCCCTGGTCAGGGAACTAGGATCCCACACGCGGTGGGGCAACTAAGCTGGTGCACCACAACTACTGAGCCCATGTGCCTCAACCAGAGACCCCATGTGCTGCAAGAAACCTCTGACATCCTTTCACCTCCCCACTTCACCCTATGGAACTGGATGAAGTCTAACCTAAGAATATATGCATTGATTCTGTCAGGCTAGCCATCTATGGTAGACTACTTATGCTCTTGGAAACAGAAAGAAAACTTAGGGGAATATCCAGGAGAGTGGTTAGGACTCTTGAGAGCAGCTTGAGGAGATTGTTTCTAGGTAGTAAGAAATGAATAGGTATCCAAAGCACAGCTGGAAAGGAAGGAAACTGACTTTTTTAGCTTGTAAAATATATCAGCTGTTTGGAGTCAGAGTGCAGCTATCTACTCAAGTAGATTATAGCAGCAGAGAAAGGTTTCTAGTCAGCACAAACACTTGAATGCCTGCACAATATCAGATGGGTAGAGTTATGCTTCTCATGTCTGTGTGTGTGTTTCTTCTTGTTTTCTACTTAGAAACTTCACTTAGAAAACTCCAGCGAGAATCAACAGTGCTTAGAAGAAAAAAAATTAGATCACTTTTGTCTTTTCTCAGACCAAAGTTTTTTTTTTTAGACCAAAGTTTTATAGCAGAAGACCATCCCCAATGATTCTTATAATTCTTATTAGCAAGGAAATGTGGTAATAGTGGCCATTTTTTATGAATGAGCCATAAGTGTAATGTAAAAGCAGAGAAAACACTATAAAACATAGTGGTTAAGAACGCAAGCTTTGGAATCAAGCAGGGCAGCATTCAAATTTTGTTTCTCTCATTTATTGTAAGATATGGAGAAATGATTTCATTTAGTATCCTCAGTTTCTGTAAGTGCAAAATGATCCTAACACAACACACCTCATTAGGTTATTGTAGGATAAATAAAATAATGTATACAAAGTGTAGCACAGAACTTAGCACATGGTTAAGAGCTATGTTACAGGAAGTCATGCCTAATATCATTGATTGATATAAACATCTACCATCTCTAAAATTTTACAGGCACAAAGGACAATATATTATGTTTTCTGAAATGAAGTTTTCACTTCCGTACACATATATACCAATAAAACCACATTTTGACATAATGATAATTCTTATTTGCTTATAAAAATTTACTAGAAGTATGTACTCAGAGATGCCCATAAATACACATTAGATTACATTATCAAATACATATAGGAGAATGACAAAAACAAAAAAAGGAAGCGTTTCTTAAACATTATTTTTCTTGGCAGTCTCAATTTTCTTTTGTTTGTTTTATTTTGTTTTAAGGTCCATGTCTATCTTCAGTAGGCTTCACTCCCTGATTGCCTTTAGGGTTCTTTCACAAACCCAACAAAAGAATAAATTAATTTTCTTTTACTCAGAACTTGAATCAATAATTTTTCGTGTCTGAGGCATGATTATTATTATTATTTTTATATTCTATCCAGAGAGAGACAGAGATCTGTATAGAAAATCTTAATGAAGTTATAATGGCTACACAGACAGTAATGCTTCATCAACTTTATTTTCAGACATAAGGATATAAAATCAGCTGGAAAACTTGAGAGTGCAACTGTCATGAGAGAGGTTAAAAGAAGTGAACAAAGCTAAAAGAAGTGAATTCTTTTTGTTGTTGTTGTTTCCATGGACAAGATTCAAGAAAACAAAGAAATCCAAGCCAGGCACTGATTGCTATCTAAGCATTCAATTAAAATTGTGTGCCATGGTATGAAGCTATCAACAAAGTCACTGATGAGGATAAATGCTTAGCCTCAACCGTCTACTCCCTTGTGAGGGAAGGGGTACATTCTCAATCAATAAGTTGTTTGCTTAGATCCGTGGCCTGTTTTCTTGAGTTATCGCAGGAATCAAGCCAGGCTTCAACCTCAACTCACTCCTTTTAAGTCTCTGATACCTTAGTATATTCCATTTTAACCTTCTTATGTTGGATAACTTGGGAAGTGAGTATTTCCTCCAGTATTACTAAAGTACTTATTAATGATATTCTAACAAATGCAAATGTAATAATCAGTAATCCTCTTCTAACCTTAGTTATACTCAAAATGTTTATTCTTTAATCCCTTGTTTTGTAAATCATCTATTCCTCACACAGTTAATCATAGAAAAATAGAATTTTATCTTAAGGTTGAACTGTTTCGTAGCTTCTATCGCAATGTATTCTGTGGTAACATTTCATTAAATATATATTTATTAAATGTTGAATCTGGACATTTAGTTTATTTTGTTTCTGGACAGTATCTGCCATATAGGGGAGTTGACAGAGTCCATTCACATCATCAGCCCAACCAACCAAAGCAGAAGTAATTCATTTCAGAACAATCTAACTTTACTTTTTAACTAATAAATAGGTTGATAGGTATCCTGTGAAAACTTTCTCCTTCTAAATTCTGATTTTAAAACAGAAAAAAATAGCCAAACTTCTCAGAATGTCTTAGCAAATCTCTCTGGTTTTTAGGGGCAATGCATTCCTGACTGTGTTTTTGTTTGTCCCCCTGCAGTGTTCCATACCCGAGATAACACACAATAGTAAGATGCCAGTAAGAATGCCTTTCCTCTGCAAAACAGCAGAAAGGTAGCTATGGAAGGAGAGGTGGAGATCAAGGGCTAGTAGATTGATTCTTAGTCCTATCAGTTTTGGAAAAGTCTACCTATAGAATTGAGGACCTGAAATTTGCTATCCATGCCTCTGCTAACGTCTGGAAAGTCTTCTCTTTTTTTTAATTTGAAGACTATGGCTTAAATCTTCTACCTTGTTTTTTTCACAGTCCGTTAAAATTTTATTGTGATCATGTAGAATCACTGACTTGCAAAATGTCTGGAGACAGGATATGCTGTCCAGATAATTTTTATTAAAGAAGGGGCGAAAGTACATTCTGAAAATTACATTTATATGCCTGAATTTAATGGCATAAAAACTTTTGTTAAATAGTTGATTTATGAGGCCCACGGTAATAGTTGTTCAGTCACATCATCTCGGTCTTATCTCTGATTCCATTCAAAGTTTGGGTAAATGGTAGCAGTACAGACTTCCCAGTCCAAGATTCACTTTAAGCTGTCAGGGCCTTCCTTTATGTGCATGTCACCACTTCATTTTCAGCCCTGGGACTCCTCCTACACAGTGAACACTTAACAGCAAGCAGGAGGGCCTCAGAAACATAGGGACATTGGCATTCAGGGGCCATCCTCAATGAATAGAAAAAAGGAAGTGATGGAGAGGCAGTCTGTGTGCTTCTCAGAAGGCCCCAGCTGAAACAAGCCTTTCATGGAGATGACAAACAAGCCTTTCTCCCTTATATGGATTTTTTTTCCTTCCCCATCTCACTCTCTATTTTCGCCGACTCTTATTCTCTGGGATAATATAACAAACTAATTTCACTCAAGACCTTGTTTCAAGCTGTGCATTCAGAGGAACACAAGCTAAGGTATTATTAATAGCAGTAACTCTAGCAAGCAGACCCTCAGGATTCTAGAACTGTTTTACTCACTGATTAAACAGTAAAGGAAGACCTCCCAGATGGTGGGGAGCAAGATTATAATAACCCCTGGCACAAACATTAAGACACTCGTCTATAATGGATTTGGGATAAAGTACAGTTGGAAGGATATCTTTGGATTATGCACTTGAAAATGTTTTATTCACCTTGCTTCCATAACTGCTTTGGTAACTTTATTCATTGCTTTGTTAACTATCGACTGCTTTGTTAATTTCTTTTAGAAGTTAAGAATAAAGAAAAATGACAAGTTCAGTTCAATCAAGTATCAACTCAGGGAATGCTGTGAAATCCAGAATTTCTGCATGACAGTGTTTAAAAAAGACCATTATCTCAATGATCTAGGGTAGATGGAGACATAGCAGCTATGTGTCTGCTATTTTTGAGAGATGCAACAGCTGAGATGTGACTCATTTCCATGTAGACACATTGTCTTCAACTTTTACAATAAAGTTTATTGAAAAGTGTTTTTGTCAAAAAGATCAACTTTCTTCTCTCAATAATCTTTTTCCTTTCCTTTGATGTTAACGTTTATAGCCCTTTGCACCAGTTTTCTATTAGTATTTTAAATTGGTACTTGAAATTACTTCACTAAAGATAAGAGCCCAGGCACCAGGGATACTAACCTCCATTCACCTTAGGGAGTTCTTGCCTCCCAGAGTTTCTACGGAGAGCTGCACATTCCTGGCCTCTAAACTTCTTGGAGACATGTCATTCCAAGCTCTCCCTGGTGGTTTGTTCTAGCCCTCCTCTGCAGCTGCCACTCATATATTTTCTATCACTTCATGGTTTAGCAGGTGGAGAAATTAAAATATAATGAGTTTGTAAAGTTGAACTCATCACAATAATGAAGTTTCACATAAAGTGCTCCTTCCACCAAAACACAATATGCTTAGTTGGCGCAATGGTTCTGCAATTAAAACACAGAAGAGGAAGCCAGTCTTCCATTAGGTATGTATTACCTCAAGATATCCAAATAATACTCCTCAAGTCACTTTACCTATTTTTTCTCTTTATCTATGTATTCATATATGTGTGTATATATATATATATGGTGGATGCATTTTTATACAGGATGAGTTAGGATTCTTTTATAGATAAAGTGAGATTAGAGCAAAGACCTAAAAAGGAAAAGAAGGAACAAAGGATATAGATATCTAGAAAAATAACATTTCAGGAAGTGGGAAATTCAAGTTCAAAGTATTTGGGGTTCATGTGGGCTCAGTGTGAAGGAATAATAGCCAGGAGGTCAGTGTGGCTGGAATATCTGAATAGGGAAGAGATTATTAAGTTATGAGGCCCAAAACATAGTAGGAGAGATGAATATAAGATCATTTATAAAATTCTGTTTGTAAGTGTGTATTCATTTATGTATGAATTATTACACATGTATTCATAATTATTTAGCTCAATGCTCATACTATTCATGTAGACACACAGGGTATGTGTATAGGGTTCTATGTAACATTGAGAGAAAAGACTTCGATTAGCAAATCTATGGCTCTGGTTACCTATTTTGCCATAGGATAAAAAGATTGTTTAGTTGAGAAGATATAATAGATTACATCCAAATTTAATGTTCAATTTATAGATGAGAAAAACAAATCCCAGAGAGGTGAAATGACCTATCCAAAGACAGGTGGCTAATTACTGGCAGAACAAGGATTAGCACCCAGATCCCTTGGCTTTCATTTAAGCATCTTTCATCTACAAAACCATAGTTATTAACTGATTTGGATGTTCAAAGATTAGCAAAATAATGGGTTGTCTCTGCAAAGATGTAAAATTTACAGGAATAATTAATAAATAAAGACATCTACAATTTATTATTAGGAAAAAATATCTAGCATGCAACATACTTGTAAGTTCTTGAATTATGAACAAAACTAATCCTCTTAATAGTATCCTCAAAAGTAAACTAATAAATCATACGTATTTACATTTCAACTGTTTAAATAAGATTTATTTGAGAGAGTAGCCCAGTTTTACATGGGAGCTGATAGGATGTTTGAAGTCAGTATACTCCCTCAGGCTAACATTGCATCTGCTGTGCAAACTTCAAGACTTTTCTCAAACTTCAGCAATGAGGAATGTGAATCATCACCCAGATGAATAATGATTATTCACTACAACACTTCACTCCCCCAAGACAAGGCATTTCTCTGGATAATTAACATATATATTAATAATATATTATTAATAAAAGCTTTTATTCAGGAAACCGTGCTAAAATCAGAGGAGTATGAAGAATCTGGACTGTTATGGTGGAGTTAGCCTAAGAGGAAACAGAAATACCTGGACTGTGCTGAATCACCATAGTGATCATGAACAGGGTGACAAATCTCAGGAATCAAGTAAGAATCATTTACAAAGGACAGAAGTCCTACTGAAGACAGTAGGAAAAATAGGAGTATTTGCCTTGGAGTGCCATAGAAATGAGGCATAAAATTAAAGGAATATTCCAAACACATTTGGGGTAAGATTTTAAAAAAGAGAAAGTGAAAAATAAGTCCTTTGAAAAGTATTCAAAATTCACACAGAGCAAATTGTCTCTTTCAGCCATATGCATTTCATCTATCTGAATCCCTTTATTTTTAGTTTAAAGGAGGCACTTATTTCAGAACTCCTGTATGATTGAAAGATAATGTAAAGTTCAGAAATAAGGACCTTTGAGCTTTATGGGGACACACTATCGTTTTCTTCCATAACTGCTGAAGAACTGTCCATTTGTTTCCTTGGGAAATATATGAATCCTGTATCTCACTCTTGTATGTATTCTTGGAGGGGCCTAATGTTTGAAGTAAATGTACTGCTTAATTTCTACATAACTTGTATTAGGTGACTTTGAAACATCAGAAACAAATTAAAAATTCTAAGCAATTCTATTACCTTCCTGTAAATCTGGGGGGTTGGAAACAGATATTAAAGACATCTTTCAGATGTATATGCTATAAAATAGTTGTACAACCCACCTTTTAGTAAAAGTATTTCAAGTACATTTGCACACACTGTTCCATAGTTAAATGGCCAGTCTGAAAATCACCGATATCATTAAAATTTGTGTTAAATTTCCTTAAACTATTTAGTAAACATATCCAATATATGCATACTGGTCTAAATGGAAAACTCAGTTCGCAATTATAACATAGCAACATATGAGTAAGAATGACGTGCTGGTAGGATCTGCATTAGGTTGTCCTACCTTTGTCTCCATACCCTGGTTTTCCTCATGTATTAGACACAAGTTCTCAATGCAAGGTCATCCAGACTCTGATCTGGTATGAATGAATTTTCTAGCTGTCATGAAACTACTGCAAAAATTCCTGAGGTTTTCTTTTCAAGTATTTTGTATTGTCTTTTTTTTTTAAGTTTTGCTTTGGTTGAAAATTAAACTTTTTTAAAAGCTAGCATATGAATTGTTAGAATTATATTAACAATCCTAGATCAATAGTAAGTGTGCATTAAGTACTATTAAAAAAGAATGAAACTTTAGGGCAATATTTATTTCTTAAAAATGGTTTTTCATTAATTGTAAGCAGCTCGATTATTGGTGGGAAAAGAATTCTTCAAAGATGACTGGGCAATTATGTCCTTGGGATTAGAAGGGAGAAGTTTCAGTGGCTAGAATAATTGGATAGAGAACTGGAATACTTCAGTTTCTGAGTCACAACATCAAAGGAGTAAAAACACAAGCATTTAAGAGAGTAAAAACAAAGTTCAACAATATTAACAAGGGATATTTCCTTGGCTCAAACCTTCCTGCTAAATTGTAACTTTAGCCTAGACAATTCTAGGACTTCTTGGGGGCTGGTTCATCTGTACTCGTTGGAGGACTACTGGAATCCTGTTGCATGCTTATTACCACCTCTACTCCCACCCTTATACCCTTAGCATACTATTGATCCTTGCTCTTGGGCATTCTGCAAGCACCTGCCAAACTCTGAGATCAACAATGCTTAATGCGGAGGGTGCTGATGTCTGCCTTAAGGCATTGTTTCATGCTGCAGCCAAAGTTGCTGGTGATGCCTTCTATTCCTGCAAAAGCTACTGGCACCAATACCATGGCTTCTTTGTGCTGTCAGTGTCCCAAGGAGATATTTGAGCTTTTACTCAATTGTTAATTACAGGCCTTAAAGACTCAAACATAACCCTGAAGGGGATCAGGGAAAGAAGCTCTGAATGATTAACTCAGTTCTGATTTACGATAATTTCTCTTCTCTTATGCCGGTCTTTGAACCAAATTTTTGCAACCAAGTTTTCTAACTATGATCATATTTTCCCCAGAAGTTCTACATTTCTTTCTCTAGAAATGTCTGAATGCATGAGAAAGCTTAAACTCAAGCAAAAATGTCAGCTCTAGGGAAGACAAAAGCTAAAAAAACTACTAAGGAGTATAGTAGTCAGAAGAAATCTCAGTTTCTAGTGACTGAAAGTAGTTATTTATGGAAAGAAAAAAAAATCCAAATTAAGAAATTTGCAGTTAAGCAATTTCACTTCAGTAGCCTTTGAAACAAAGGAAACTACAAGAAATCTGTATTAATTTTTCTAGACATCTTACCTAAGAGAAAAAAGCAAATTGCAAAAAAAATAAAAATTTTGAATTCAAGGTTTGGATTAAAATTAAAATTTATTTAATACTGCATTGAAAATAATTGTTAGTTAAAAATAAAATACTAAATTTATTTTATTCACTGATCACAAACATTAGTTGTCAACCTGAGACGTTATTATGTTAGAGTTCTGTTTTTAACTTAACATCTTCTGTACGGAAAAGTAAAAATTCCTGGTGTACATGACTTTCACTCTGAAAAATATTGATACTACTGCTTGAAACTAACTCCTAAGGACTCTTGGAACTGTGGATGAAAAATGTCACCTACCATATCAGTAAACAAAAGATGTTGCAGCCAACAAGCCCTCAGCCACTGCAGCCACCCCCTACTGTGCACCCTGAGGGTATTCAGGATTGGGAAAAACAGGATACTGGCCCTAGATATTTAAGGTGCATATCAAAGGAATGATTTCAATGAGCCCAGACTCTTGCATCTTCCCACAGAAAAGTGCTAAATTCATTAACTTGAGATGTCTGTTTTTCTTTAATTAGCAGTAATCTTTTGATGTTCTACTACCTGTTTTGTTGCTGTTTGTTTGTTTGTTTTCAAAAACCCCTATATATCCTGGCTTCTCCCTTACCTATTCTGAGCAGTCCCTCAGAGCTATCTGAGAGGCAGCCTCCAGGCTAAGTCCTCCAGGAGTCCCCTGAATAAAACGTAATTCTCAACTTTTAGGTTGTGCATTTTTTTTGCAGTGGACACAATATAACATGTAAGAAACAACTTTGAACTTCTCACTGTCTCGTTCAACCTGCTCATAGAATACTTACCCTGACCCTAGAAGAGAACTTGGGAACTTTCCATGATACTTTAGTAGATTTTTTGTAACTAAAAGTTCTGCTGTCAACTTAAATTTTATTTTTTTTTTATTTATGGCTGCATTGGGTCTTTACTGCTGTGCATGGGCTGTCTCTAGCTGCAGCGAGCAGGGGCTACTCTTCGTTGCAGTACATAGGCTTCTCTTGTTGAGGAGCACGGGCTGTAGGTGCCCATTGGGCTTCAGTAGTTATGGCTCACGGACTCACTAGTTGTGTGCATGGGCTTAGGTGCTCCACGGCATGTGGGATCTTCCTGGTCCAGGGCTTGAACCGGTGTCCCCTGCATTGGCAGGCGGATTCTTAACCACTGCACCACCAGGGAAGCCCTATTGTCAACTTAAATCATGAACACAGCCTTAATAATTAAAATACGAGACCCAGACATTAATTAATTCATGAATTTAAAGTGAAGATTCTCACCTCAATGATCTGAGGTCTGCAACAGCTAGGCAACTGCCCTAGGAGAAGGGGTCATTGTGAACTGTCTTCTGATTTTCTCACTCTGGTGCTTCTACTTATTTTGAGTTTAATTTGATCTTTCATTTCTACCATGTTAATTTGGAATTTTAGATCCTTATTTTCTAGTTTGAGCATTTTAACTTTTACAATATAAAGCTAAAATACACCTTTTTTTCGAAACACTTGTTTACGTAGATACATAGGTAGCTAAATACATAGCTAAATACATAGATGCATAGATATAGTTACTAGAAGTTTTCCAATGCTGGGTTTTCATTATCATTCAATTTGAATTGTTTTCTAATTTACCTTGTTACTTCTTATTGAATCTATGGATTATTTATAATTAATTTTATTCCCATATAATTGGGAAACCCTAGGTACCTTTTGTATTGCTTGCTAATTTAATTCAGTTATGGTCAAAGAATCTATTCTGTATAATTTAAATCCTTTAAAATGTCTAAATATATTTGTTTTAGGGTCTTTCATATTGTCTATCTCATTTAGTTTTCCATGTGTTTCAGGAAAAGTATATCTTCATAAGCTGAGTATACTGTTGTATAGTTGTATATAGGTGGTCAATTAGGTCAAGGTGGTTGATAATGTTGTCAGAATTTTTACATTTTTATTGATATGTGTCTCCTTATTTTAATTCCTGAAAGAGGAGTGTTTAAAACTTAATTTTGTAAGCAGCTTTTGGCAGGAAAGAGCTCTTTGCAGGAAAGAGTTCTCTGCAGGAAGCCCCTTTGTCTTGTCACTAACCTTAAGTCAGGCAGCCCCATGCTCCACTCATCTCCGGCCCTAGCACACCTTTCAAATATTTTGAAATATGCCTAATATGTTGCTTCTTTCCATAGATCAAAGAAGAATAAATGAAGAATAAGAAATTAACAGATGACCACATCTCTTCCCTAGTTTCCCCTTCAGTAATCTTGTGAACAAACTGTGTGAACAAGATAGAATGTAAAGAAAAATTACCAGAAGTCCATAAGCCTTCAAACAAGTCTGCACACAGTGGGGGATGGTGATGACTCTGACCCCCTGTCTCAAAGATTAACTGAGATTACTTCCCTTCTGCCCTTTAAAAACTTTCCTGCCTGAGCAGAATCTTTGGAGGTGGTTTTTGAGGGACACTAAATCCACCATCTCCCCAGACTGCCGGCACTCTGATTAAAAGCAGTTTTCCTTTCTACCAACATTTCTCTCTCTTGTGTATTGATTTTCAAGCGGTGAGCAGATGGACCTGAATTCAGTAACAATATTTTTACTTGTATTTTTGTTTCATTAGTTCTGCCAACTTTTTCTTTATGTATACATTTAAGCTCTGTTATCAGTGGGTAAACATTAAGGGTTATTATATTTTCTTGATGAGTTGATTGATGCTTTTACCTTTGGGAAGTTTCATTCTTTTACCCTGGTAACATTCTTCGTCTTAAAATCTACTTTATTTGATATTTACGTCTTAATATCTACTTTATCTGATATTTATAGAAGCATTCTTATGAATAGTGCTTCCATAAGATATTTTCCATTTTTTTCATTTTACCCTACCTGTAATTTTATATTTAAAGCCTTTCTCTTGTAATAAGCACATAGATTGTCTTTGCTTTTTAATCCAACCATAAAATCTCTATTTTTATTTGGAATGTTTAGTCAATTTACATTTTTATGTTTATTAAGGTATTTAGGTTTAAGTCAACCATCTTGTTACTTTTTACTATTTGTCTCATCTGGTTTTTGTTTTCTTGTTCCATTTTTCCTGCATTATTCTGGATTAATCAAGCAATTTTTTAGCATTTCATTTTATTTCGTCTATCAGATTTTCAACTTTAAATCTTTGTTTTATTTATTTAGTGTTTGCTGTCTGTATTTTACCATTAATTTTTAACTTAGTCAATGTAACTTCAAGTAAGACTATAAAGCTTCAGGTTTGAAGAACACTACAACAGTATATACAGATTTAACTCCTTCCAGTTTTTAGCCCTATTGTTGTCATGTATTTTACTTTTGCATAAATTACAAACAACAGAGTACATGTTATTATTTAATCATTAAGTAGGCAATTATTTTTTAAAAAATGGAGAAAAATTCATGTTTTGGCATATTTTTACCCTTTCTGAAAATCTTAATTCCTTCCTGTAGACCTTCCAAACTGTGACTGTTCTCTTCAGTATGAAAAAAACTTTTACATTTCTTGTAATGTGAGTGTACTGGTAACAAATTATCTAAACTTTATTTAAAATAAAACTGTCTTGATTTTACCTGTATTTATATATATCTATATAAAACAAAGAAAACAGACTTTTGAAATGGGCATTTTCCTCCTAGATCTTTAAAGATGTCATTTCAATACTTTCTAAATGCAAGATATCTGAAGAGATATCAGCATCTGATTCTTCTATTTCCCCTGTATATATTATATATTTTTACAGTAAGTCCTGTACATACAAATGATTTCTGTTCTGAGAGCACATTCGTAAGTCCAATTTGTTCGTAAGTCCAACAAAGTTAGCCTAGGTACCCAGCTAACACAATTGGTTATATAGTACTGTACTATAAAAGGTTTATAATAATTTTCACACAAATAATATATAAAAAACAAACACAAAAAATAAGAAAACAGTTTTAGTCTTACAGTATGGTACCTTGAAAAGTACAGTAGTACAGTACAACAGCTGGCATACAGGGGCTGGCATCGAGTGAACAGGTAAGAAGAGTTACTGACTGGAGCAGGGAGAGGAGGTGGGAGATGGTAGAGCTGAAGGATTGTCAGCAACAGGACATGGAGGGCAGGCTGCAGTTTCACTCATGCCTGACATTGATGGCACAGGTTCTGGTCCTTTGCTGGATTCAATTCTATCTACCCTCTTGAAAAAACGATCCTGTGATATCTGGGTGGTAACTCTTTTTTTTCTCATCATAGATGACACGGTAGCACTGAATTGCATTGTGAACAGCTGCTGCAACCTTAGTGTACCATTCTATGTTTGGGTCCTGTGCTTCAAAAACTAACAGTGCCTGCTCAAATAAAGAAAATCCCCTTGCCGTTTTCTGCATTGTGAATCTCTTCCATTCATCAGTTACTTCTTCCTCCTCTTGTCTCTCTTCATCCTTTCCCTGGGCCTCCAATTCCATCATGTCTTCATTAGTAAGCTCCTCACGTTGCACAGCAACAGTACTGTACAGTAAAGTACACAAAAGCACAACCACTTGTAGAAGATGCACACACATGACAATGTACACCAGACACGTGAACTAATTTATGTGATTGGACATGTGAACGTACATTCGCATCTTTGGAAGTTCGCAGCTTGAAGGTTCATATGTAGGGGACTTACTGTATTCCTGATTCTTTAAGGATTTGTGCTTCAATTTTTTTCCCCAGCATTTTCACTATGGCGAGCTTATGTATGGTTTTCTAGCTATTTCTAATGCTTGGGCTCTACCGAGCTTCCTGGTTATGCACAGGTTATTTTGAATTCAAATTTGAAAATTTTTTGGCTTATTTCAAAGTACACATACACACATACACATTCTAATCTCTCTGGATTTTTAATTGGACAATAATAAACACTTGATATTACTGACATCCCACAGGTTGTCAATTATAAACAGATTTTTTTAAATCTGCTTTTTCTCTTGAATTAGCAGTTGTGTTCTTCTACAGGACTCACTTTGTTAATTTTTAATACAATAAATATTGCATTTTTGCTGTTTGGTTCTTCTATTTAATTGTCCTCTTTGTCTATTCATTCTTTATTGAATGATCTGCTTCTATTGATTGCTTTCTCTTGATTATGGTTCCAATTTCCTTACTTTTTTGCATATTTTACATATTTCTAAATTATATCTCAGACACTGTGTAAAAGAACAGTAGTGAATAATTCACAATCTTTCTGTTCTCTTGGTTATTTCTCAGAGAGTAAAAGTTCTTTCCTCTTTCTATTGGATACAATTATGGTCACTCAGATCCCTCCAAGAACAAAACTGAACTGATTCTGGGCCTTCAGCTATAATTACATTGAATTTATCCATGACCAACATCCAACTTTCTGTGCCATCATCATTTTTAGAATGTCACTATTTGAGTTAGAGAAGGGTGGTTGCCTGGAGTTCCAATGACTTGGCTGATTTCTCCACATGCCTGTAAAGTCTCCTCATTTATGACAAGTCTGCTTCTCTGTCTAACTTTGCCAAGGCTAAGTATCCACATACTGTGTAGAAGCTGCCACATCTCTCTGCCCACTTATAATGGCTCTTTTCTCTCTGTAATTCAGGTTATTGAAGTTTCCTGGCATGTATCATTGTTTGTTAGCTGTATGGAAAATATATGATTTTTTTTTAACAAAACTTGCTTATCTTATTGTTACCATGGTAGTAATCATCTTTCATGACTTTCTCTATCCTATCTAGAAGTAGAAATCCTTCTTGGGCATCTCTGTTCTTTCTCTTGTCTTGCTAACTGAAGTTTCTGGTCCTTCTCATGTTGCAGTGAGGAGGATAGAGGATGTAATGCACAGGAATTCCTATATGGCTACTAATATCACAAAATGACTTTATATTCTTTGGTCTCACAGATATATATAACTTCTTTTTTATTTGAAGTCTTCTTTTTAGGCCAATCATATATTCACACTATAATTCCCACATAGAGGTTAAGGTTTCTTCAACATTTAATCACGGCACAGCTTTTGAGCTTTTGATTTACAATTGGTCTTGTTTTTCTCTGACAGAGTACTTTTAAGTCAGGATCTGTTTAAAAGTGACTCCATGAGACAGCACCATCATGGTTTCCATGTCTGTTTCTAGGACTCATGCAGCCTTGGCTTACTATTAAAGGAGGGTACGGATGGGATGGCATGGATTATTGCCATCTAAAAACACTTTCTTCTTCTCATGGATCACTTAAATCAGGGTTTTTTCTTTAGGTTTTTTGTTGTCTGTCAGACACCAATCAACTGTGCTTCAAAGCAGAAATAGAGACACAGAGGTAGAGGACAAACGTA
Source organism: Delphinus delphis (assembly GCF_949987515.2). Taxonomy (NCBI): domain Eukaryota; kingdom Metazoa; phylum Chordata; class Mammalia; order Artiodactyla; family Delphinidae; genus Delphinus; species Delphinus delphis. Next base: position 33,973,934 of record NC_082686.1, read on the forward strand.
TGGATACCAAGGGGGAAAGGGGTGGGGTGGGAGGAATTGGGAGACTGGGATTGATGCATATACATTATCGATACTATGTATAAAATAGACAACTGATGGGAACATACTGTGTAGCACAGGGAACACTACCTAATGCACTGTGGAAACCTAAATGGGAGGGAAGTCCAAAAGGGAGGGGATATCTGTATGTGTATGTCTCGTTCATTTTATTGTGCAGTGGAGGCTAACAGAACATTGTAAAGCAACCATACTCCAATAAAAATTAACTTAAAAAAAGATAAAGGAAGACTGATTTTAACTACAGCTCTTATCTGTCTATTTTAATGCACCTACAGCCATCTACTATCATTTGAATTTTACCTAATTTTTAAGTTTTAGAGGTTTGTCCATGAATTAGCATTATTTTAGATAATCCCAAATTTACCTATCCTACTCCATGTTACTCTATATGCACTGATGCTAATCAACCAGTATGCAACACATATTCTATTTATGAGAAAAGATCATTTTATCTCTCTTCACCTATTCTTCCAATTCTTGAGTTTGAGTATGCTTCAAAAATCTTTATGATAAAATCAGTATAATTTGTAGCTTTGTAGGATGGTTTGTTACTGGAATCTAGAGGCTCTAGCATTTGGAAATGTTTCTGCCTTGTTTCTTTGTTGACTTACATGGAACAAGGAAGAATTTGGAGTATGGAACTAATAACAAATTATGAAAAACTTTTCTTTCTAACAGAGCTACTTGACTATATATTCTATCTAACAGATCCCACAGATAAAAACAACTAAATAGCCTACATAAAAAGAAAATAAATGTATCTATGAACCAGTTAGGAGTATTTGAAGGTCAAACACATTCACCATATGTATGTCTTGAAACTTGGTATTAGATTACACAGAAGAAAACTTCACTGGCAGTTTAAAAACATAAATTCACATGATCTGGGTATTGTAAATAAACAGAAATTATTTCAACAATCATAAGCTCACAGGTGCAAATCAGAAAAACATATACAATAGACCACTGACAGCCAGAAAATTTAAATGAAAACAGAATCAGACATGCAAATATTGTAGGTATCTGAATTACTAGATTCAGAATATATAATAATTATGTGTAAAATACTGTAAAATAAAATAAGGTTAAAACTATTAGTAACAGGCAAAAAACTTTAAAAGTAAACAAAATTTTAGATACACCAAAGTGAGATTTAGGGAACAAAAAATATATCTGAAGGAGTTATCCAGAATTTAATATTGAAAGATAAATAAATGGGAAATGAAGAAGGGTTAATGTGTATTTCCAGAAGTGGAGGAGAGAGAGAGAAGAAATATGAGGGAGCCAATATTGAAGGCACTTGAAAGAAACCAAAAGCAGAAACTAGGGAAACTTCAACCCATGAAAGGAAGGAAACACAGTGGATGACGTTAATACATTAATTCAGTTTTCACCGTAAGGGAACTACTTAGCCCAAGGCATACAGAATAGAGAGTTTAATAAGAAAGAATCAGTCTTATTGATGTGGGGGATCAGAAGTCAGAATTTCAGGCTTCCAAACCAGTTGGAAAATAAAGAGGAGCAAAGTATTCAATCAAGGAGGGAACCAAAGAGTGGGACCTTGCAAATCTGTGTGTATACTCCACTCAGTTTGAACTGCATAAGAGGAAGATAAGAGTCCCATTCAGAGGGGGGGAAAAAAGAGATAAATTATTTTAAAGCTGAGAAATGATATAAGCAGCTGCTTTACATTGGGAATCCAGATTTTAGAGTTCAATTCTTAAGAAGTTAAAGGAGTTTGACTTAATTATTCCATTAAAACTCTGGATATGGTCATAATTTAGGAATAAGAATTATATCCTAAGACTAAGGTTTTCACCTTAGGAATATGGGCAAAATTGAAATCTATCCTCTCTATGAAAATTTAAAACCAAGCTTCTGCAAGGTCAAGGTTAGCTGTAAGTAATTTAATGCAATGCAACATTCTACAGAGAAAGTTAATAGAATCCAGATTTGCCACATATATCATCTGTAATGTCCAATACACAACAGAAAAATACTAGAAAATTTTTAAAAAGTACAAAATAACATATAGTAAAAAAAGTTAGTAGAAACAGATTAACAGATAATCCAAATAGTGGAGTTAACATACACAGACTTTAAGGTAATTATAGTACATATATTAAAGAATCTGTAGGAAAAATGAAAAATAAATTGGAGGAGGACTTGGGGAAATTTGAGGAAGATATAGAGTCTCTTAAACCAAATGAAAATTCTAAAACTAAGAACTACAATATCTAAAATTAACATTAATTGAATGGGAATATCAGCATTGGCAACAGAAGAAGAAAAAATCAGTGAATTTGGAGATAAGTCAATATAAATTATCCAAACTTAAATTGATAAAAAATGAACAAAGTTCTGTGATCTGTGGGTATCAAGTGGGCAATCATATATGTAATTAGAATTCCAGAAGGAAAGGAGAGATAAAGTGGGGCTGAAAGAATTCAAAGAGATATTGGCTGAAATTTTCCAAATTGGATTAAAAATATAAAACTTGTCCAAGAATCTCAGCAAACATTAAGCAGAATAAATATAATGAAAACCAGACTGAGATATGTCACAGTTGGACTGCCAAAAATCAATCACAAAGAGAAAAATCTTAAAGATGCCAAACAAAAGGATACATTATAAACCAGGAAATAAGAATGACAGTTGAAGTTTTGATCATATACAGTGGTAATACATACAAAGCAAGATAATTTGAAGTTTTAAAATGTAATTTTTAAACATGTTATTCCATTATAACTACATTAAAAGTTAATTTAAAAGTAAACTACATTAAAAGTTAATTTAAAAGCAAATTCCAGGGAATATAAATGATCATTGCTAGGATATCACTGTAACAACTAGTGCTGCTGGCTCTCCATATCTGTGGTTTCCTCATCTGCAGATGCAACCAATTGTGGATTGAAAATATCTGGAAAAAGAAAGTTCTAAAAAGTAAAACTTGAATTTGCTGCATACTGGCAACTATTTATATAACATTTACATAGCATTATGTATTGTAAGTAATCAAGAGATTATTTACAGTATACAGGAGGATGTACATAGGTTGTATGCAAATACTATGCCACTTTATTTTATTTTGTTAATTAATTTTTATTGGAGTATAGTTGCTTTACAATGTTTTGTTAGTTTCTACTGTACAGCAAAGTGAATCAGCTATAGGTACACATATATCCCCTCTTTTTTGGATCTCCTTCCCATTTAGGTCACCACAGAGCACTGAGTAGAGTTCCCTAAGCTATACAGTAGGTTCTCATTAGTTATCTATTTTATACACAGTATCGATAGTGTATATATGTCAGTCTCAATCTCACAATTCATCCCAACCACCTCCTTTCTCCCGTTGGTGTCCATATGTTTGTTCTCTACATCTGTGTCTCTATTTCTGCTTTGTAAATAAGATCATCTATACCATTTTTCTAGATTCCACACATATGTGTTAATATATGATATTTGTTTTTTTTCTTTTGGACTTACTTCACTCTGTATGACAGCAATGTACAGATTTAATGCAATCCCTATCAAATTACCAATGGCATTTTTTACAGAACTAGAACAGAAAATTTTACAATTTTTATGGAAACACAAAAGACCCCGAATAACCAAAGCAATCTTGAGGAAGGAAAATGGAGCTTGAGGAATCAGGGTCCCTGACTTCAGACTATACTACAAAGCTACAGTAATCAAGACAGTATGGTACTGGAACAAAAACAGAAATATAGACCAATGGAACAGGATAGAAAGCCCAGAGATAAACCCATGCACCTATGGTCACCTAATCTATGACAAAGGAGGCAAGGATATATAATGGAGAAAAGACAGTCTCTTCAATAAGTGGTGCTGGGAAAATTGGACAGCTACATGTGAAAGAATGAAATTAGAACACTCCCTCACACCATACACAAAAATAAACTCAAAATAGATTAAAGACCTAAATGTAAGGCCAGACACTATAAAACTCTTAGAGGAAAACATAGGCAGAACACTCTTTGACATAAATCGCAGCAAGATTTTTTTGACCCACCTCCTAGAATAATGAAAATAAAAACAAAAGTAAACAACTGGGACCTAATTAAAAGCTTTTGCACATCAAAGGAAACCATAAACAAAACAAAAAGACAACCCTCAGAATGGGAGAAAATATTTGCCAATGAAGCAATTGACAAAGGATTAATCTCCAAAATATGCCATTTTATATAAGGAACTTGAGCATTTATGGATTTTGGTATCCATGGGCTGATCCTGGAACCAATCCCCCACAGATACTGAGGGAATCCTATACATTTGCAGACTAAGCAAATTGTTAGAATTTAAATCTACCAACATAAGCATATAATGGAACAGTAATTCACATAACTTTATATGGTTTATAATAGAATATTATGAAATATATATGTATGTGAAAGATATAGTTGGTTTTGAAGTTTAATTTGTTTTAAAATATAATATCCTTATTAAACTGGCAATGTATGATCTTGCTTTTAAGTATTGTCTAATCTACAAAGTAGTTACCATTGAACAAAAAATGCAGGTAGTTGGAATGACTCTAGATACATTAAGACTATTCAATATTTCCATCCTTGTTTGGTAGAAGAAATGATAATATGCCCATTAAATTTTTATAGTATACTAAACTTAAAACTGCTAAGACTATATAAAGGGAAATGATGCTATTAAAAAATCAATGAGTGGTCCATTATAGTTTAAGATAATTATGAAATTCATAAAGGTATAAGCAAGTATATATGCTTTCTCTTAACCTCAAGTAAAGAATTTTGTGTGGTGAGACATAAATATCTCAACATAATCAGAGATGCCATCTGTGCATATAAATAAATGAAATAATGGTGACTAGTAACCAACAAAAAATATAAAATATTACCAATATACATTAATCTCTTTTATTCAAATATCTTCTCAAAATCATATTTTGTCAAATCAGAATACATATATATGTGTGAAGAAAAGATTGCAATATTTTAAAAACATAAGATTATACATTCAATAACAAATTAATGGAACTGGGACAATTTCATATTGCATAAATATATCAAATATTCCTATAATCAGTTTCAACTTTACGTAGCTATTGTGAAAAAGAGAGAGTCAGTCAATAGAGGTTTGGGTTTCACATAGTAAGTAGCACTATTAGTAGTAACAGATGTACAAATTGTTGCCATGAATATTTATTGAGCAGTTTTTATGTGGATTTTATTTTACATAAGTGTTATCCACTTCACACATGAGATAATAAAGTTTAATATGAGGCAGCATACAACGTTGCTTTTAGAGCTTAGACCTTGTCTTTTAGAGTCAGTTTAGCCTGCTATGATAGAATACCATGGACTGTGTGGCATAAATAACATTTATTTCTCAGCACTGTTCTGGAAGCTGGGAACTCCAACATTAATGTACTGGCAGACATGGTACCTGGTGAGAACACCCCTTCTGGTTTGCAGATGGCTTTCTTTTAGTTGTATCTTTACATGGCCAAGAGAGAAATCATCTTTCATGTCTCTTCTTAAAAGGATACAAATTTGGCTCATCAGAGATCTACCCTCATGATCTACAGCTGACCCTTGAATAGCTCAGGGGTTGGGTTGCTGACCCTCCCCACATTCGAAAATCTGAGTATAGCTTTACTGTGGGCCTTCCACATGGTTCCGCATCCTCAGATTCATCCAACTGCAGAGCTGTAGTACTGTATGTATTTACTGAAAAAAAATCATTGTGTAAGTGGTCCTGCTGCAGTTCAAACCTGTGTTGTTCAAAGTCAACTGTAATTATCTCCTAAATCCCCTGCCTCCTAAACCATCATATTGGGAGTTAAGATTTCAACATATGAATTGGGGGCAAGGCACAGACATTCATTTGGTAACTAACCTGTAACTAAGCCCTAATTCATCCACTTATTGAATACATGAGCATGGACAATTTTCTTAATTCTATATCCCATTTTTCTCATGTATAAATTGGGAATAACACTAATATGTGCTTGATAGTGTTCTTGTGAGGATTAAAGGAAAAATTGATATAATTTTTGGTAACTAGTAAATAAACAGAATATATCTTTTTTTAATAAAAATTATGGTCACAAATCAAATATAGACATTAAAATAGTCTTATAGGCAATTAAACTCCGTCGGTAGTGGGAGTTTCTTGACATTTATAATTTCTTGACATTTATATCATAAGAAAGGAGGATGGCAGCCTTCATTTGTAGTCACAGAGTCATAAAATAAATTTTGTCTCCCTCAATAGTTCTGAACTCATGAGTTTCATTAATTTTCTTCACAATCAATGTGTTGGAAGCACTTAGCTAGGGGTCTATTTGCTGCTCCTGAGGCAAATTGAAAGTGGCTTCAAGCTACATGCACTCAGGCAATCCTCATCTTCTAATAATGCACAAATAACTCTACTGAGCTGAAAAAATCTGCTGACAAATCTAACCTTTTCTAACAGTCTGTGCCCATGTGATTATTCAAAGGCATTACTCAACAGTTTAGCTGCTAATGTACAAATCAGAAGATAGAAAAATATAACCTGCTATATATGTTTGTTCAGACATCAAGCAAATGACAGTTCAGATCACTCTGTAAGAAAACATACAACAGATCTTTTACATTATTATGCTTGTTGTATCACTGTATTCTTATCATTTGACATTTCCTTGAAGGTAGAGAACAGACTTTGATTTTATGTCTACTACTCTTTAGCAGAACAATGAATGTCTTCTCATTCATTGAGAATGAATAAATTAATATTCACTTTTCCCACGGGATAGTTTGAATTATTTTTTAAATTTTAAATGAGATAAGCAGCCTGGATAATGTACAGGAATATAAAGCAACATATGTTATATATATATGGAATTAACTCTAATTCTAGATTTCTTTTGCAGAGTTTTATTTCTTAACTTAAATAGAAATAATCAAGTCACAGTCTTTCCTCAAGGGAGTTAAGATTAGTTTAAAAGTAATTGCTTAACATAATTTCATACTTGATACAACTTGCATTCTCATAAGAAGTTCCATGACTCCTTTTGTCACTATTTCAGTAATGTTTCCCACCTTATTCCACTAATTTTCTCATGTTCATTTCTTGGTTTTGTTTTGTTTTGTTCTGTTGGCCATGCTGCGTGGCATGTGGGATCTTAGTTCCCTGACCAGGGATAGAACCAGTACCCCCTGCAGTGGAAGTGCAGAGTCCTAACCACTGGACTGCCAGGGAATTCCCCCAATTCTTGTTTTTAACAGACTTCATGGAAAGTAGGAAGAGCCCAGTTTTAAGTTGAAAATATTAGTGAATTTAGTAAATCCACATTAAAGGAATACGACTAGTTAACAATCTTTTCTCTCATGAATTATTTGGAGAATTCAACTCTTTACTCTCAATAAGGTGACTGATGAAACATCAGAAACTTAAAGGTGGGAGGTGAAAAGAAGTGAGAAAGGGAAAGGAGAAGACAAGTAGAGAATAAAGAAATATTTTATATTTGTATGTTAGGAAAACAAAAGAATGGCACAATACATTTATTCATTTTCCAGTCATGTCTATTGGACCCAATTGTTCCTAAGTATTTATTTTCTTTAAAGTTTTGTCTTTTCCAAATATTGTCACATTTGTGATGAATGTGAGTTGATTTATAAATAAGTAAAATTCAGTGCATGAACTCAGCATAAAATAGTGAGCAAATGCATTCAGATCTTGTCATTGCTCATAAAGCCTTCAAACTCAGAGGTTACATTTGCCAGAAAAAGAGGAACTGAATGTAATTGCTTTTCAACAGTGAAATAAAATGCTTCCTCTCTAGGACATTTCAGTTTTGTGTGTCGGTGGGCAGTGGGGAGAGATGACACCATTGTTAAGCTGCTAACTACTGTGAGGAAATTTTCCTAGGGTTAAAAGTATAATAAGTCAGTCAACAAACAGTATTTGTGGTGAGTTACCACCTGTACTAAACGTGATGTGCCTCCTAGGTTTAATGTTGCATTAACTTCATTTTGCATTAACTTCAAAGCTATTACTGAATTATGGGTCCACGAAAATCCTTTTTGTTTTCTGCTAGCATTTATTTGTAAGATTCTTCTGATTGCATCAAAATTTCCTATGCTGCCTTCCAATAAGGACATTGTTTCAGCTGTGAGAATTTATTAGGAAATATATGATGCTTGCAGTTTTGCAGAAGTTGATTCCCCCCTGTGGAATAATCTCCATTCTGATTTGACTGTAAAAATCCCATAAATTATTTCAATCTCATTTTAGACTGAGACATATTTCATTGATTGGTAATAGCCTAAATTACTTTTTATTGTGATTGTAATGTTTTCTTGTCAAATAGCAGGAAACAGTAAATTATAGAGTAATTTAACAGGTGGAAATATACACAAGCAAGAATTGTTAGAAACAAAGATAAACCATTAGAACAAATTGTAGTCTGCACATACCTAATCAGTTCTTTCATGTCTGTGCCTTACAAAATCAATTCTTTCTTCCACAAAGCTTAATTAATCTGGAATTCTGAACTAATATGCAAAATAAAAACTGTGTATTTGGGAACCATGGAATCATAAAATTAGAATGCAACAAAATATACCTGATGGCATTTATTTGGGGATGAGAATGCTTTCATTTTAATACCACAAACTCTATATTGAAGGACCAGTACTAAACTATAAATTAGTAAATATCCCTTGGTCTTAAATGAGCTTTTCCACCACAAACTTAGACAAAATAACGTCATCACTCTATAAAAGTGAAGTGGATTGTACACAAGGACTATAATTGCGCTGAGAATATTGTAAGCACAGGGCTTTTGTGCTTAAAATATTCTGTGCACTTCAGATGGAAGCCCTAAGGGATTTCTAGTGGGCTCTAATCAGAAGTGAAAATTTATGAAAATCAGTTTTCTTTCATGGAAAGGCTGAATCTGCAAAACCTCAAAGTTATCTGAGTGGCACTCTTATTTAATCTAACATGAATACTCTATTTCTAAACCTAAATGAGATCCACTTTAATGATCTTAGAAGATACTCTGACTTTTCCAGAATCCAGGAACATAAGAAAAACATAGTTTTAGAGATTTTCAACAACTCTTTATCCATGGACCTGTCTTTTGAAAATTTTTAAATCATTAAAATTTACTAAATTGGTGAATTAAATTGGCGATAGTTGGTTCCTACATAACGAAATCAGTGAAGAAATGCAAAAATTCGAAACAATGATATGCCAAATACTAAAATATGTTTTATATTGGAAAATGTTGAATGCTTGTATATATGAAAGTGTGTGAATTCATTTGTACATTTGTATATCTAAGTAAAATTTAAACTCTTCACTTAAATTTAACATTACATTTTAACCACTAGAATGTATATATTATACTGATATTAAGTTCAGTTAAAATAAATGTACTGTATCATTTTCTCAAGGAAGTAATGGAAATAAGTTTATGAGCCAAAAAGGCCTAGATTCCATCCCTGGATCTAGTATACATTTTTTATATAATTTGTTTATGGAATCCTGTTCTAAATAAATATAAAATTGGTAGGATAGTACCCTTTTTAACTTATGGTGTAAAGATTAAATATAATGTTTACAGTTGCCTTAAATCTTTCCTAAAACAAATAAATAATGCCATAGATTGTTTAGCATAGACTGAACACTCAATAAGTTTTAACTAAATTTTAAATTTGATTTCACTGAATCCAAGCTATCAATTTGTAAGACACACTTTATATTCCATTTTAAAAAGACAAGTGAATAATGATACTAATATATAAAAGTAGTCCATTATGGCGTATGTTTTGGTCCCATTAGCTTCTACTTGCTTTAAAATCTCTTCTCTCTCTTCTGAGAGATTTAAGATTTTTTTGCCTTTGATTTCATTTCAATAACAAAATATACATAGTTTCAACTACTTGTATCTTCCTCTTTTAGGTCTCATAAACCACTTTGCAGTTGAAATGTTTCATTCATGTATAACCTGCTATTATTTTCCATGACTGTCTGCATTCTCTTTTTGTTTCAATGCAAAATCAGTGAATAGTCTTTTTCATTTTTAAAATAATTGTTCGAATAATTTTTAATGGAAATTACACTCAACATGGGAAATGCCAAAAATGCATGTAAGCCAATAGCAGTGGTTACAGTATGAACTCTTCTGATCAAATTGATGCCTGCATAGATGATAAGTCATGACTACCATCTGGCCCATAGCAAATATACAATGCTGTTGATTGTAAGTTTCAATTCAATTTTGAAGATTATAAAATGTTAAGTATATTGCATCTTAGAATGGATGACATATAGGATTATTACTGTTGCAAGACATTTAACACCTATTGAGTTTCTACTATGTTCCGTAAACTCTTAGAACTCTGCATAGCCCTAAGGGTAGATAAAAGAAGAAAACATATTCTGTGACCTAGAGAGGCCAATTAAAATGCCATCATGGCTGTAGCAACACATTCTAATCTCTTATTGAGCTCAAGTCTACCTCGAACTCAATACATCTCCCAATGGAGTTACCACTGGTTTCTATAATTGAGCCTCACTGTTGGTTCTGGCTATAGGTTTTTTAATGAAAGAACTTTTAAATGGGATAATTCATTTAGATTATTTTGAATAGTTTCTTCCATATAGCTGGTGTGATGAAATAGCGCAATCTAGCCCTTACAATATCTAGTTAAAACTGGGTGAACACAGAACAGTTAGAGCTTCCACTAATCCAGCTATTCAAAAAATACTAACAGTTCTTCCGGGAAGATGGCGGAAGAGTAAGACGCGGAGATCACCTTCCTCTCCACAGATACACCAGAAATACATCTACGCGTGGAACAACTCCTACGGAGCACCTACTGAACGCTGGCAGAAGACCTCAGACCTCCCAAAAGGCAAGGAACCCCCCACGTACCTGGTTAGGGCAAAAGAAAAAACTAAACAGAGACAAAAGGATAGGGACGGGTCCTGCACCAGCGGAAGAGAGCTGTGAAGGAGGAAAAGTGTCCACACACTAGGAAGCCCCTTCGCGGGTGGAGACTTCGGGAGACGGAGTGGGGGAGCTTGGGAGCCGCGGAGGAGAGCACAGCAACAGGGGTGCGGAGGGCAAAGCGGACAGACTCCAGCGCAGAGGATCGGGCCGACCGGCACTCACCAGCCGAGAGGCTTGTCTGCTCGCCCGCCGGGGCGGGCGGGACTGGGAGCTGAGGCTCCGGCTTTTGTCGGAGCGCCTGGAGTGGACTGGGGTTGGTGGCGTGAACACAGCCTGCAGGGCGTTGGTGCGCCGGGCTGGCCGGGAGAGAGTCCGGGGAGGGGTCTGGACCTGCCGAAGAGGCAAGAGACTTTTACGTCCCTCTTTGTTTCCTGGTGCACGAGGAGAGGGGATTAAGAACGCTGCTTGAGAGAGCTCCAGGGACGGGCGCGAGCCGCGGCTAAGAGTGCGGAGCCCGGCTAAGAGTGCGGAGCCCAGAGACGGACATGGGACGCTAAGGCCGCTGCTGCCGCCGCCAGGAGGCCTGTGTGCGAACACAGGTCACTAGCCACACGCCCTTCCGGGGAGCCTGTGCAGCCCGCCACTGCCAGGGTCCCGGGATCCAGGGACGGCTCCCCCGGGAGAGCGCACGGCGCGCCTCAGGCTGCAGCGTCACGCCGGCCTCTGCCGCTGCAGGCCCGCCCCGCACTCCGTGACCCTCCCTACCCCCCGGCCTGGGTGAGCCAGAGCCTCCGAATCAGCGGCTCCTTTAACCCCGTCCTGTCTGAGCAAAGAACAGACGCCCTCCGGCGACCTACACGCACAGGCGGGGCCAAATCCAAAGCTGAGCCCCTGGGAACTGTGAGAACAAAGAAGAGAAAGGGAAATCTCTCCCAGCAGCCTCAGAAGCAGCGGATTAAAGCTCTACAATCAACTTGATATACCCTGCATCTGTGGAATACCTGAATAGACAACGAATCATCCCAAATTAAGGAGCCTTGTGGATGAAAGGCTCTTGGTGCTGCAGCCAGGACTCAGTGCTGTGCCTCTGAGGTGGGAGAGCCAACTTCAGGACACTGGTCCACAAGAGGCCTCCCAGCTGCACATAATATCAAACAGCAAAAATCTCCGAGAGATCTCCATCTCAACGCCAGCACCCAGCTTCACTCAACGACCAGCAAGCTACAGTGCTGGACATCCTATGCCAAACAACTAGCAAGACAGGAACACAACCCCACCCATTAGCAGAGAGGCTGCCCAAAATCATAATAAGTCTACAGACACCCCAAAACACACCACCAGACGTGGACCTGCCCACCAGAAAGACAAGATCCAGCCTCATACACCAGAACACAGGCACTAGTACCCTCCACCAGGAAGCCTACACAACCCACTGAACCAACCTTAGCCACTGGGGACAGACACAAAAAACAACAGGAACTACGAACCTTCAGCCTGCAAAAAAAAAAAAAAAGGAGACCCCAAACACAGTAAGATAAGCAAAATGAAAAGACAGAAAAACACACAGCAGATGAAGGAGCAAGATAAAAACCCACCAGACCTAACAAATGAAGAGGAAATAGGCAGTCTACCTGAAAAAGAATTCAGAATAATGATAGTAAGGTTGATCCGAAATCTTGGAGATAGAATGGACAATAGAATGGACAAATTGCAAGAATCAGTTAACAAGGACCTAGAAGAATTAAAGATGAAACAAGCAACGATGAACAACACAATAAATGAAATTAAAAGTACTCTAGATGGGATCAATAGCAGAATAACTGAGGCAGAAGAACGGATAAGTGACCTGGAAGATAAAATAGTGGAAATAACTACTGCAGAGCAGAATAAAGAAAAAAGAATGAAAAGAACTGAGGAAAGTCTCAGAGACCTCTGGGACAACATTAAATGCACTAACATTCGAATTATAGGGGTTCCAGAAGAAGAAGAGAAAAAGAAAGGGACTGAGAAAATATTTGAAGAGATTATAGTTGAAAACTTCCCTAATATGGGAAAGGAAATAGTTAATCGAGTCCAGGAAGCACAGAGAGTCCCATACAGGATAAATCCAAGGAGAAATACGCCAAGACACATATTAATCAAACTGTCAAAAATTAAATACAAAGAAAACATATTAAAAGCAGCAAGGGAAAAACAACAAATAACACACAAGGGAATCCCCATAAGGTTAACAGCTGATCTTTCAGCATAAACTCTGCAAGCCAGAAGGGAGTGGCAGGACATATTGAAAGTGTTGAAGGAGAAAAACCTGCAACCAAGATTACTCTACCCAGCAAGGATCCCATTCAGATTTCAGGGAGAAATTAAAACCTTTACAGACAAGCAAAAGCTGAGAGAGTTCAGCACCACCAAACCAGCTCTACAACAACTGCTAAAGGAACTTCTCTAGGCAAGAAACACAAAAGAAGGAAAGGACCTACAATGACGAACCCAAAACAATTAAGAAAATGGGAATAGGAACACACATATCGATAATTACCTTAAATGTAAATGGACTAAATGCTCCCACCAAAAGACACAGATTGGCTGAATGGATACAAAAACAAGACCCATATATTTGCTGTCTACAAGAGACCCACTTCAGACCTAGAGACACATACAGACTGAAAGTAAGGGGATGGAAAAAGGTATTTCATGCAAATGGAAACCAAAAGAAACCTGGAGTAGCAATTCTCATATCAGACAAAATAAACTTTAAAACAAAGACTATTAGAAGAGACAAAGAAGGACACTACATAATGATCAAGGGATCGATCCAAGAGGAAGATATAACAATTGTAAATATTTATGCACCCAACATAGGTGCACCTCAATACATAAGGCAAATACTGACAACCATAAAAGGGGAAATCGATAGTAACACATTCATAGTAGGGGACTTTAACACCCCACTTTCACCAATGGACAGATCATCCAAAATGAAAATAAATAAGGAAACACAAGCTTTAAATGATACATTAAACGAGATGGAGTTAATTGATATTTATAGGACATTCCATCCAAAAACAACAGAATACACATTTTTCTCAAGTGCTCATGGAACATTCTCCAGGATAGATCATATCTTGGGTCACAAATCAAGCCTTGGTAAATTTAAGAAAATTGAAATTGTATCAAGTATCTTTTCTGACCACAACGCCATGAGACTAGATATCAATTACAGTAAAAGATCTGTAAAAAATAAAAACACATGGAGGCTAAACAATACACTACTTAATAATGAAGTGATCACTGAAGAAATCAAAGAGGAAATCAAAAAATACCTAGAGACAAATGACAATGGAGACACAACGACCCAAAACCTGTGGGATGCAGCAAAAGCAGTTCTAAGGGGGAAGTTTATAGCAATACAAGCCCACCTTAAGAAGCAGGAAACATCTCGAATAAACAACCTAACCTTGCACCTCAAGCAATTAGAGAAAGAAGAACAAAAAAACCCCAAAGCTAGCAGAAGGAAAGAAATCATAAAAATCAGATCAGAAATAAATGAAAAAGAAATGAAGGAAACAATAGCAAAGATCAATAAAACTAAAAGCTGGTTCTTTGAGAAGATAAACAAAATAGATAAACCACTAGCCAGACTCATCAAGAAAAAAAGGGAGAAGACTCAAATCAATAGAATTAGAAATGAAAAAGGAGAGGTAACAACTGACACTGCAGAAATAAAAGAGATCATGAGAGATTACTACAAGCAACTCTATGCCAATAAAATGGACAATCTGGAAGAAATGGACAAATTCTTAGAAATGCACAACCTGCCAAGACTGAATCAGGAAGAAATAGAAAATATGAACAGACCAATCACAAGCACTGAAATTGAAACTGTGATTAAAAATCTTCCAACAAAGAAAAGCCCAGGACCAGATGGCTTCACAGGCGAATTCTATCAAACATTTAGAGAAGAGCTAACACCTATCCTTCTCAAACTCTTCCAATATATAGCAGAGGGAGGAACACTCCCAAACTCCTTCTACGAGGCCACCATCACCTTGATACCAAAACCAGACAAGGATGTCACAAAGAAAGAAAACTACAGGCCAATATCACTGATGAACATAGATGCAAAAATCCTCAACAAAATACTAGCAAACAGAATCCAACAGCACATTAAAAGGATCATACACCATGATCAAGTGGGGTTTATTCCAGGAATGCAAGGATTCTTCAATATACGCAAATCTATCAATGTGAAAAACCATATTAACAAACTGAAGGAGAAAAACCATATGATCATCTCAATAGATGCAGAGAAAGCTTTTGACAAAATTCAACACCCATTTATGATAAAAACCCTGCAGAAAGTAGACATAGAGGGAACTTTCCTCAACATAATAAAGGCCATATATGACAAGCCCACAGCAAACATCATCCTCAATGGTGAAAAACTGAAAGCATTTCCACTAAGATCAGGAACAAGACAAGGTTGCCCACTCTCACCACACTTATTCAACATAGTTTTGGAAGTTTTAGCCACAGCAATCAGAGAAGAAAAGGAAATAAAAGGAATCCAAATCGGAAAAGAAGAAGTAAAGCTGTCACTGTTTGCAGATGACATGACCCTATACATAGAGAACCCTAAAGATGCTACCAGAAAACTACTAGAGCTGATCAATGAATTTTGTAAAGTGGCAGGATACAAAATTAATGCACAGAAATCTCTGGCATTCCTATATACTAATGATGAAAAATCTGAAAGAGAAATCAAGAAAACACTCCCATTTACCATTGCAACAAAAAGAATAAAATATCTAGGAATAAACCTACCTAAGGAGACAAAAATCTGTATGCAGAAAATTATAAGACACTGATGAAAGAAATTAAAGATGATACAAATAGATGGAGAGATATACCATGTTCTTGGATTGGAAGAATCAACATTGTGAAAATGACTCTACTACCGAAAGCAATCTATAGATTCAATGCAATCCCTATCAAACTACCACTGGCATTTTTCACAGAACTAGAACAAAAAATTTTGCAATTTGTATGGAAACACAAAAGACCCTGAATAGCCAAAGCAATCTTGAGAACGAAAGAAGGAACTGGAGGAATCAGGCTCCCAGACTTCAGACTATACTACAAAGCTACAGTTATCAAGACGGTATGGTACTGGCACAAAAACAGAAAGATAGATCAATGGAACAGGATAGAAAGCCCAGAGATAAACCCACGCACATATGGTCACCTTATCTTTGACAAAGGAGGCAGAAATGTACAGTGGAGAAAGGACAGCCTATTCAATAAGTGGTGCTGGGAAAACTGGACAGCTACATGTAAAAGTATGAAATTAGATCACTCCCTAACACCATACACAAAAATAAGCTCAAAATGGATTAAAGACCTAAATGTAAGACCAGAAACTATCAAACTCTTAGAGGAAAACATAGGCAGAACACTCTATGACATAAATCACAGCAAGGTCCTTTTTGACCCACCTCCTAGAGAAATGGAAATAAAAACAAAAATAAACAAATGGGACCTAATGAAACTTAAAAGCTTTTGTGCAGCAAAGGAAACCATAAAGAAGACCAAAAGACAACCCTCAGAATGGGAGAAAATATTTGCAAATGAAGCAACTGACAAAGGATTGATCTCCAAAATATATAAGCAGCTCATGCAGCTTAATAACAAAAAAACAAACAACCCAATCCAAAAATGGGCAGAAGACCTACATAGACATTTCTCCAAAGAAGATATACAGAGTGCCAACAAACACATGAAAGAATGCTCAACATCACTAATCATGAGAGAAATGCAAATCAAAACTACAATGAGATATCATCTCACACCAGTCAGAATGGCCATCATCAAGAAATCTAGAAACAATAAATGCTGGAGATGGTGTGGAGAAAAGGGAACCCTCTTACACTGTTGGTGGGAATGTAAATTGATACAGCCACTGTGGAGAACAGTATGGAGGTTCCTTAAAAAGCTACAAATAGAACTACCATATGACCCAGCAATCCTGCTACTGGGCATATACCCTGAAAAAAACCATAATTCAAAAAGAGTCATGTACCAAAATGTTCATTGCAGCTCTATTTACAATAGCCCAGAGATGGAAACAACCTAAGTGTCCATCATCGGATGAATGGATAAAGAAGATGTGGCACATATATACAATGGAATATTACTCAGCCATAAAAAGAGACGAAATTGAGCTATTTGTAATGAGGTGGATAGACCTAGAGTCTGTCATACAGAGTGAAGTAAGTCAGAAAGAGAGAGACAAATACCGTATGCTAACACATATATATGGAATCTAAGAAAAAAAAATGTCATGAAAAACCTAGGGGTGAAACAGGAATAGACACAGACTTACTAGAGAATGGACTTGAGGCTATGGGGAGGGGGAAGGGTAAACGGTGACAAAGCGATAAAGAGGCATGGACATATATACACTACCAAACGTAAGGTAGATAGCTAGTGGGAAGCAGCCGTATAGCACAGGGAGATCAGCTCGGTGCTTTGGGACCGCCTGGAGGGGTGGGATAGGGAGGGTGGGAGGGAGGGAGACGCAAGCGGGAAGAGATATGGGAACATATGTATATATATAACTGATTCATTTTGTTGTGAAGCTGAAACTAACATACAATTGTAAAGCAATTATACTCCAATAAAGATGTTAAAAAAAAATACTAACAATTGAACTATGGTCATTCACTTTTTCCTTCATTTAAAAAAAAAAATCCATTGAATCCCTACTATGTGTGAGTCATATTAGGTGCTTCAGATACAGTATAGTTAATGAGCTGGAAACAAAACGTGTTTTGAATATAAAATCCTTGCTAATAATAAAAAGTTGTGAATCTTTTGAGCATATACCTTCTATACATTGTGGTAGACCTGAGGTAGCCATGAGTATTTAGGGAAGGATTCAGTAATCTAATCATATTTTTTCAGAGAAGATTTATGGTAAATAATATACTTTAAGGCAACATTAAAGTTCATAGATTTATATATGTATATGTACATATACATGTGCTTTCATATGTTTCATGAAGTTTCAGCAGGGTATGAACTTCATATGGTTAAATCAGACAATGAACACGCAAGTATCTATTAAATCAAGTGTCCTTCACTTGTTCATCCATAAAGGCTGCTTGACATTAATAGACAATATGTTAAAAGGGACGCATTATAGATTATGAGCTGTAATTTACTTAAGCAGAGGTCTGAGTAATATTGAAGCAATATGAGATCTGTAAAATGTGTGTTAATGAACTATTACAGAAGAG
This sequence comes from Delphinus delphis, assembly GCF_949987515.2. Classification (NCBI taxonomy): domain Eukaryota; kingdom Metazoa; phylum Chordata; class Mammalia; order Artiodactyla; family Delphinidae; genus Delphinus; species Delphinus delphis. The sequence continues at coordinate 33,992,234 of NC_082686.1, forward strand.
AGCAAATAGTTTATGGAAACCAAATGAAATGCTATGCCAATAACAGCAAGAAAAAAAAAAACAGAGAAAAATGAAGGGACAAAATAAAAAGAACAAATTACTATGGGAATATCAAAACAGGTATTAGATGAAAATAATCACCAAACTTCAATAATTGTGAATGATCAAAACAAAGGAAAGGTGGTTTCTCCTTTTAAGTAGTACAGTGGTTTGGGTATTATTTGCATGCCATTTATATTTCTCATTCCATATGAACATTTCATATCAAAATAAAAGGTTTCTTTTTTAAAAAATTGTTTAGTCACGCTGTGTGGCATGCAGGATTTTAGTTCCCCAACCAGGGATGGAACCCATGGCCATCCCTTGCAGTGGAAGGGCGGATTCTTAACCACTGGACTGCCAGGGAAGTCCCTAAAAGGTTTCTTGTATATATATTTATCCATGTCTATAGCCATCAACAAGGGACAAGTCACACTTATGAGAGAACATATTTAGAATTACTGAAATAGAGATTAAGTGTATATTTATCTTTCAGGGTTTTACATTGGGGCTTCTTATTTGTAGTATCTGAGAGGACCATATAATCAACTAACAGTTCTCCAAAAACTCTAGAAATAAATATATCTCCTAGAAACAGTTATTTCTTTTTTTTTCAAAGGCAAATTTCAATATATCGAGTTAGAAGAGTCTTGATCTGCACCCTTAGCCAATGTCAGACAAATACCATCATTTTTATGTGTTGTGGTCACTGATATTTTTCTGACTGAAAAAGTTGAGGATATTGATAATTAAAAATTGAAAATATTGAAGCTGTAAGGAGGAGAAGTTTTTAGTGTTGCCTCTGGGTATGAGATTACAATGAGCTATTGACATGAAACAAATCATTAAGCAGCATCATGAAAGACACAACCCTGAGCGTGTCCCTTAAAGTCTGAGCTTTTCTCTCATAAAATTACACTGACTTGGGAGACTCTAGTTTCCCAGGGTACAAAAATGCCTTAATCCACTAGACCACTACATCATTTATTCCTACACTTCTATGTGTCCAGTAGGTGTTCCTCCAACTGTCTAGCCCACAACATCCATAAAACATAGATGTGTGTTTTTCTCAAAGTGAAGGAGGTTAGCCTGAAATGGCTTATGTTTCATCCTGTTATTACCTCTGTAACTGAAACAAGCAAAGCTACTTTTGGGTTCCAGACTTAGCAGTCAAACTACACTTTAAAAAGCCCTTCAGCAGCATTTTGCCTACTACTTTCCCTTCAAGCTCTAACAATCACATCATCTACTTGATTCATAAATTTTAACTCTTCACTGAGAGTCTGTCCCTTGTTGCTTCAGCACTTCTATTGCCCTGAAAAGATTGTTTATCTCTCAGAGCCACCGTGACAGCATAGCTTGAATTTTTTTCTTTTTTAACAGAATTAATGTCACAAAAGCATTTGAACTTCAGTGGATTATAGCAAAATTCCCAATGTCTTTTATAGTGTATTTTCTCATTTTTGCTACCATTTTGGCTTGAAACTTTATTTGGTGTACTTTAATGATTGAGTTCTGGCTGAGATTAAATTTGGTTCTCTGATTTGACACAGAATAAACAACTGTCAAAGTAGGAGTTAATTTAGCAGATTTGACTAATGATAGCAGATAAAAAGTTAATGTGTAGCCCCAGATATAAATTTTGACAACATCATTTAAACTTGATTTTTTGTCATAGAAAATTGATATACAAAATATAGAAACCAGAGCGGCCATGAGAACTAGCAAAGATAAATCTCTTTAGGGGGGAAATGCTGAATTTAAATATATTTGCCCAAATAAATACCTTCGAATGATGACAACAAACATAAAGTGCACCACTTCAACAATAATATATAAATCTATATGCTCAGTAATAAACATCCAGAAGAAGCTAGAAAAAAATCAGTTAAATATATAGGCATATTAGATAAATGACACTGATCATCAGAATATTTCAAAAGTTTCTTAGGAATCATGTATTCAAACACTTGGAAAATGCAAAAAAATTTTTTACATCCCTTACAAATAAACTTTGAGTAAACTCTTCAAATGATAAAGATTTCATTTGAAATCTCCTAAAGCAGCCCTACCTTGCTGAACAACCGTAATTTTTATACAGGGTAAGTCACCTCCATTTCTACACGGTTGTTCTTTCAATATTTTATCGCACTTTGATGTCTATATCTTTTCCATGCCCCCTAGATAAATTAGACTTCTGCAATCATTTGTGTGTATATATGTATATCTATGGTATAGATTATAACTAGCCAAACTACCCTTTCTGACTCTGAAGTACTTTTGCTTGTCAAATTCATCCTAAAACATGGTTTCAAAAATTGAATCAATATTTCATAAATTGCCTGATTAAGTCAACATTCATGGAAAGACAAAAGTAACTGGATCAACAATTAAGAGTTTATAGATTTAAAACACTTCAACTGCAAAATTGATATCAAATCATTACGTGTGTCTACAATTGCTCAAGAATCTTACATTTATTTTAAATTTATCCTTATAAAAAATAGGAAAGAGATCGTTGATTATCTAAAATGTTTTAAAAAATTCACTTCCTTGCTCTAGTGAAACCTGATTCTCTCTGAGGACACTGGTTTCTCTTCTTTGCTCTTGATCTTGGCAGGTTTTTCTCCCACAGTCTCCATACCACTGTTCTTTTTATTCATTCATTCATTCATTCATTCATTCTCCCTTCCTTCTCTCTAAAAGCCCTCAGCTCCAATCTAATACCATCAACCTCCCCACATAGTTGCTGATATCTTTGAACCTACTCCCATTTCTCAATCACTTAAGCTCCTGACATTCTTATTTCTTGGTGATTTATATAAACACACAGATGATGCCTTCCATACCTTAACTTCTCAATTCCTTAAATTTTGCTCCATCAATTATCTTACATTTTACCCTTCCTCAGCTTCTTCTCCCCATGGTCATACCCTAGAACTTCTCATTACCAATAACCACATCTCTTTCAAAAAGTTAATTCCACGCATCTCAAAGACCATCAGCTTCCATCTTTCAAGAAAATTCTTTTTCACCTGATTCCAACAATCCTTTCACTCCAACTGAGATTGTTAATTAATTTTTCAAACATTCCTCTTCCATTTTATGGCCTCTCTCTTCTCCTTAACTAAGTTTAATTTAATAATAAATCATTATAATCATTCCCTTGCATATACCCTAGATTCTCTTTTCCTCTTGGTTGTTCTCAGTTAGCAAAACCACACCGAAGCAATCCAATGCTTGACCTACTCCACATCTATACATAAGCAGATAAATGTGGCTGAAACCACACAAGTGGTTTCACTTTACATTTATGAGTTAACCCTTAAATGAATCACAATTCTGTGCATTCACACTTTATGTCTCTTCCAGTCACTCTTTCAATTTTCTATGACAGGGGTTGCTAAGTATTTTCTTAAAGGACCATGTAGTAAGTATTTTTGGCTTGCAGGGTTTACAGATTCTGTTGTAATTACTCAATCGCCATTGTAGCTTCAAAAAGCCATACGTGATATTTAAACAAATGGGCGAGGTTATATTTTAGTAAAAATTGAAATAGACAGTTGGCTTGTGGAGCATAGATTGCCAACCCCTATGCCAAAAGACAATTTCATACCATATCTTCCCTCTCTCCTCAAACTACAGTACCTGCTCTACCCTCTAACTCAATGGAACAGTTTGCTTTTAACCTCAATGAGAAAATGGAAGCAATTAGAAAAAAACATCCATAAAACATCATCATTACATCTACTTAATTTTCAGCATGTGCTTCCATATACTGTCTTCCTTTATTTTACAACATATGAACTATCCATGTTCCTTTATAAAGCCAATCCCTTTACTTACTGGGAATGCTCTGTTCTCTCTCTAGTTCTTAAAGACATCTCTCATCACTTACTTTTCAACTCATGAAGTTGATGCCACATCATCTTCCTTAATCTCAGGCTTGGGTCTTTACTGCCACTGGGCTAAGTTCTGGGCCAACTTTCTTATCTGCATTCCTTCCCTTGTTGATCTTAGCCATCATGTATTTCAATGTCATTGTTAATGAAAATTCAATTAACTATCAAGAAGAAAAAAAAGGGAATTTTATTCAAGCCACACTGAGGATTATAACCTGGGAAGCAGATTCTCAGAAAACTCTGAGAAATGTTCTGCTTGTTAGAAGTTGAAGGTACAGCCATATACATTTTTGAGACAAAGGATTGTACATCAAAATGGCATACTGATATTTTTCATAAAGGTCACCAAAGATACATAGTCCAGATAAGCATGTGCAAAGTGAGCAGCAAGTCACCATGACCCCCTACAGAGCTGGGAAAGAACACTATTCTTTCAAGAAGTTACATTGCTAGCATCAGAAGAATGGAAAAAAAAATTGATCTTTACAGTTGAGCAGGCACTCCCATCTTTGAGGAGCTCTGATTAATGTGTAATGCAGATGCACACTGCACATTAAGGAGGGAGGAGGCCCAAACAAACACACAGAGAGAATTTTATCTTTAATTTTTTCTTGCCCTACCTTAAAATATGTTTTATTTCATCACCATAGGTATGCCAATGATTCCAAAATTTATAGTGAATATTTCTCATCACCACCACTTCACCTTCATCTGAGCCACCATCATTTACCTGGATAACTGGTCTCAATGGCGCTAACCTTGTCCTTCCATGTCTATGTTCAAACCAGCACACAGAGTGATCCTTTTAAAAGAGAAATTAGGTCATGCCACTGTACTTCTTTGAACCACCCTTCAAGCAAAGTAGAAGCCAACTCTCCTCATGTATTACTTCCCTAACCATATACTCCTTTTCAGCCACAGCAGTCTTCCTGCTCTGTTTCTTAATATGATAGGCATGCTACAGCCTTAGGGATTTGATTTAGGCTATTTCATCTTCCTTGAATGGGCTTCCTAAACATATCCTTATGGACACTGACCAACTCCTTTAAGTCTTTGATCAGTTATCTCCTTGTCAAGGAGGACTACCTGGATCACTTATTTTAAAAATTTACCTGCTTTTTGTTTTGCCACACCCATCTTGATTCTGCTTACCTTGTTTTGTTTTTTCTTTTTAACATAATGGACACTTTTTTTGGCCTTGCTCTACTAGAATGTAAGCTCCACTAATGCCACAAATATCATTAGCATTTTTTTTCTTTTTTAATACATACCAAACACATAAGATACTGCCCAGCAGTCAGGCACTTAATAATAATTTATTTATTTAAAGAATGGGTGCTTAATATAAAGAATGCCTTACCTTCACTGTTTATATAACATATAAAACATTTTACAAACCTAGCTCACCTTTAGGTAAATCTACAAAGAAACTGTTTTTCACTTAAAGAAAAATGCAATTTACATTCTCACTTGTGTAAAATATCTATTCTGGTTCTAGAGAAGAATATTTTTAATTCAGAAACAGAACTTACACTACAAATGACTCTTGTCCTTTGAAACAATTGCCTTGGGAGGCCAAGTGTTTTACTCTAGTTATGCTGCCGTATTTGGAAATCATTTTTAAAATGTCTGCTTTTGGAAACAATTTATAAAGCATATGAAGAAAAACATTCTCATAGCTATGTATTCACATCTTATTTTTTGACCACAAATTGTACTATCTTATTTGATAACCCATTTATCCTCTGTGCTTAAAATGACATCCAATTTTTACCTAATTTAAAATCAACCTTCAAGGCGTAATTATTTGCCACCATTTTGGATGTTCAAAAGAATGAGTAAGAGATTTGGAAGGCAATTCAAAAACTACATCTCTAGAAATAGCAACATCATTTAAATGCATTTTTAGAAGAAACAGTCATTTGAATATTTGAATTTTAGAATGTTTGTTAAAATATCAGTAGCATCACTGCATAGATATACTCTGTGTCCTCTACTGACATCTAGACACAGCCTCTTTAAAAACGTTCAATAAGACAATAGCAAGAAATTCAGCAGGAACTCTCTTAATGTTATTCTCATATAATAATAACAACAACAGCATGACCATCATCACAACAGCAATAAAAGATGAATTTGTTCCCTTTCTTTTTTACATCTAAATTTTATATATGTATCCACACTCTCTTCTTTTTCTAACTCGTCTCATCTACTAACATTCTGCAAATATCAGTTTCTACAATGCTAAATATATCGGCATTTCTTTTAAGTGTATACGGTATACTCCATATATGCTATTAATCCTTATCCCATTTATCATAAATCTACTAGTTATGTATATTTTGAGGATATACACTTTAGACAAATTTATGACAAATTATAACCTACAAATACACCAGCACTTAAATAGGAAAGCATAAAGAGTAAAAAGATTTGGGGGAAATATCTGAAATACAAAGTGTTTACAAAATTTTTCCTTGTTAATATAATTTCCCCTTAAGTTACTGTGTCCCAATGTCTTAGATCCATTTTACTTAACTACTTTTGCTGGACATGAAAAGCTCATGTTCACCCTTTTTATCTGATATTAACAAATAAAATCAAATATAATAATAACAATTTTTCTCCAGTTTATTTGAATTTGCCTCACTTGAGATTGTCATCTACTTCCATTTTATGGTATGGTTTAAATATATTCAATTTAATTTTAAAATGTAATTATGTAATAATATACTCTCATTTTCATATAGAATCATCTTATTAATGCTTTCCCAGATCACAATCCAATTAAAACCATATGTTTAAGATAAATATAGCCACTCCAATTACAACAATACATTAAGATAAATAAGGCACTTTATATAGTTGTTAATTCCAATGGCATTTTCCCCAGAAATAGAACAAACAATCCTAAAATTTATATGAAACCACGAAAGACCCCAAATAGCCAGAGCAATCTTGAAAAAAAAGAACAAAGCTGGAGGCATCACACTTCCTGATTTCAAACTATTTTACAATGCTATAGTAATCAAAACAGTATGGTATCAGCATAAAAACAGACATATAGATTAATGGAACTGAATAGAGAGCACAGAAATAAACCCACGCATATATGGTCAATTAATTTACAACAAAGGAACTGAGAATATATAATGGGGGAAAGGACAGACTCTTCAATAAATGTTGGGAAAACTGGACAGCCACATGCAAAATAATAAAACTGGATCACTGTCTTAGACCATATACAAAAATTAATTCAAAAATATTAAAGACTTGAACATAAAACCTGAAACTGTAAAACTCCGAGAAAAAGAAAACAGAAATGGAAAGCTCTTTGACATTGGTCTCAGTGATACTTTTTAATAAATTGACACCAAAAGTAAAGGCATCCAAAGCAAAAGTAAACAAATGGACCTACATCAAATTAAAAAGCTTCTGCCAAGCAAAGTGAACCATCAACAAAATGAAAATACAACCTACCAAATGTGAGAAAATATTTGCAAACCATATATCAGATAAGGGATTTATATCCAAAATATATAAAGAATGCATATAATTCAACTGCAAAAAAAATGATTAAATAATGGGCAGAAGAGTTGAATAGACATTTTTTCAAAGAAGACATACAGACAGCCAACAGGTACGTGAAAAGATGTTCAAAATCACAATGAGATATCACCTCACACCTGTTAGAATGATTATTTTAAAAAGACAATAAATAACATGTTGGTGAAGAAGTGGGGAACAGAGAACCATTGTGTGTTGTTGTTGAGAATGCAAATTGGTGCAGACACTATGGAAAACTATATGGAGATTCTTAAAAAATTAAATATAGAATTATCATATGATTCAGCAATTCCACTTCTGGGTATTTATCCAAAGGAAACAAAAACACTAACTTGCAAAGATATCTGCATCCCCATGTTTATTGCAACATTATTTTTTTTGTTGTTGAAGTATTATGAAAGTTAAGGTATACAATATAGTGGTTCACAGTTTTAAATGTTATACTCCATTTATAGTTATTATAAAATGTTGGCTATATTCACTGTGTTGTACAATATATACTTGCAGCTTATTTTATACACAATAATTTGTACCTCTTAAGCGCCTACCCCTGTTGCCCCTTCCCCTCTTATCTAGTACATAGAAGCAACCTAAGTGCCCATCAATGAATGAATGGATAAAGAAAATATTATATATATATATATATATATATATATATATATATATATATATGCAGTGGAATATTTTTAAGACATAAAATAGAAGGAAATCTTAGCATTTGCTACAACATGGATGGATCTTGAAGGCATTATGTGAGTAAAATAAGTCAGGCAGAGAAAGGCAAATACCATATGATCTCACTTTTATGAGACATCTAAAAGCAAACAAACAAAAAAACAAAAAACCTGAACTCATAGATACAGAGAACAGATTGGTGGTTACCAGTGGCAAGGAGTAGATGAAATGGGTGAAAGTGGTCAAAAGGTACAAACTTCAAGTTATAAAATAAGTAAGTCATGGGGATATAATGTAAAGCATGGTGACTATAGTAAATTTTACTGTATCTTATATTTTAAAGTTGCTAAGAGAATAGATCTTAAAGTTCTGATCACAAGAAAAATAATCTATTTTTGGTGATGGATGTTAACTAGACTTATTATGGTGATCATTTGGCAATATATACATATATTGAATCATCATGTTGTACACCTGAAACTAATATAATGTTATATGTCAATTATATCACAGCTAAGAAAAATTATATTTCATTCAGGTTGTTTACTACATTCATTATTTTGTTTAATTATTCCTTTCCAGCAAACAGTTTTAAAGTTATTTAGAGAATTAATAACTATTATTTTATCACTATTCATGACCTCTGTAGCTATTCATAACTGATTTGAAGAAATTTAGGGCAAGTTTGTTTATATAGCCTCAAAACTAAAGAAAATATGAAGTATGAAACATTTATAATTCCCATATTATTATCCTTTATACCCTAGATCAAATGAATTTATGCCAAAATTGAAGACCTTGATTTAATTTTATTAATCTACTTTAAGCCAGAGGACTGAGTCATATTTTCTCAAGGTCTCTTATATAACTGCAATGAACAGAAAAATATCAATATTCACTGATCTGTAGTAGAGACCATGCCATTTACCTTTTTACTTTTGTACAAAAATGACTTTGCAAAGTATATTACAGATTATACCTAGAAAATTGTAACTTCAGTCCTTTAAATCCTTACCTAATTCATGACATGGAAATTGGTGGGAAATTACTGCTAATATAGAATATGACTGGTGCAGTTCTTAGAATGTAGAATCAGGATTTTCCTTTAGTAGAGAACACAATGAACAAAAAGAGGTTGGAGAGCTGATGCTCAGGCACTTATTCATAAATTGTTATTGAGAGCATTCAAAATCTAGAATGAACATTTCAAAGAAAGAAGATAATATAATTTGGGCAGAGTCTCTAATCTACTTAGATTTTACTTTAACAAATATATACCAACTTCTTACTCTTTCAAGTACTGTGTTAGGTACAAGGATAAATCTGAATAATGTAGACATGGTTCTTAAGGAGTTTCAATTAATGGAATCATCACACAAAGACTATTCACTAGTCTAGCTAGGTCCTTGGATTAGAAGCTTCACTGAAAATAATTGAGGGCTAAAATCCAAATTTATTTAATGGATAGTCTTATTGCCTAGAAATTTCTAAAACCATAAGGAATGTCATTCATTTATAACAGACTTATTTTCTGTGAGGCTACCAAGTAGTTCTCATTCCCACAAAAATATCCCTGAGTTGGAAATCCAGAGGGTGTTCATTTTACCTGGAAATAGTTTAGTTTGTTTAATTGTATTTTGGTTGTATTTTTATGTGTTTTTTATCATTAAAGATAGGAGACAGTTGAGAAGATAAAGAATTTGAGATTGTGGGTGGTGAAATCTTCATTTAAAGTGGGAGATTTGTTGGGGATTCCTCAACAAAACAGGGGCTGCTTAGAACAGCTGATGATTTATGTAAGAATGAGTTTCTGTTGAAGACCTTGTGAATGGGTTTTCCATGTTTTTACTTATTTTCCAGAAAGTTTTTTTTTTTTTTCATATAGCATAACTCAGAGACCTCTTGTTTCAAACTCCACTAAGAATTCTCTGGAATGTGTCTCCCATCTCCTACCTTAGTTATCAATTCTCTTTTCTCAAAGTTTTGAAATTCTGTAGGTAAATTGTCAGAAAGTCTAAAGTAGTCTTGAATATATTTTTAAAAAATTTAATAGCGTTTTTTTTTTAGAGCAGCTGTAGTTTTACAGAAAAGTAAAAAGTAAAGTATTGATACATTTATTATTAAAGTACATAATTGATATTGGGTTTCATTGTTGTACAGTTCTGTGAGTTTTGACAAACACATAATGCCATGTACCCATTATTAGAGTATCATACGAATAATTGTGTCACCCTAAAAATGCTTTTCTCCAATTCTTTTCTCCATCTATTCATCCCTCTCCTCTTCCTCCTGAACCCTCGACAACTACTAATTTTTTTACTATCTCTATACTTTTGCCTTTTCCAGAATATCATATATCATAGTTGGAATAATATAGCTTATAGCCCTTTCAGATTGGTTTCTTTCACTTCTTAATATGCACTTAAGGTTTCTTCAGGGTGTGTGTGTGTGTGTGTCTTGATAGCTCTTTTTTTTTTTTAGTGTTGAATAATATTACGTTGCATGGAGGCACTACAGTTTGTTTATCCATTCACCTACTGAAGGACAACTTCGTTGCTTCCAATTTTGACAATTATTTAAAAAGCTGCTAAAACATTCATGCACAGGCTTTAGTGTAAACGTAAGCTTTCAACTCATTTGAGTAAATACCTAGAAGCTCCACTGCTGGATCTTATGGTAAACCTATGCTTAATTTAGCTTTGTAAGAAAGTGCCGAACTGCCTTTCAAAGTAACTGTAGCATTTTCTACTCTCACCAGGAATGAATAAGAGTTTCTGGTGCTCCACACCTTCCTCAGCATTTGGTACTGTCAGTGTTCTAGACTTTAACCATTCAAATAGGTGTGTAGCACTATTTCATTATTGGTTTAGTTTGCATTTTCCCAATCACTATGATGTGGAGCATCTTTTTATATATTTATTTGCCATCTGTATATCTTTTCTGGTGAGTTGTCTTAGTTGTATATTTTTTTAAAAGCTCTATTATGTGAATAGTATATAAAAATTACCCTTGCTGTCCCCCTGCACAAGTTGCAGTGAGCTTCTGAAACACTGGTCAGTCTCTGGGAGGGGGAGTACTTTTCAGTTATCTGGAGAACACAGGGCAGACTATACCTGACAAAGACTCTCCTCTCTGTTTTCTCTTCCTTCTGAACACAAAACTAGACTAAATTTTTTAGCCTCTTCACAGTTAGGTGTAGTATATAACTGATGATGAGTAGACATACTGTCAGACCGTTTCAGGTCTAGCCTATAAGAAACATTCACTAATGATTCTGTTCTTCCTAATTCTGCTGGATGGACATTGATTAACTTTGAACGTAAATGTTGAAGATGACAACGCTTCCATCTTCCTGGGGTTCTGAATGACTGTGTATACCACCATGACCACCATGAATATACCCATCACATACACAGTAATCTGTAAGTAAGAAGTAGATTCCTACTGTATTAATAACTGAGATCTTGAGTTTTATTTGTTAAAGCATCTAGAGACATCCTGTACCTACAAGTGTTTAAGGGTATTGAGATGAAGTTGCTTAAAGGCAAATTTATTCTTGCATGTGAAAAGTTTTCTCATTTACTTGTGTTTCTAAATTTTCTTTGATAGTTTTAAGAGATTCAATATCAATAAATTATGAACAGAAAGACAAAACAGTGCAAGTAAATTGCTGACTGGTTTAGTCAAACACGTGTATGTCAACTGAGGTTACTATATCCATTAATAGCTTGATAAAGTTGGCTGAAGCCTCCATCTTCTTGCTTGTGAATAACCATATAGCATCCTAAGATTTCTGCAAAATCTAAGGGTCTTATGGCACTTTGGTGACCTCCAAGCTCATTGATAACCTTCAAGTTCATGCTTCTGTTAACTTACTTCAATGCATTAATTATCTTTCTCTTGTTTTTTTGGGGGGGTGGTGGATAGAAGCAAAAGAATCATGTAACCTACTTATTTAATACATACACAGATATTCCCACATATATATAAGCTAACACACCCACATGCACACACACATGCATACACACTCTCACTCAAGGTTTCTGTATGTATAGAAGACTTCACTGAAGGTTTAGCAAGATAACCATAACACAGAAAAACTAGTAGCTCAAATTTGAATTAGAAACCTCTCTATTTCTTAAAGTTAGTTCAGCCATCCTACCACTGTGAATTTTTCACTTCCTGCTCTTATCACACCAAAAGCAACCATATCCTCTCTTCATCTTTTGATTCTTTTCTCTCTGTGTCCTCCTGTTGTGACCTCCTTTTCCAGACTCCAGCTTTTTTATACCGTCATGGACTATCACATTATCTTCCTAAACAAGACTGTTTTTTCCCTGTACTGATGTCAAAAGAAATCAATTTATATTACTACACCTCTAAGAACAGTTATAAAAAATAATCTTCAGCTCCAGTTGCTCACATTGAAACAGCACACTACTCTAAAATACTTGTTCATTTTTTCCTTTGAATGCTAATGCAAAACATAACTGCATAACAAATGTGATATTTATTTTAAATTTTTATTCTTGACTTCTTAAAATTAGGCTTAAACAATTGTATTAAATTTCCATTTGAATACATGAAAGTGTTACATATTAATGACAATGGTTATTAGAATAATTGATGAAAAGTCATTTTGTTGTAAAAACACACCTAAGAAGCAATGAAATTTAGTAAACCATTTATGTCTTATAAGTTTTCTTATAAGGAAATGTCAAGCCACATTTAAGATATGGAAGACAGTGAGAAAATATAAAGATCAATGAGAACACAAGGTAATTGGTAATGACAACAGAGTTACTCCTCACCAGCATTTACTACTTTGCCTTTTGTCTACATTCTGAGGATTCAGTGAAGGCTATTATGGTCATGTACTGAATAATGCTCATTCACAGGTACTCACTGAAAAGAACCATTTTTCAAATTCTACATGTAAGCTCTTGTAGTTTCAGATTTTTTCCCATGTTGTTCTAAAATCTTGGCATCAGTGAAAGATGTTCAAAACTCCCCAGTACAGTTTACTGAGAACAACTTTTATGCCAAATTTCAGTCACAAAAATGTTGTATTTGATATAACATACAAGTTTTTTATCTTGTCTAGCTGGCAGCAAAAAACAATTGGTGGTTAAAGAGATATAGTCAGAGAAAACCCACAGAAGTCCCTTCAACTAAATTTCTCCCACCATTCTTCCCAGAAAAAGAAATTCTCACTATTTGAATCATTCACCAGGATTAAGATAGTGACTTTGTAAGAAATTTCTAGAAAGGTAGTCTGTGAATATTCATGGGCTATTATCTCAGATAACATAACCTTACAGAGATATATTTTCATGCTTACTATGAAGTTCGGGTACAGAAAGTCTGAGGCATGGAAAGAATGTTAGATGTCCAAGTAGGGAGAGAAGACTGGGTTGTGCATAAACACTCTGATTAAAAGGTAATAAGGAATAATGAACAAAGAGAGGCAGACAGGTGGGGACATATTTTTCAAATCAAAACAGTTTAGTATAGTATTATTCCTATCACATTTGCCTGGAATTTTATTTTCTATTGTAGCCTTCATTCTGGGATGCAGGTAAGTTATCTAAGAATCCAAAATAATACTTAAATAATCTGATTGAATTAATAATTGAATTTATCAACTTGGATGGGGGGAAGGTAAACATACAAACATCAATAATATATATTCTAACAGCAAATAAACAATAATGTTTAAAAATAATATACTATTTAAATACATCAGCAAATGTCAAAAAAGAAGAAATTTTCCTCAAAAGTGCATAAACTCTACATAGACAAAAAAGCATTATTGAAAGAAATTTGAAAACATCGAAGTAAATTGAAAAAACATATCTCCTGCCTTTCACATGAAATTCTCTATTTTTCAATGCACACCAACTCCCAGTATGATGACTCTTCCTGCAACTCTTTGTCAGAGGATTACCCTCAAGCTGTTGGAGCTGACTTAAGTACAAGGAGAATCACAAGTGTGGAAATTGTATTCATCAAGGGCAGACCTTTCCAAAGGCTGATGGGGTTAGGGGTACAAATACTCCAATTACTTAGGCCCTGATTGGACATTGCTGATGGGCTACCTATATTTCCCCTGAGACTAGCCAAAGTAAATTTCATGGGAATTTACTTGATATAGAATTTTGCTTGTTCACGATAACCAAGTTACAGAAGCAACCAAAGTGTCTGTGAACAAATGAATGGATCAAGAAAATGTGATATATGTATACACACACACACACACACACACACACACACACACTGGAGTAACATTCAGCCTTAAAAAAGAAGGAAATCCTGTCATTTGTGACAACATGGATGAAACTGACAGCATTATACTAAGTGAAAAAGCCAGACAGAGAAAGACAAATTACAAATTACTGCACAGTATTACTTATATGTAGAATCTAAAAACAAAACAAAATAAAACAAAACCAAGCAAATAAACAAACAAAAAACTTGAAACCATAGAAACAGAAAATAAAATAATGATTGTTGGGAGCTAGAGGGAGGGTGGAAATTTGGAAAAGGTTGGTAAAAGGGTAAAAACTTGGTTACCAAATGAACGAGTCCTGAGAAGCTAATGTAAAACATGGTGACTATAGTTGATAGCACTGAATTATATAACTGAAATTTGCTAAGAGAGTAGAACTTAAATATTCTCATTAAAAATGGTAAATATGTGAGGTTACGGATGTGTTAATTAAGTCGATGGGGGAATTCTTTACAATATACACATGTCAAATTTTCACGTTGTACATTTTAAATATCTGACAATTTTGTCAATTATATATCAATAATGCTAAAAAAGAGAAAAATTAGATTGTGGGACCTTAAAACAAAAAGAAAAGAAAAAATAAACTTTGTTTTGACTCCTTCTAATAAAAGGGACTTAAACATTACCTTCTATTTATGACAATTATTTTTATTTTCCAGTCCTTATATATTTTATTTTCCTTGATTTAATTCATTTTCCAAGACTCTAGTACCTTGCTGAATTGAAATGGTGATAGTGGGTGTCTCTATCTCAATCCCAATAAACTGTTTTCTTTATTAAACTTTTATTTTGTTTGTAGCTATAACATTTTTTGCCTTAAAGCATGCTTAACAAAGATCTGAATAGTTACACCAACTTTCAATGAATTTGTTTTCATGTTATAACTACTTCTATCCCTTATTTTCATCATTTGTTTCCTTATTTTTAAAGTGTATCTCTTCTAAGCAGCATATGCATGATTTATGTATGTTGTCTTTTGATTTGAGCAATTAGTCCATTTGTATTAACTATGTTAAAATTTACATCCTCCATCTTACGGTATATTTTCTATTAAACCTATCTGTATTGTGTATTTTCTTCCCTACTTTTTCTCTATTTTGTATTCTTGAAGATTAATCAAGTAATTTATTGCAATTTATATCTCTTGACATGCCTATCAACTAAGCCTGATGCCCTACATTATGTTCAAAACATTTGTAGTTGATGCCATAATCTCCTGAGAGCTTTTTCTTTTTTACCAGACAAAGAGTGGGGTCTTATTATCTTACACCAATCAGGGATTGAACTGAAGGGTTGATAGCTTGCACTTTTGATAAGGTCGTGTTTACTTCATTCTGCGCATAAGATGCATTACTCCAGGGTTTCAAACTGACAACCTAATGTGTTCTCTTGGGTCTTAATTCTTGTCTTCTCAGCATGAAACAGGCAAAATCCCCACTGTACTCTTCAGAGCATTTTTTTGTTTGTTTATTTTTAAAATGTTCCTACCTTACATAACTTTTAAATTCAATAAGTGTTTTGAGGGGAAGACTAGCCTGCAAGAAGCTCAGTTGTCAGACACAGACCACCCAGAATTCTCTCCCGTATATTGGTCACTCAAAGTTCTGATTCTGTCTCACTATTTCTGGGAAACCTCCATAATCTGAGAAATATTAGTCTTTTCAAGTCCATCCCTCCATCTTTTTAACTTGTCATTTGCCCTGGTTCGCAGGACACTTCCCAGGTATTAGCAAGCTATGTAAATTCCCAGGTCCTGGAAAATTCCCAGGTCCTGGAAAATTCCTTAGTTTTAGGCACCCTTCTAGGAAGGAAACACTTGACTAATAACAATGAATACATTTTATTTGGCTTTTAATCTTAGCATTGAGGTGGAGCTAAATGCACAACAAAATTACCACAGAGTGACACCAAACCTGAGTTGTTTAGAATGTGTTTCAAACATTAAAAAATTAAGCTTAAGAAGATTAGAGAAAAGCCAAATGTAGTAGCATAGTGAGGGGAAGGGGGGAGATGGAATAGAAGATGATCATATTTCATTGAGAAAAATTAATATATTCAATGGTTGAAACAACTTAAATAGCTAATGGAGTTTTCTTGGTTTGGAAATTACATAAACATAGGTGGCATCTTAACTTGCTAGGGCGGCCATAACAAGGGACCACAGACTGGGTGGCTTAAAAGACAAAAATTTATTGTCTCACAATTCTGGAGGCTGAAAGTCCAAGATCAAGATATCAAGAAACGCTGGTTCCTTTAGACAGCTGTGAGAGAAGGACCTTTTCCTTGCCTCTCTTCTTGGTTTGTAGATGTCTGTGTTCACCCTGTGTTTCTTCACATCACCTTCCCTCTATGCATGTCTGTCTCTGTCTTAATTTCCTCCTTTCAAGGACATGAATCATATTGGATTAGGGCACATCCTAGTGACCTCATTTTAACTTAACTAATTGCATCTGCAATGACACTATTTGCAAATAAATTTACATTCTGAGATAGTGGGGTTAGGAATTTGGGGTGAGGGGGGCGCACAATTCAACCCATAACAGGTGGCAATTCCATACATGACCTGTGAGAAAGACGTAGGATAGTAACGGGCTAGAAAAAAGGTAGTTTGAGGGCTGCATTACAATAAATGTCCTTTGTCAGATATAGGTATGGGTCACCTGTGTTCTTGTTTTTTAACTGTCCAGCAAGTTGCAAGTTTGTAAAGCATTATTTAACCAGAATATTTATTGGGACTGAAAACAAGAAGAAGTAGAAGACTTTTCCAAATACCAACACATTTGTCTAAAATCTTTATATCATACCAGGATATGAGCTATAGAGAACTGGTTGACAAAAAGGATTCTCTTGTTCCAGATCGTGAGAAAGTGTGTTTATATTACTGCCTGCCTCTTGATATTGTAGTTGCTATTTTAAATTAATAAACTTGGAAGCCATTAAAATATTCATTTAACTTTTAAAGTTTTTAATTATATTCACAGTGATTATGTTAAATTTCTAGTGAGTTTTAAAATGCTTTAAAAGGCTATGACTTATTATATAAAATGGAAAAGATTGTATGAAACTGTTATTTGAAAAATGTTCAATTTGACTCTGATTCACTAATTTTCCAGCTCAAAAAAGCTTGCATTACTTAATATGTAAGAAATATTTTTAAGCCATTATTTTCAAGCTAATTAATTCAAAATTGCTTTAAGTTTCTACCCCCCCTTCAATTTGTTAATATAGGAAATATCTTTTTCTAACAAAACTTTGTAAAATCTCCTTTAGCTTGCTAAAAGCAATTTTAAAATCAAAATAAGCAGTAAAAAATGTGACAACTATTTCCATTATATATATGGAGAAATTGTTTCCATTTTCATGAAGAGGGAAGAAGACATTTCTATAACCTTTAAATTTTTTCTTCTCTAGGAGCAACCCTGCTTAGATTTTACAAAATGGTACTATCCACTTGTTTTGCAAAAACCTAATATAATATCATTTGACCTTCCACACAAATTTCAGGCACTTAAGCTGAAATCCATAACACTCAGTCTCTGTACTAGTTGCCAAATTTCTCTCACACCATATGTCCAACATACAATTTGCATCTGAATTGGGAAATGTAAATGATGTTTTAATGATTTTGCTTACTAAAGAATAAGGTAGATGGCAGAAAAGAAGAACAATAAACATTCAATAGTCTTCTCATTTGTGATATTCTTTGAGTCATGACACTTTGCCAAAGAAAGGTTATATTCTATAGAGTTCTTAATGAATAATCATTCAGTAATCTTAATAATCTTTAAAAATAAATATTAGGTTTAGAAAGAATTAGAAGTATGCCATAATACTCTTATGAGAGATCAGCTGTAAGCCATGTTAAATTGAGCATTGACTATCCATTTTCACTAAGATGAATATTTTGAATAGATGATAACTGAAATTCCATTTGATTATTTGATGCCTCACCTTAAGTCCAACACTTAAGGTGCTTTTCAAAATTGAAACACAATTTATTAATAATTCAAACACTGTATATTTACAAAAAAATCCAACACATTCCACAAAGATACTAAAAAGTAACCCAGAATATGAGTCATGTTTCTGTTAAAATGATAAATATTCCTTGAGATAATCAAATGTTGATAATTCAGTTTTTGTTTTCTAAATAAGTATTGAAAACCTATGTAATATGTAATTGTATACCTTATTTAAAAATATAATAGATATAAATATACAGTGACTAATATGTTAAAATTCAATTTGAAATTAAAAGGCATTGAAAACAAAAATATATGCCATAGTTCATAAACATATTTCAACTATTTGAACAGAAATATACTGTAGATTGGTATAAGACTTACCCAGTTAGTAGGGAGATAAGAGAAATATAAAGACAACTAAGAAATAACTAAGAGAAAATTAAGAAATAATATGCTTCTTAATTAAGATGATAAACATTATGAATTTCCTAGATTATGAAGCAAAAAAGCAGGAAATAGTAATGAAAAGTATAATTTTACTCTAAAATAAAATGCTTTTTCATTCTTACAGCTAACAGTGGATTGCCATTCTCAATGAAACAACCAATACAAAATCTTCAGAATGTACTTGATATGAATACAGGATGTCACAGTTTACTACGACACTTGTTTTCACCAGATAAAACAGAAAAAGTAAAATAGTTATGTTTATCTGTAATATGTGTCAGCAAATAAATGGATATCTTGAAATATCCAAAGCTTTAACTGGATTTTAAATTAGTGTCACACTATCTTTAACCGTGCATTTACAAAGAGACAAGTCATAGAATCATATAACTTTACACTTAAAATGTACTGTGGCAGTAACATAATCCAGCTCTTCATTGTGTGGCAGTGGAAACTGAATTGCACCGAGATTAGATGCCATGCCTATAGTTTCACACAGGACAAACTGGGATCAAAATCAAGGTCATCTGACTGATGAGTCAAGAACCTCAACATAATAAAGGCCATATATGACAAACCCACAGCAAACATCATACTCAACGGTGAAAAACTGAAAGCATTTCCACTAAGACCTGGAACAAGACAAACATGTTCACTCTCGCCACTCTTATTCAACATAGTTTTAGAAGTTGTAGCCATGGCAAACGGAGAAGAAAAAGAAATAAAAGGAATACAAATTGGAAAAAGAAGAAGTAAAGCTGTCACTGTTTGCAGATGACATGATACTATACATAGAAAATCCTAAAGATGCCATCAGAAAACTACTAGACCTAATCAATGAATTTGGTAAGGTTGCAGGATACAAAATTAATGCACAGAAATCTCTGGCATTCCTATACAGTAACAATGAAAAATCAGAAAGAGAAATTAAGGAAACAATCCCATTTACTATCGCAACAAAAAGAATGAAATACCTAGGAATAAACCTACCTAAGGAGGCAAAAGTCTTGTACTCAGAAAACTATAAAACACTGATGAAAGAAATCAAAGATGACATAAACAGTTGGAGAAATATACCACGTTTTTGGATTGGAAGAATCAATATGTGAAAATGACTATATTACCCAAAGCAATCTACAGATTCAGTGAAATCCCTATCAAACTAACAACGGCATTCTTCACAGAATTAGAACAAAAAGATTTTACAGTTTGTACAGAAACACAAAAGACCCTGAATAGCCAAAGCAATCTTGAGAAAGAAAAAACAGAGCTAGAGGAATCAGGCTCCCCAACTTCAAACTATACTACAAAGCTACAGTAATCAAGACAGTATGGTACTGGCACAAAAACAGAAATATAGATCAATGGTACAGGATAGAAAGCCCAGAGATAAACCTACACACTTATGGTCAACTAATCTATGACAAAGGAGGCAAGGATATACAGTGGAGAAAAGACAGTCTCTTCAATAAGTGGTGCTGGGAAAATTGGACAGCTATATGTAAAAGAATGAAATTAGAACACTCCCTAACACCATACACAAAAATAAACTCAAAATGGATTAGAGAACTAAAGGTAAGGCCAGACACTATCAAATTCTTAGAGGAAAACATAGGCAGAACACTCTATGACATAAATCACAGCAAGATCCTTTTTGACCCACCTCTTAGAGAAATGGAAATAAAAACAAAAATAAACAAATGGGACCTAATGAAACTTAAAAGCTTTTGCACAGCAAAGGAAACCATAAACAAGATGAAAAGACAACCCTCAGAATGGGAGAAAATATTTGCAAATGAAACAACAGACAAAGGACTAATCTCCAGAATATACAAACTCATGGAACTCAATATCAAAAAGCAGACAACCCAATTAAAAAATGGGTGGAAGACCTAAACAAACATTTCACCAAAGAAGACATACAGATGGCCAAGAGGCACACGAAAAGATACTCAACATCACTAATGATTAGAGAAATGTGAATCAAAACTACAATGAGGTACTACCTCACACCAGTCAGAATGGCCATTATCAAAATATCTAGAAACAATAAATGCTGGAGAGGCTGTAGTGAAAAGGGAACCCTCCTGCGCTGCTGGTGGGAATGTAAATTGATACAACCACTATGGAGAACAGTATGGAGGTCCCTTAAAAAACTAAAAATAGAGCTACCATATGACCCAGCAATCCCATTACTTGGCATATACTCTGAGAAAACCATAATTCAAAAAGAGACATGTACCACAATGTTCATTGCAGCACTATTCACAATAGCTAGGACATGGAACCAACCTAAATGTCCATCAACAGACGAATGGCTAAAGAAGATGTGGCACATATATTCAATGGAATATTACTCAGCTTTAAAAAGAAATGAAACTGAGTTATTTGTAGTGAGGTGGATGGACCTAGAGTCTGTCATACAGAGCGAAGTAAGTTAGAAAGAGAAAAACAAATACCGTATGCTAACACATATATATGCAATCTAAAAAAAAAATGGTAATGATGAACCTAGTGGCAGGGCAAGAATAAATACGCAGACATAGAGAATGGACTTGAGGATACGGTGCGGGTAGGGGGAAGCTGGGGAGAAGTGAGAGTAGCAGCGACATATGTACACTACCAAATATAAAATAGATAGCTAGTGGGAAGCAGCTGCATAGCACAGGGAGACCAGCTCAGTGCTTTGCAATGACCTAGAGGGGTGGGATAGGGAGGGTGGGAGGGAGGCTCAAGACGGGGGATATGGGGATATACGTATGCATATGGCTGACTCACTTTGTAGTACAACGGAAACTAACAGAGCATTGTGAAGCAATTATACTCCAATAAAGATGTATTAAAAAAAAATAAGTAACACTAAGTTGCCTTTCTCTAACCATATAAGGCTCACTGGTAAAGGAGTTGTCATGTGTGTATCACCAATAGCAGGAATGCTTTGAATCCTAATTAATAGCCAATATGTGATTTAATCTCCTAACAAGTAAATCTAAATATTTGTGATAGAGAAATGTATCTCCGCCTACCAATTTTCCTGTTCTTTTTTTTCTTTCTTCTCTCTCTCTCTCTCTCACTCCTCTATTCCTTTCATTCTCCTTCCTCCCTTCCTTCCTCCCTTTCTTCCTCTCTTCCTCCCTTCATTCCTTCCTTCCTTTCTTTTTTCCTTCTTTCCTCCTTTTCTGTCTTTCAGTAACAGATTCTACTCTTCACCACCTCACCTCAGTTTAAGCTCAGGATATAGTTACAAAGTTGAAACCTATATTTCTTAGACTCCATAGCAGCAAAATGAAGTTTTGTGACTCCCTTGGATCCAATTGAAAATGGCTGGTAATGTTGTATGTATTTATAACTTCCTCACCATAGCATTATTGGCAGAGTTTCTTGCCCAGGGCTTGTTTTTTGTCTTCCTTCCTGGCTGGAGAAGGCAATAGTATGGAAGCAAATCATGGATTGCAATCAGTTATCCCTTCTATTATTGAAATATTTTGTAGTGTAGCATATGAATATTGTAGTTTTCAAGCTGTGATAAACATTCACACTTTTATTCAGAATTTTTGAATCATTAATTGAATCTAATAGAATCCTTTAAAACACATAGAAATTTAAAGCTGGATTAAAGAGAGTTTATGACCAAATACTTTGTTCAGGGTCTTTACTATGCATTGCTAACAGAAGCACATAATGAGATTCAAGTTTTATCAATATGCCCACATGAGTTAAAGTCAATTTTACATTGACATGTTTTGTTAATTTTCATAAATATTTTTATTTACAAAATATCTTTAAAAACATATGTGCATATATACTGGCATTATTTTTGGGAATAGAGATATATGTTATGAGCAATCTACCAATTTTTACCTAGCAGAGAGTAGAATCAGTATATTTGATTAGACGAATGAAAGGATAAGTAAAGTCAGAACCCAGTCCCAGGTCAGAAATAGACCAATACAACCATGGAGCCCTACATAATTTTAAGAAGGATACAAAAAAATATCTTTCTAGGGATTAATATGTGTCAAGCACCACTGTAAACAAAATATATGAATTAACTAGTTCACTAATTTTCATAATATGCTATAAAATGTTTTCATTATCATTATTATTTTTATTAATTTGTGGATAAGGATATTAATGTCCACGGTATGAACATAGTAAATATTAGCACTGGGACTCAAATCCAGACAATCTGGCTTCAGGTCATCTACTTTTAGCCACATCTTGAAAAGCCTCCCATGATGTTAAGGGGCATCCAAGACATTAGTAATCATGTGTCTGCAGCTGGGAAACCAAGAGAGAACACTGGGACTGGCTGCTGCTTCTCCTATTATACTCAGCAGCCAGTCCCAAGTTTTCAAATTGAACAACTCGTATTTCAGTATGGACAGGTAACTTTGAGGGTCCCATCCTTGTGACTTCCAAAGTTAGAGAGTCTTACTGAGATAAGAGGCTGCAAAATCATTCCCTATTGAAAAAGTGATTGTACTTCAGCAGCGGGAACGATAGCAGAGATGCACATACAAGCACTACAATTTAAACTCAACACATTTTGTTAAAATATCTTAAACTAATTGAAAGGTATTTCAGGGAAGTAGCCCAGTGTTGCATGCATACAGGCTAGATGCTAAATCAGCATCACAGGGAACCTTGCCCTGTGTCTGCTCATTCTCCATATTAGGCCTGAATCACTAAGTTTAGACACTCTTATCCATGAGCATAACCTTCCTGCTGAGATTTAAAATAGAAAGAAAAGCACTCAGAAAATGTTCCAGCTTAATCAGTAATACTTTGGAAAGCTAGCCAACATGTATACCCATCATCCATCTGGGCAAAAGGCTTTACAGCTTTTAGACAATAAATGACTCACTCTGCAAAGCTCTTTTCAGACTAATGGTGGCTCTAATTTCTCTATTAGATGGACCAGAGTATTAGGGAGGCAAATCTTTGCTATTATGCTCCCAGAGAATGAACTCCCTCAAAGCATAGATGAGTGTAATAGCTGATAAAACCTTGAAAAATGCAAGGTTAAAATTGTGTTTATCTGCACCATGCCATCTGTATCTCCTAACAGCTTGAACAGGAAGGATTTGTTCCTTAATCATTATTAGTTTTGCTAAAACTTGTCCTTGTTTTGTGCTACCCTGAGGAAATAAACGGCATTGTAAAAATGAGACCGCACTTATTATGACCTAAACTATGGACCACTTTTTCAAAAGTAATTTGGTCATTTGACATCATATACCTCCCAGTGAGAATAAATAGAAATAATGTCTTTTTGTTCTTTTCAAGTTCAACTTGCCCTTCTTGTCAGCTTTCCTTTCGGGTTCTTTTTGATCCAGTTATTTATATCATGATTTGTTTATATTAAATAAAACTCTTCTCAAAATATTCTTGAACTTACTTGTCAAATTTAATATTTTATGATTTTGTTAACATAAATGTGTTATGCATTGTGTGTTATATGTTAGAAGTCACAATACAAGTTTTCTCTTGAGAAATACTAACTTGAAGAGGGTTGAGGGGTATTTCTGGGTGCTGGTAGTATTCTACTTTTTGGTGTTGGTGCTTATTATGCAGTTGTGTTTCATTGTGTAAAAATTCACCAAGTCCCACACTTACAGTATGCTACCTTTTCTCTGTAAATATATTTCAATAAAATTTACCAAAAATGATGGTCTATTTAATAAAATTTAGTAATACAGTACCAAGAACATCAGTTCAATAAAAGTTAATAGAATTTGGCAAGAGGCACCTTTTTTCTGAGGAAGGCATAAATGGTACATTACGTCTAAGATCTGCTTTTAAAGAAATTACAAAGCACTACACCATCTTAGTTATCTCCAACTAAATTAATACATTAGAATAAGAAAAAAAAATTGAAGCTATAATTTTTACTTCTCAAAATAAGCTGCCATAATGTGTTCTGGATGTTATGCTTACACACTGGCAGGTATACTTCTACTAAATTATGATGGAGCAAATACAAAAGCTTTATATATCCCATGGATGCACGTGAGAAAAGTTAAAGTAGTACCACTGCAATACATATCTAGGTGGGTTATGGAGCATCCCTGCTATGATTAGAGTTCATTTGTGGTGCATAATATAAAAAGTTTCGTTTTCAACATTCAGCAACATGAGAAACTCTGAAAGGCATAGTCCCAAAGTGCTTTTACCTTGACTAAGAAAGAGACTGCTCTCAACCTTACAGTGCTGTTTGAAAAGCAATACATTCTTTCTTTATTCAGTACAAGAGTGGCATTATTAAAAATGAATTAAATCTCCCAAATTATCTAGTCCACTGTTTTGTTAATATGACAGATTACCTGGGGTGCTTGTTAAAAATGCATAAGTTTCTGGGACCCGTCATGGACTTCAAAACACAGTATTTGAAGAAGTAATAAGAAACCATAAAGTAAGTAAAAAGAAACCATAAAATGAGTAAGAAAAATTTCAGATATTATATTAATCGGGAAAGTTAGAGGAAAACTTATTTAGATATTCAAGTGTTCTAAATTTCTCTTATCAAATAACTGGGAGGAAGAAAATTCCCCAAATCAGGAATTTGTCCACCCAAAGATATTTTGAAGATGAATAATTCTCCCTGGCAGGGCAAGGTATTTGATAGTCTCTGCACATACTTGCATAATTGTTAACAAAGTGATAGTCTGAAGATTGGGTAATATCAGGAGCAATTCATGAGGAAGTTGTACTAGTTATAAAGACACATTGGATAAATAACTTTTATCAATGAAGTAATGGGTCCAAGTGAAAGGCTAACATAAATATGATAATGTGATTAAAAGGTCCAAATTAGCTTCTCTGTCGAAGGAGTGAATAAAATTTATAATCACTTTAATGATAATCTGTTGCAAAATACTTAATATAAAGTAAATAACTAATTACAGAAGCTGGACTTGAGGAATTAAACTAGAGAAAAGTGTAGAGGTTCCAATTTCCTTGCATTTCATAGTGTGGTAATTATTAGTATTGTTTGCTACTGTTTCAGTTTTCACTCCTCTCCCAGGCATATGGTAGAATTGCACTCTTTTGCCCCAATAATCACCTGAAGGAAAAGCCCTTCCTCGCCCCCTCCCCATGTGCTGACTCATGCTATAAGTAAGTGAAAGATAAACCTGTTTTCAATTAGCAGAGATTTTTACATTCATTATTATTGCAGGATAACTTGGCCTAGACTTAGTCATACACATAAACAAATGTCTAATGTTCGTAAGTGAAGAATCAGAGTCTTTGTAGGTACATTATACTAAGTTATAAATGTAATTTAATAATGACCTAAAAATGATGATATCACTAACCAAAAAAAATTCTTAAGTGTAATGGGGGAGGCTAGATAATTTTGTATTTATATTGTTAAATGAAAGGCTCTCAACTTGTTCACACCTCCCTTTATCTACATATTTGGACAATAACCTCTATACCAACTCTGGTCTTAGGCATGTAATGCATTTTGGTCCAAAGAATTGTTGCAACTATGAAACAGACACATGAAAATGCTTGGGTATTTGAGCTTAATTTTGTTTTAATTGCTCTTGGAAACCTGATGACATGTGAAAAAGCCAAGATAGCCTGGTGGTTGATGAGCAACACATGGTCCCAGTCCATTGACCCAGCTGACAGACAACCAACTGCAAGACAGTAGAGTGAGACCAGCAGGACTAATGTCTGAGCAAGCCCAGTCCATCCCAGAGACTCTGTGCTTTAAAATCATGAGCTGAATAAGTGGCTGTTGTTTTAAGCCAACTGAGTTTTGGGGATAATTGGTTACACAGGAAAAACTAACCCTTACAGATATTGGTAGCAAAGGGCTATAGCATTCATCATGTGTGTCAAATTTGCTAACTGACTGTTACTACATCAATCTGCAACTACCAAAAATGAGGGAAAAGGTTCAGGCTGTTAACAGTTCCATGCAATATGAAAATACACTTACTTTGGCAGAGTTTATACTCTCCTCTTGTTCTCTTCCTTTACTCTGGGCAAGTTTAAGGGGAAAATGTATGCTGCTGTTAGTGCCACTGCTGTGTATGTTGAGTCACTGTTGTTATGCTGGTCAGGTGCAGAGGAAGCTTACACACTGCGGTATTGAATGATCTGAGGCATACATTCTAGATAACAGTTTAGTTCCTCTTTCAGGCTCATTTGCTTTTTCATTTTTGTTGAAAAATTCCAATTGTAAATATGGGTATGCCTCATTTTATTGTGCTTCAATTTATTAGGCTTAGCAGACACTGCATTTTTTACAAATTGAAGGTTTGTGGCAACCCTGCATTGAGCAAGTCTATGAGGGTCATTTTTCCTACAGTGTTTGCTTTGTGTCTCTGTGTCACATTTTGGTAATTCTCACAATATTTCAAAGTTTTTCATTATTAGTATATTTGTTATGGTGATCTATGATCAGTGATCCTTGATGTTACTACTGCAAAAAGATTATAACACACTGAAGGCTCAAATTATGGTTAGCAGTTTTGAGCAATAAAGTAATTTTAAATTAAGGTATTTACATTGCTTTTAAGATATAATGCTATTGCACACTTAATGGACTAAGCTATAGTGTAAACATAATTTTTATATGCACTGGGAAACAAAGAAATTCATGTGATTTGCTTTATTGTGATATTTGCTCTATTGTAGTGGTCTGGAACCAAACCCACAATATTTCCAAGGTATTCCTGTAAATATTTTAATAATTTTGTGAAAAAATATATAGCATTACAGATAATGGTAGCAAAGTGCTGAACCTAGTAGTGGTGGAGCCTGGAAAGCAGCAAAGAAATTATTAGCAGAGGTTGGAAAATGACAAGTACACAGCCGTGGAAAAATGGAAGAATGGCGAATCATGTCATACAAAATAATTTACAAAACTGTCCTATGCAGTACCTTGTAAGACAGAAAATGAACCATACCCAAACTTGGCAAGCTAATTTATAATCCAAATGTAAAGTGTCTGCTGGAGTTTAACTATCTATGGTAAGATATAGAAAGAGAGAAATAACTAGATAAAGAACTGTTAAACTCACAAGCAAAATGCAGAGGTAACATGGAGGAGCTAAAGCTTGCTATTTTGGAAAATAAAATTGTTTCTCATCTCTTGGATTCCGAGCCAATAAAAAAAATTCTGAAAGTCAAACAAGGCCTGGAAACAAAGATCAAATTAGTGCTATGGCTAGAAGACACTTTATTAAGACTTCTGAATTATTTCAAGTGCTAATATACACCCTCAAATAGACAAAAGAAATTCTAAGAATCATAAAGACATGGTCCCAGAGAAGTTACAACTAAAAGTAGCAGTGTCTATTTACAGAGAAGCATGTTTGGGAAAAAATTGCCTATGTGGCTGCCATCAAATGGAGTGCATTATAAATTATATATAGAAAGATATGACATTCTTAGGGTTGTTGTGGTTCCAACCTAAAGGACCAACAACTTGGACTGAATTTGCTTCAATTGTAAAAAGGCCTCTGGGAACATTCAATAGGCAGAAATCTGGTTGAAAAAACTACTCCAGTGCAAAATGAGGCCAAGTCTTCTGGAAAAATGAGGATGTCTCAGAGTGGAGCTGAGAGTTCAGAAAGTAGAGACAAAAGAAAAAAAAAAGAGAGAGAGAGAGAGAGAGAGAGAACATTGGACAATTCCAGAAATAAGACAAAATAAACTGGGAAGTCACTCCTAGGAATCTGAGGGATTTAGATATTATGAAGGACCAGTGATCACTATGTGCCTTCAGTTTTACCCCTTTGAGGGTATCTTTTGAAGTAATTCTGTTCTGTATTGCCATAGTATAGTTCACATATCTCTGAATTTAAAAATAAACAAACAAAAAACTTGCTTCCAAGGAGCCACCATGAGACATGATATAGAACAAGAGATCCTAGACTTTGATCCTGACTCTGTGATTAGATAAGACTTCCAGGGTTTTGAGAAGATACGAGAGCATTTTGCCTGTAGGAGGAATACCGTACCTAATGGGTCCTTTGGGAGGCAGGTGTTGAAATGGAGTTAGATGTGCAAAAGATTTATGAGGAGAAACATCTGTAAAAAGAAAAGGAAGGAGCCCAAATTGGGAAACGATAGCTGTCAGACTATTACGCAGATCTGACAAAGTCTCTGCCAGTCCACAGCGAGCTCCTGAGCAAAGATGACTCATTAATGAAGCCTAGCATTGGACAGAAACAGTTAAGCCTTTACTGCTGTCTTGCTCAGTCAATGGCTTGGGACCCCCTCAGCTCAAAAGCAGAAGAGGAAGTGAAGGTGTTAACAGCTAGAGACTAGAGACTAACCATATTCCTCCCAGCTGAACAAATAATCTTTTCCTCAAAGGGAAACTGAGCTCTAAGTCAGTTTCAGCTGTGAATAATAAGGTCACAGCACAGAAATAAATTGTTGTAGTTATGGGCCCTGGTTTGTTCCCAACTATCTGCATCTACACTCTCGGGTAGTATCCATCCTCACTGGCTCTTTGACCTTTTCAGTTTTGACCTATGGGACAAAAGCGAAGGCTTGAAATGGGCATGCCCATTGGAGCTTGCTTCCTTGCTGCTCTAAAACCCTTATAAGATATAAATAATCATGGGCCAGCATGCTGGACAGGCTAGCCTGAAGCCCAGTTATGACTGTTACCTGTCCAAAAGCTAGCTAAATGTCAGACATGAGATCAAAACAACCTGTGGATAGACAATCTCCCACCCACCCATCCCCACTTTCCCATCACTCCTATCCTATTAATCTGCCAACTGATGACCAATACAGGAGAAAGTTATTGCGTGGTTTATTATGCAGCCAAAGTTAACTGAAATGGTAAGAAAACTTCTCAACATACATGGTGAGGCAAGAATAAGGAGACAAGAAAAATCAATATAAAATAGAGGTATTATAATATTATTTAATTGTTCATTATATGATTATAATTTTATACAGTTATATAATTATAAATAATTTTATAATTAATAATATAACAAAATCAAATATATGCTTATAATTATATAATTGCATTTCATAATATGGAATATATAATAATATAATATTATTAAAAGTAATGAGACAATCCATCCTAATTATTTAAAATAGAAATCCTACAAAGCTACAGTAATCAAAATGAGATGGCACTGGCACAAAAACAGACATGTAGATCAATGAAACAGAATAGAGAGTCCAGAAATGAACACGCACTTGTATGGGCAATTAATCTAGGACAAAGGAGACAAGAATATACAATTGGGAAAAGACAGTCTCTTCAAAAAATGATGTTAGGAAAGCTGAACAGCTACATGCAAAAGAATCAAAGTGTACTACTCTCTTGTACCATGCACAAAAATAAATTCAAAATGGATTAAAGACTTAAATGTAAGACCTGAAGCCATAAAACTTCTAGAAGAAAGCATAGGCAGTACACTCTTTGATATTGGTCAAATATCAATATCAATATCAATATCAAGTAATATTTTTATGGATATGTCTCCTCAGCAAAGGAAACAAAGGACAAAATAAACAAATGGGACAACATCAAACTAAAAAGCTGAATAAGAGAAGATATTTGCAATCTATATATCCAATAAGCAGTTAATATCTAAACTACACAAAGAATTAATACAACTTAGCATCAAAAAAGCAAACACTCAATTAAAAAATGGGCAGAGGATCTGAACAGTCATTTTTTCAAAGATGACATACAGATGGCTTACTGGCACATGAAAAGATGCTCAACATCACTAATCATCAAGGAAATGCAAATCAAAACCAGAGTGAGATATTGCCTCATACTGGTCAGAATGGCTATTATCAAAAAGACAACAAATAACAAGGTTTGAGGAGAATGTGGAGAAAAGGGAACGCTTGTGCACTGTTGGTGGAAATGTAAACTGCTCCAGTCACTATGGAAAATAGTATGGAGATTCCTCAAAAAATTAAAAATATAACTACTCAATGCTACTACTGGGTATTTACCCAGAGAAAATGAAAACACTAGTTAGAAAAGATATATGCACCATTACATTCATTGCAGCATTATTTACAATAGCCAAGATATGGAAGCAACCTAAGTACTCATCAATAGATGAGTAGATAAAAAAGATGTGGTGCATATATACAAAGGAATATTATTCATCCATAAAAAACAATGAAATCTTGCCATATGCAACAGCATGAATGGACTTGGAGGGTATTATGCTAAGTGAAATAAGCCAGGCAAAGAAAAACAAAGTGTATGATTTCACTTCTATATGGAATCTAAAAAAACAAAACAACTGAACAAATGTAACAGAAACAGAGTTACAGATACAAAGAACAAACAGGTGGTTGCCAAAAGGAAGGTAGGTCGGGGGGAGGAAAGTAATAGGTGACGGAGATTAAGAGGTACAAACTTTCAGTTGCAAAATAAATGGGTCACAGGTATGAAATGTACATTGTGGGGATTAAAAAAAAAGATAAAAACAAATAAATGCTGGGCTAACTTCATAAGAAAAAACTCTAAAAATTATTTACTTGCGAGCAGTGGGGAGGGAATGGGAAGGGGTTACTATGCAAGATATTCTTCACTTTATTCATGTTTGTGCCATTTGAATATTTACTTCCTTGAATATTAATCATGTTTATAATAAATATTCTCACAAGCAAAAATAGAATACAATCCTCTTCACTGATTTGAATACAAGGGACACATTAAACATTTGGTTGGTGGATAGGTAAATAAGTTAAGTGGGTAATTTAAAACATTTTATATTGAAACAGCGGTATAACATGAAACAGAACACAGAATCTGCATTAGTTTTTATAGTGATATTGAGATATAATTGATGTAAAATAAACTACACATATCTAAAGTGTACAATTTGATGTGTTTAGACACATGTATATACCCAAGAAACTCTCACCACTATTAAGAAAATTAACACTTCAACTTGAAAAGTTTCTTTGCACACCCTTGTAATCAATCTCACCCCCTTCCACACCACCCCTAGGCAATAAGTAGTCTGCTGTCTGTGATTATGGATTAGTTTACATTTCTAGAATTTTATATAAATGGAATCATAGAATATGTATACTATTTTCATGTGTCTTTTTCAATCATAACCATTATTTCGAGGTTTAGCCATGTTGTTGCATATATCAATACTTTTTTTTACTTGTTATTAAGTAAAATTTCATTGTATGGGTATATAAGAGTTTTCTTATTCATTAATCTAGCCGTAGACACTTGGGGCTTTCCGTATTTCGTTATTGTAAATAAAGCTGCCATAAATATTTATTTTCAGGTCATGAGCATATTCTTTGATGACCAGAAGGAAGTGGCCATCAATGATCTAAATAAAGAACATTACAAGCAGATGTAATGGATCTTAACATGCAGGGGTTAGAGAAAGTAAACAATTTGTGTTAGAACATATGAATTCAGTGGAGGATGGCCAACTTTAGTTTAATAATGTTTTTGCTGTCATAATGTTTGGTATCAAACAACTCAATATCTTAGTAGTGGACAATTCATATTTTTTCCCTCAAGGAAAAGAAATCTAACATCTCCTGGGCTTGGCTGAACTTGGCTCCAGACTGCAGCTCAGGTTCAATTTGGCTCTATCTTCAGCCTTGTACCCACAACTTTCCAGGGCATGTTTTCTTATGATGGAGGTCAAAACTACTAGAAGCTAAGCATTTCCATGCAAACATTTGGTTTGCACACATTTGGTTGTTCTTGGTGTATATTATATTCACTCATTCCCATTGCTCAAAGGAAGACAAATGGCCATATTCAAACTGAGTGGGTCACAAGGCAAAGATGTCAGGGAATAATGCATTAATCATCAGTAATCCAATCTATCACAGGAGTTTAAAAAGAAAAGCAGGGACCAGTTACTGTAGGCCTTGGTGAGCCAGTGTAAATATTTTGTGTAATACTCTAAGGATTTTAAGCAGGAGCATGGTGTGATCTGATTAATTTTTTACAAGGATCCCTTGGACTGCCATTTGGAGAATGGATTACAGCAATATTATTAACTACATAAATCAAATAGTTAGACCAACTGGGAAGTGATTACAGGAGTCTGGATTAGACATGGGTGACTTGGCCTAGAATGGTGTCCTGGTTACTCATCATTTCCTCCCAGGTCATCTGCCACCCTCCTCTGCCACCCTCCTCTGCCCTGCTCTGTGGCCGAGGATGCCATCTCCTATAGACTGCATCACACAGGCTTCACTGCTTGCTCTCTTTCCATTGTGTTTGCCAAAGAGACCTCAACATGGTAAAGGAATGCACAAAGAGATAACAGTAAAGTTATTTCTTCCCACTGCTCTCTCTCTGCTTCTTTACAGATGTAAGAGATGTGTTGACTGCAGCTCCTACCTGCTGGGCAGCCCCTATTTCAAAAGTCTGGCTCTAAGCAGGTTTCAGAGCATTTCTGCCTCTGGACAATACAAGCCTGGGTATGCAATAGCAACTTGCTGTTGCTAATCCTGGTTGTCCCAATATCTCTTATAACCTTCTTTAATTCTATTCAACACCCTGAAATTGTTCCTTTATTCTCTCACTTTTAACCTGTTTAAGTGGATTTCTCTTCCTTTTCAGGACCCAGACAAGTAGGTGATAATTATGAAATCGAAAAAAAGTAGGCCCCTTTGGGATATTTAGAGGCAGAATCAACATAAATGACTGACGGATTGGAAGTTAAAGAGTAAGGGAAAGAAAAAAAATCAAAGATAACACCTAGAGTTCTGGTTTAACCTTTGGATTGATGGTAATGACTTTAATGAAATGAAATAGACTATAAAAGGAGTGCTTATTGCCAAATATATGTGAGATGCTTATTAGATATCTATATGTAGATGTCAAGTAGCAAATGGATAAATGAGTTTCTGGTGAGTCACTGGCAGATCAATAGCATTAAATCCAGAGTCTATAAAAGCCATCAATCTGGTAGAAGGATAAAGGAAACCCCTGGGAGAGACCTGGACTATTTTAACCTATAGAAAAGGAAAGGCTAGCAAAAGAGTCTGAGAAGCAGGTGATTATAAAGTACTCAGAAAAATAGAAGAGTATGGTATCATGGAAGGAAATAGAAAAATTTATCAAGGATAGTTAATCAACTATGTATGTTGAGATATCAAATACAGATAAAAGATAATTGAGTTAGTCAAGATGAAATTCACTGGTGACCATGACAAGGAGTCTCATTGGAGGTTAAAGGAATACAGCCCAATGTAGTGAACTATTCATTGGAGGTTAAAGGAATACAGCCCAATGTAGTGAACTATATATATATATATATATATATATATATATATATATATATATATATATATAGTTTCATTTTGAAAGGAACATAGAAACTTATTTAGAGAGGTGAACCATTATGAGATGTTTGTGTTTATCTTTTGGATGGTTGGTTGTTCTGTTTTGTTCGTTTAAGACAGGACATGCCAGAGCATTTTTGTAAACTGGAACACAAGTTCCAGAAGAAAGAAATCTGATGACATCAAATATAGAGGGTAATGTTAGGAGTAAAATTCATGAAAAGCAAAGGATGGGCATTTAATACAAGCAGTGATATTTATTATTAATATAGATGGGAAGCCAAGGTGTATGAGAACAAATGCATATAAACTGGTAGTTTTGGTGGTAGGAAGATAAGGAAAACATTGTATGTTTGCTTCTCTATTTTAAAATAGAGAAGAATAAAAATGTAAGTTTAGAGAGGGATGTTAGGGGAGGAAAAATAGGAGGTTTAAGAAGAGAGAAGGTAAGAAACTTTGTTTTCACCTATAGACTAAACTTCTAGCGCCTTAAAATAGACATTTTCTTTTTTTGAAGTAATTGGGGTAAATTGTTGAAAATTTTTGAAAAGTAGTAAAGCAGAAAGATATTTGGATTTCAATGCAAGTGCTCTTACTAAATGCATGAATTTGGGCAGACTATATAACCATTTTCAGTCCCAACTTTTCTACCTATTAAACATTAATTGTTTTTCATCCTACATTCATTCTGAAGATTAGTCAAGATTGGATATCAACATCAATAGTGCCTCATGACACCTCGAAATTTGTATACTAAAGTCCCATGTTCCTTTATGAAAACTGGACTTATGTGAGTAGTTTTGAACAAAGTGAGTCACTGATTTTTATAAAATTTTTATTACCAGTATGAGTTAAAAAGTAAAGTAATGCATTGTGAACACCTGGGAATCTGCAGACCTAACAGGGAAAGCGATAGTGTTTATTTTGGTGGGAGCGCCTTCTCAGATTCTTGAATTGGAAGTGAGCAAAGGGAAGTGTTCCCCTTACTCTCTCTCATCTTTGATTCACCTTCCCCCTTTTCTCCCACAGTTATTTGTTTTTCCTTTTTTTCCTCTTCTGCTGAATATTCTGTATGAGTTTGCTCCTTTTAGAAGATCAGTGGAGTGGTTGGTGTGCATATAATTAGCAGAAACACATTATTTTCATTTGCTTCCTCAAGCTCCAGCTCTCGGTGGCTCCCTATGGATGCTGAAGTAGCAGAAGGAGATTACAGCTAGTTACCTGGAAACCTCTTGATTGAGTTCACTACTACCTGAGGGCACGTAAGGTCTCAGAGAGCAATAAGGAGAGTATCAAAGCACCAATGAGACTGTAAAGACCCGTGAAACAAGAAACTGGCCCAAATCCTTCATTTATTTGCTACTCAGCCCAATTCCCTATTTTCTACTCTGCCCAATGTCCTATCAGTTTGAGTAATGAGGCTAAAAACCAACACAAGATTAATTACTCTAAGCCAAGTGAGTTTTAGGCTGGAAGCAGCTTTAGATGAATTAACCACCAACTTCATAATAGGTGGCATAGAGGATTGGGGAGTGAATAGAAAGCAATGCACATAGAAGAAAACTTATACCAATCTCATTTTCAGGTAATATAAAAAATGAATATAAATATCCACAAATATTAATATGAAATATATAATATTTGATAGGTAAACTTAGGTTTGGAAAAGATCTAGGATCACAGGGTTTACTGAATGGCAGTGCTAGTACTCAAACCCAATTTTTCTACCTTACTTTAGCCCAGATAATTAAGTATCTTGCTAAAAACTCACTAATCAAATTCTAAACGAGCGATAGGAAAAGCTCTGAGATGAATTAGAAATTGTTTTACTTTCATATACAAGTTTTACATAAGAAAATTCAATAAATATTTCATAGAATTTGTAGAACAAATGTTGATAAATTAATGTTATATAAAATGTCAAAATAATGTTCAGGAGATAATTTATAATGTTTATTAACATTTTATGGACAAATGATCTTTACAAATAACTCCATGTTGACATACTTTGGCTACAAGAAGTTGTATGTTTCAATTTGTATTAATTATCCTTTATTCTTCTATAAACATAGTTGTTTAACTCTGTGCATTTCCCTCACCCTCCTTCCCCCCCACGTAAAATGAAAGAAAATTATTCAAAGCAACCAGAGTCTTTTGACTTACTGGTTGTTGCACACCATGACACAGAGCCTAATGTGAATTAAGCCCATGCTGCTAAATTTTCAATTAATGCTCTACTAAGCTAAATAAATCAGAGCCTCTAGATACAGTACACGGGAAGCTATGAGATTATATTGTCGCATTTGCTCTACAGGTTGTTTCTCTGTAGAAGGTTTTACAGGAAATTAAGGTTTTACAGGAAATTAAAGTAACTGTGACAAAATTGCTTGTTTCAGTAAATAAATTTACCACTTACTTTTTATGCCAGGAACTTGGAAACTCAATTGCCAGAATTATACTGGTAGTAAAATGGCCAGTAATGGCATTTTTTGTCATATTCAACAATAATAGTTCTCATATTTCTGTTGAGTTTGTCTCTTGTAGACATATCTAATAAAATTACTCATGGTATTATTCAAAACCTTTACTTATTTTTAATTGAGGTATAATTGACATATAACATTATATTAGTTTCAGGTGTAAAACATAACGATTTGATATTTGTATACCTTGGAAAATGATCATGAAAATAAGTCAACACTTATTATCTTACATAGTTCCAAAAAATTTTATTTCCTGTAGTAAGAACTTCTAATATCTACTCCCTTGTCAACTTTCAAATATGCAGTGCAGTATTACTAACTATAGTCACCATATTGTACATTATATCCCCCATGACTCATTTATTTTATAACTGAAAGTTTGTGCCTTTTGACCCTTTTCACCTTACTTGTTTTTTCATGGTAACACTTATATAGTGCTTATATACTGCACTATGTGCAGGCAATATTCTAAATATTTTTTACTAATATTCATTTGTTTATGCCCAAGTCTTAATTGAGGTCCTCCAAGTAGCAGGCACCATGATATGATGAGATGTGAAAGCCATTTATGATGGGAAATGTTCTGTGTAGGATAAAGGTGAGGAAGCAGCAGTATGTAAGAGAAGCCTTCAGAATCCAAAGCAGGTATGGCATCTGAGAAAGGAGAGGGGAAAGGAAAGATACTGGGGCAGGGAGAGTCTCAGACTACAGCACAGCACTAGGAAAGATTCCACAAGGTTGATGGTAGTCCCTGAGCCAAAGTTACCAGTGAGTGAAGCCCTGAATCCTTCAGGAAAAGGTAAGCACCAGTACCCCTGCCGTGGTCAGTCATTGACTGGAAGCATCCTGGGAGAAGGATGGCTTCAATGCAAATATATTGATGGATCCAGAGGGTGGCATCTGGGGAAAACAGTCAACTTTGTTGCTCCTTGCAGCCAGTTTTATGAAGGAGATCTGAGCACTGCAGTTCCATGCCTGCCACTATTTACAACAACCCTATGAGTTATGTATTACTATAGTTCCATTCTAATTATAAGAAAACAGAGAAATAGAGGTTAATTAAAGCCTCCAAGGCCATATCTCAACATCGAATCAAGGTACACACATTTTCTTCATTTGTTATGTGATTGTTTCATACATTATCTGACAAAATTACACATCCTACATATCTCTTTTGGCTAATTAAGTAATTTATGACATCACCAGATAAGTCTACTACTGTATATTGACAGAATATTTGATCTCCATGTGATCTGTTTTTAAATTCTCCCTCAGTAGAAATTGCACTAAGCAACAGAGATTAGGAAGGTTAAAAAATAGATGGAAATATTAGAAGCTGCCTGCAATAGTAGATAAAAATTCTAAAGAAATTCAGAGAGATTAAGGCTCACTTTTTCATTAATTTTCATCTGCCCTTTTACATCAATGTAATATTGACAACATTAGGTAAAGGAGAAATTTAGACGCTATGACACTAAAATATTCTCAGGCTTGCTAAAATAAACATAGGGTCATCTCTCAAGGCCAATATCCTGTGATCTAAATGTTAATTTTTATTTTGTTAAATTTCCCCCCCCTCAAAACCTGTGAATACTCTTTGCAATAGGAAAACACGGTAATCAAGATTCTAAGCAAGGTAGCAGACTATCAAACAGGGTGCTAATCTCCCCTTGAACATTTGTCTTAGCTCTCTAGATTTCCAGTTCCTCATCAATCCACAAGAGAAGCTCAGAAATGTGAATAAAGGATCACCAAAGTTACCTGAGACTCTATTAAAAAATAGATAAATAACAGGTTTCCTGGCCCAAATAAAGAGAAACAGATTAAGTAAAACAGTGTTAGGCCAGGGAATTTTCTAAAAGTGCATTACAATAGGTTGGGAATCACTGAACTAGAGGATCTGCAGTTATAAAACTCTTTTTAAAACTCTCTACTTACTTAATATTAACATTAAGAAACTCCTTTATAAAAACGTTTGCATTTGATTAAAGTTATCACAAATTTTTTCATCTATAGAGATCAAGAGAACACAAAAAATATTGCAATAATTTTTTAGCTAAATATCACTAATGCAAATGTAAATTAGAAACATAAGCCACCTGCTTAGTACAATACTTCAATTTTTTGGATCAAAATTTAATTATATATATAATATATATAACATATATATTGCATACAACGATATGTTAATCAATTATCAGTAGAAACACTTGCCATCTATTAGAGACAGAATTTCATAAAATTATTTGAATGGAAAATGTTTTCACGTAGATAGTCTGTGCATTTGGAGCCCAGCCTTCTACAATACAGTCTACACTTTCAGTTGAATGATGTTTTTAAGTTCCTCTATTTTCATATATCAACACTTCATGTTACAATTACTGTGCTTATCTGTAAACGTAATTCAAAAACATGATGTGAACATAATGTGCTGTCAGCACAAGCAGAGACATAACTGCTCCTGCTTCTATCACACCTTATGTCAACATGCTCATTCATAATAATAAAAAATACACCCTCTGGGACATAATTTGATTAAACCTTATCAGAGCAACTAACATTTCCCATTTGTGTGTAACATTTAAAACACTCCAAAAGCTTACAAGCTGATCTGCATAGCAGTGAAGTGCATCATGGCAGCATTTTTCAACATACATAAACAAGACACTAAGTTCTGTTCTTGTCTTTGCTGCTATCTTCATGCGACATTGCAGGTGTGCAGCAAAAAAAAAAAATTTTTTTAAATGTGGTGTTTTGTTAATGTTGCTGTTGTTTTGAAACTCATACAGTTACTGTTTAAAGCTTCCCAAGTAGATAGCTTAATTTAAGTATACGGAATAACTTAATCCTGCTTCCCACTTCTACTACCACTAGCTCCTGCCCAAACACATATGCTTCATATTATTTTAATCCAGAGTTTATCACTCTCTTATAGAAAGGTCATTAGAAACATTGCTGTTGTGCTAATTAACTACTAATTAGCTAATTGCTCTACTCAATTCTAAACTCAGGAAGAACTCTGGAGTGAATTGAGGATGAAAGAGACACATGAAGGGAGACACATGTCATCCTTCTAGGTACTGTAAGGGAAATATTTTTAAAATGACATTTGAATTTGCATTATATAATTAAATGAGCAATTTATGGTCTTTGCAATAAATCAAGCAGTACAAATATACATAAGGGAAAACACAGTGTTTTTATCTTCACCCCATTTCTTTGTTATCTTAACCCCATTCCAGTTCCATCTCTCTGGAATAATCAGTATTAACTATTGAGCATGTGCTCTGCCACACCTTTATTTATGTTCTTTATAGATGTAGAGATTTTGAGGTTTACATATGTATTTGAATACAAATTACACACTGTTTAGTAACTTGCTTTTTTTCACTCAACCTCTTCTCTCTCTTCTCTCTCTCTTTCTCTTTTTTCTTCCTTTAATTTTCCTATGACTGTGTGTACAGAAGGGATATTAAGTATGGCTCCATCAGGAAAACTGAAAGTAATCAAGGTTTCCTGGCACCAAGAAAGTAGGAAAGCAGAGTTCAAATAAAAACTGTTCTGAGTTTTCAGGGCACCTGAGGTGCAGGATCTGCGGTGAGTTCACACAGAATTCATTGCAAGCCATGTGCTCTCTGTCTTTCCATCTGCCCATTATCCCCTGTTTCCAGGAGGTGTATAATAGCCTTTCACTGGCAGCATCTAACCCAGATTTCTGCTGTCATGCAAGTCTGGGAAATCTAGATCACAAGGTCATACTTGAGATGCATAGGAGAGTGTGGAGGAGATGCATAGCAGAGCAATGTTGAAATAACAACAGACAATCCAGTAAAATATTTAAAATTCTTGAAATTTTGAATAACCATAAAATTCTTTACATCACAAATGATCAAAAAAAATGACTAAAGATAAGATTTATGCTGGGAAGCTTTTTTTTCTCTCTCTCTTTATAGCTAACTCTTATTCTCTCTTTCATTTTATGATCTTTTAAGATTCAGGTTTTTGAAGTTTTACAAGTATAAACTTTTGTGTTTATATTTCTGTTTGGATTGTTTAGTTTAATTCTTTGGGCTAGGCACTAAGTGGGTTGTACAATCTGAAAACTAGTGCTTTTCAATATTAATACATTTCCTTATATATTTTTATTTGATATAATCTCCCAACATTTCTCTGTGGCTTTTCAGAATCTCCTATTAATTAGATATATGCTTTACTAAATTGGTATCTATTTTTTTTCTTTATTTTCTCCTGTTTTCCATTTGTTTATACTTTACTTCTATTTTCTAGAAGATTTTTCTCACCTTTTATCTTCTAGCCTTTCTATAGGTTTGTTATCTTTTAATAAGCTTGATAATTTCCAAAATTGTGTACTTAAGAAAAAATTGCTGTTTTATAGCACTCTTTTTCCCCACAGATGATGGAATACCTTTTGTTAGATTTTTGTGGAAATTGACTATACATATGTTAATATTCTCCATTGCTCCTGAATTTTGTCACATTGTTTGTTTTGTTATGTCCTTTATGTGGGAGGATTTATTGAAATGTCTGTTGATTTGACCATCATTCTTTATTTAGTAGTGAGGCAAAATAAAAAGCTATTTAAGCTCTGTGAACTGTGTGAGAAGTGTAGATGGACAGGCCTCATCTTAGGGTGACAGGTGCTAGGCTTTCTCATTGGAGGATGCCAAACTGGTCTGGCTCCTAAGGCAAGCACTTTCCAAAGAAAGATGCTCAATTTCATATGTAGGGGCTATTTGCCGGCTTCATGTGACTTAATTAGCTAGGAATATTCATCTTTACTACATTTGCTGTAAACAATGTCTCAGTCTATTTTTCTCTTAGACTTTGTTTATGGTAAAATTACATGTAATCTTTTCATTTTGTGTACCAAATGTTCTTCACTCGTGACTTTTGTCTCTTCTCACATGTCTAACAAGGTGTCCTTTCTGAGTGTAAACAAAGATTCTTTGGTAGTTTTCAACTATTTATTGTTTTATTTTTAAAACATAAATATTTATTCCATCTATAATGATCTCTTCCTCAAACCTTTTTATTTCTTTTAATTGATGTCCAATTATGCTAATAATAATTACTAAGCTCACCATCATTTTCCACACTTTTGAAAAGCCACCTTTGTCATATATTGAGTTCACATAAGAACTTCAGTACATTTTAGTAATTACTGTACAGTTTAGCCAATTTAGCTGATCTTTTAATCATTTTCAATGTAAACAAGTGCAAATTTTTAACAGTAACATTATAGGACATGTCACTGTCAGATAAGAAAAATCTTGCTTTACTTTTCTTCCTTTTTAAAACTTTCACATTCTATTATTGGACAGTTTTCTCCCTTTTCTAAATTGCTGCTGAAAGAAAGCAGAGTAAATCTTGAGGACAAAATGCTAAATATTTACATAATAACAATATTTTCTATGTTATAAACTCGTAAAAATGTGCCCACTATGACATGAATTTAATATTTAGCCAAAAAAATTTAATATGAATATCTCTTTCTCCCAGTTTATATTGATGTAAAATTGGAAAACCTTAGCCATTTTAAGACTAATGCCATTTTTTAGTTAATAAATACATAATAATATTTACTGAAAAGTTATTAATTGTTGGGTAATATGATAATCACTTTATATGTATTATTTTGTTTAAATCTCACAACATCTCATAAAGTAGGCATTATTTTTTTATCCATTTGTTATATCAGCAAAATCTATCTGCTATCTCATTTGTTTCCTGTTCTCGGACTGTAACTCCTACTATTTGCACTTAGAAGGTCTAGCAACCGCTCACAATTTTATTCATTTATTTTATTTACAGTTTGCTTTGTTCAGTAAGAAATGCGTTTCATTTGCTTATCTCAAACCCTGGTTCTGTCCTCTTAAATTTGTTTAACTTTTATTTCCTGCTAATACTTTTTCTTCTGTCTCAATACTGGACTGAGCTCAGGCAATAGGGAAGCAGCAAGGAGAATATGGCATTCTAGTGAGTCCCTAATATGGTAACAAATTGTACCAATCTTTCTGGTATTAGTTGAATAGCATGTTCAGGTGCTAATAACAGTGACTAGAAATAGCAGCGGCATCAGTAAGATATGCTTCTCCAGATGTAGCAGGCTGCTCTGGCAGCTCTGTTGTCGGAGACGACTAGTCCTTCTCTCTGTCCTGCCACCTTTAGTGCCTGACTTGTATTCAAAGTAGCTTCATTGTCCAAGAACGCTTCTAATGTTCCAGCCATCATGTTCAAATTCCAGCAGGATATTGGATAAATGAAGAAAGGTTAAAAGGTGATTTCCTATAAGTTTCTACTACCAATTCTTCCTTAAATAGATTTGATCAGAACATAGTCACATGGCTATAATTATTTGCAAGGGAGTCTGAGAAGTGTTTGTGTGTCTGTGTGTGTGCTCACACTTGAGGACACTTCATACTGCAATAATATAGATTTCTATTTCTATGTAAGTAACTTTAATCCTTTAACAGTCCATCCCTTTGGCAAACTAGCTGTCAAAGGAGATACTGATCCCCAAATACTGAAGGAGTCAATCTTTTCACAGTAGGGACAGACTCAAAATTTTGTCCAGTTACCAAACCATCTCGAAGCTCAGGATGTTTGCTTCTTTTGTGTTTGTCTCACACAGGATGGTAGATGACATATCACAGTCCACTGATCTGAAGCTAATAAATGAATCCTCTGTTTTCAATAATAATGAAAGCACAGTGGTGGGGGTGAAATAATGTATTTGTAATAAAAATTCCTATTTAGAAGATGTTTACAGAAATTACTAGTGCAAATTACTACCAAATACAGCTGCTGGGCAGCCACAACATAAACTCCTGCTCTGGGGCAGGCTCTGGCTCTGCTCTCTGGGGGCCCTTCCTTGTCAATATTCACCTGGCTACAATTAAGGTGGACAAGGGTGAGGATGGAATCCCTAAGGGATATATAGTTTGAACAACCTACTTTCTGATGGTAAAGTTTCCAGGGCCTTGGAATTTTCTTTTAGGTACTTACAGTCACAGGCTACTGTAGGGCAGGAATGTAGTTCCTTTCACAAAGGTAAGAATAACAATAAAAATAAAATATTAATATTCTCATTCCCAAATGTGAAATTTCCCTTACACAGTAACATCAGCAGTTACAATTTATGGTATATGCCACCCTAGTGAGACATCAAATACCACAGTGAGAGATTTAGAATATTTTGGAACGTGATTTTTTAAAGACCTAAGAAAATATAATGAGAGTATAAAATAAGATGTCACAAAATCTAAGTTTCTCTCTACATCTATATTGACTGTATTTGGCTGTGAACAAGAAACAGACATTCCTTAACTTAGTTTGCCTTCTTTAAAATGCTATTAACCTCCACAAGAAACAAATGAGATAATATGAATGAAAGTGTTCTGTGGATTATAAAATGGCCCATTACATCAAGTATTATTATGACAGCAATCACTGAAGAACACCCACTATAATAGAAAATTTTCTTTATATAAAATATGTCATAAGAGAAAAAAATTATATAATGTGCTGAGCATGCTATCAAGTATCGTATATTGCTCAAGG
Organism: Delphinus delphis; assembly: GCF_949987515.2. Classification (NCBI taxonomy): domain Eukaryota; kingdom Metazoa; phylum Chordata; class Mammalia; order Artiodactyla; family Delphinidae; genus Delphinus; species Delphinus delphis. Next base: position 34,036,485 of record NC_082686.1, read on the forward strand.
GATGTTTCTGTGAGAACTTGGCGTTGCTATTCTCTCAGTGTCAAATGCATCATTGTGGCTGCATTATAGAACATCATTATTTGTGGCATCTTTCACAAATTTCACATATAATGAATATATATAATTTTCCTTTTTGAAGCAAAAATACAGAGTGCTGGTTTCTTATGATTGAAAAGAATTATACTTTATTGTAGAAATAAATTCTTATCAAGGGCTTTGTGCCCTTGTTTCAACAAACCTTTAGAGCCCAGCTTAAATATATTCCTTATTGGCTGATGAACTGTACAAAAACTTTCTGAACACTGGGAAAAATACGGGGCTATTCAGAATGTGCAAATATAGATATCCCAGTCTTGTTTCCTATTGTGCAGATGGATTTTTCCCTAGTGTTCCTGGAATGAGTCCATAATATTCTGCCATATGCACACATCTAGGACTCGAGCCTAGGGCAATTTTTTCACTATCAAGAACGAGTGTCAACAAAAATAAATTCAAAATGGATTAAAGACCTAAATGTAAGGCCAGACACTATAAAACTCTTAGAGGAAAACATAGGCAGACACTCTATGACATAAATCACAGCAAGATCCTTTTTGACCCACCTCTTAGAGAAATGGAAATAAAAACAAAAATAAACAAATGGGACCTAATGAAACTTAAAAGCTTTTGCACAGCAAAGGAAACCATAAACAAGACAAAAAGACAACCCTCAGAATGGAAGAAAATATTTGCACATGAAGCAACTGACAAAAGATTAATCTCCAAAATTTACAAGCAGGTCATGCAGCTCAATATCAGAAAAAAAAAAAAAAAAAAAAAAAAAAACCCAATCCAAAAATGGGCAGAAAACCTAAATAGACATTTCTCCAAAGAAGATATACAGATTGCCAAGAGGCACATGAAAGGATGCTCAGCATCACTGATCATTAGAGAAATGCAAATCAAAAGTACAATGTGGTTATCACCTCACACCAATCAGAATGGCCCTCATCAAAAAATCTACAAACAATAAATGCTGGTGAGGGTGTGGAGAAAAGGGAACCCTCTTGCACTGCTGTTGGGAATGTAAATTGATACAGCCACTATGGAGAACAGTATGGAAGTTCCTTAAAAAACTAAAAATAGAGCTACCATATGACCCAGCAATCCCACTACTGGGCATATACCCTGAGAAAACCATAATTCAAAAAGAATCATGTACCACAATGTTCATTGTAGCTCTATTTACAATACCAGGACATGGAAGCAACCTATGTGTCCATCAACAGATGAATGGATAAAGAAGATGTGGCACAAATATACAATGGAAAAAAAAGAAATGATATTGATTTATTTGTAGTGAGGTGGATGGACTTAGAGACTGTCATACAGAGTGAAGTAAGTCAGAAAGAGAAAAATAAATACCGTATGCTAACACATATATATGGAATCTAAAAAAAAAAAAAAAAGGTTCTGAAGAACCTATGGGCAGGACAGGAATAAAGATGCAGATGTAGAGAATGGACTTGAGGACATGGGGAGGGAGAAGGGTAAGCTGGGATGAAGTGACACAGTAGCATGGACTTACATATACTAACAAATGTAAAACAGATAGCTAGTGGGAAGCAGCTGCTTAGCACAGGGAGATCAACTTGGTGCTTTGTGATCACCTAGAGGGGTGGGGTAGGGAGGGTGGGAGGGAGATGCAAGAGGGAGGAGATATGGGGATATATGTATATGTATAGCAGGTTCACTTTGTTATAAAGCAGAAACTAACACACCATTGTAAAGCAATTATACTCCAATGAAGATGTTAAAAAAAAAAAAAAGAACCAGTGTCAAAACACTGGCCTTAGGTCAGGATAATGAAGACAACAAAGCTAAAATTTAAGCACCTGGACAGAAAATGCAAGATTGACTACCTAGATATTGCCTTTGTGTAGAGGTAATTATTTAGAAAAAGAGTGAATAACTCATTTTCATATAACCGAGTCAAATTTTTTCAACTAAATTTTCAGTAGTTTGTATATTTCAACATTATATATGCTTGGGTACTTGTGGCATGTATATGCGTGCATCATATATATGTGTGCACATATAACACATTACTTGTATATATTATATATTATATATATTTATATATAATTATTATACTTATACAATGCAAAATCCATCTCATTCTCACCCCCATCTAACCTACAAATACACAAAAGTAAGGATTATTACTGTTTTTTTGTCTTTATTTCTTTATGTCTATATTTACACAAGTGACAAAAGATATATGCCTAATCCCTTTTATTTCATAAAATATAGAACACTATCACACAGTTCTGTACCTTGATTTTTTTCTTTTAATAATAGGTAGTGTATGTATATTAATACATACATCCCTCATTTTTTAGACAGGTACATAAATTCCATTTTATGATGATCCATAATTTATTTAATGGCCCTTTCTTGAAAGGCAGTAGCATATTAAATATAATATAATATTTAAAAAATAACTTCAGTGGAAACTCTCAATGTATTATTTCCTAGAGTGCAAGTAGACATGCTGGTCAACCTAGACAACCTAGAAAACCTAGCTTTCTTCCAGGACAACCTAGAAGAAATGGATAAATTCTTAGAAACATACAACCTCACAAAACTGAATCAGGAAGAAATAGAAAATCTAAATGGAGCAATAAGCAGTAAGGAGGTTCAGTAATCAGTAGCCTCCTGACAAAGAATAGCCCAGGACCAGATAGCCTCATTGGTGAATTTACCAAACATTTAAAGAAGAGTTAACACCAATCCTTCACAAATTCTCCAAAACAAAATTGAAGAGGAGGGAACACTCTCAAACTCATTTTATGAGGCTAGCATTGTTCTGATACCAAAGACAGATAAGGTCACTACAAGGAAGGAAACTTATCAGCCAATATCCTTGGTGAATATAAATGCAAAACTCTCAACAAAAATACTAGCAAACAGACCTCAACAGCACATTAAAAGGATAATACATCATGATCAAGTAGGATTCATCCTTGGGATGCAAAGATGGTTCAATGTAGTCAAATCAATAAATGTGATATATCACATTAACAGAGTGAAAGATAAAAATCACAATAGATGCAGGAAAAAGCATTTTACAAAATTCAATAGCAATTCATGATGAAAAATCTCAACAAATTATCTGTAGAAGAAATGTACTTCAACATAAGAAACGTCATATATGAGGAGCCTATAACTAACATCATACTCAATGATTAAATGTTAAAACCTTTTCCTTTAAGATCAGGAACAAGACAGGCATGCCCTCTTGTATCACTCCTATTCAGCACAGGACTAGAAGTCCTAGTTAGAGCAATCAGGCAAGAAAAAGAAATAAAAGTCATCAGAATTCAAAAAGAAGTAAAATTTTCTCTATTTGCAGATGACATGATTTTATACATAGAAAATCCTAAAGGCTCTATCAATAAACTATTAGATCTTAATCAACAAATCCAGTAAAGTTTCAGGATACAAAATCAACACCCCCAACTCAGTAGTATTTCTATACATTAACAATGAATTATCTGAAAAAAGTAAAGAAAATAATTCTATTTGTAATAGCATAAAAAATAAAATTCTTAGTAATAAATTTAACCAAGGATGTAAAAGATCTCTACACTGAAAACTATAAGACATTAATGAAAAAAACTGAAGAAAGACACAAATAAAGGGAAATATATCTATATTTATAGGTTGGAAGAATTAATATTGTTAAAATGTCTATACTACCCAAAACTATATATAGATTTAATGCAATACATATCAATATTCCAATGGCATTTTTACAGAAAAACAAAAAAACAATGCTAAAATATGCATAGAACCACAAAAGACTCTGAATAACCAAAGCAATCTTGAGAACAAAGTTGGAGGCATCACACATCCTGATTTCAAACTATATTACAAAGCTATAGTAATCAAAGCAGTATGATACTGTCTTAAAAACAGACACTTAGACCAATGGAATGGAACAGAGACCCAGAAATAAACCCAGGCATATTTAGTCAAGTAATATTTGACAGGCAAGCTAAGAATACTCGATGGAGAAAAGACAGTTTCGTCAATAAATGGCACTGGGGAAATTGGATAGTCACATGAAAAATAATGAAATTAGGCCCCTTTCTTACACTACTTACAAAAATTAACTTGAAATGATTTAAAGACTTAAATGTTAAGACCTGAAACCATAAAACTCCTGGAGGAAAATATGGAAAGAACTTGTGACATGGGTCTTGGCAATTTTTTTGGATATGACATCTAAAGTAAAAGCAACAAAATAAAAAATAAATAAGTGGGACTACACCAAACTAAAAAGCTAATACACAGGAAAAGAAATGATCAACAAAATGAAAAGGCAACTTACAGAATAGGAGAAAATATTTGCAAACCATAAATGCAATAAGGGGTTAAAACCCAAAATATATAAGAAACCCATACAACTCAAGAGCAAACAAACGAACAAATAAATAATCCAAATTTTAAAATGGGCAAAGGACCAAAATAGATATTTTTCCAAAGAAGACATATAACTGGTCAACTGGTACATGAAAAAGTGCTCGAAGTCACTAATCATTAGGGGAGTGAAAATGAAAAGCTCAATGAAATATTACCTCACACTTGTTAGAATGGCTATTATCAAAAAGACAAGAGAACAAACGCTGGTTAGTATGTGGAGAACAGGGAATCCTTGTGCACTTTTGATTGGAATGTAAATTTGTACAGTCACTGAGGAAAACAGTATGGAGTTTCCTTAAAAAATTAAAAATAGAAATACCATATGATCCAGAAATTCCACTTCTGGGTAGATACCTGAAGGAAACAAAATCACTACCCCAAAGAGATATTTGCACTGCTATGTTCATTGTGACATTATATACAATAGCCAAGACATGGAAACAACCTAAGTGTCCATTGATGGATGAATGGATAAAAAAGATGTGGTATATTAGTCAGCCACAAAAAAAGAAGGAAATGCTACCGTTTGTGACAACATGGATGGATCTTGAGGGCATTATGGTAAGTGAAATCAATCAGACAAAGATGAATACTGTATAATCTCACTTATATGGAATATACATATATGTTAAAAAAAAAAACCCTCATAGAAAGAGAGATAAGATTTGTGGTTGCCAGAGGTTGGGGATAGTAGAGGGAGGTAAATGAATAAAGGTGATCAAAGGTATAAACTTCCAGTTATAAGATAAATAAGTTGTGAATTTGTATTTACAACATAATGACTCTAGTTAACAATACTGTATTGCATATTTGAAAGTTGCTAAGAGAGCAAGTCTGAAAAGTTCTTATCACAAAAAAAAAGAAGTGTAACTATGTGAGATTATGGATGTTAACTATACTTATCATGGTAATCATTTCACAATATACATGTATATCAAATCATCATGTTGTACATTTGCAACTAATAAAATATTATATGCCAATTATATCTCAATAAAACTAGAGAAAAATACATTTAAATTAATATACATATTCTCTATCTTGAGATTTTCAAAGTATATAGTTAAAATTATTATGATTACAAATGAAATATTTTACCAAGTTTTTATGTAAAGAGGTACCACAGAAATACCCTATAGGTTGCATCTTCCATGCTGATCTTCTGTATCACCAGGAAATTCTCATAAAGATTTCTGGAAGTTCATTATGTATGTTTTTTTAAATATTGAAGGGAAAATCTAATTTTAGAATAATTCACACATAATTATATGTATTATTAAAATATCAAAAATATATGTAAACTTATCTTTAATAGATAAGACTTGTATAACAAAATACTATAAAGTGGGTGGCTTATACACAATAGAAATTTCTTTCTCACAGTTCTGGGAGCTGAAAGTCCATGATCGGGGTGATAGCATGTTTGGGTTCTGATGAGAGCCCTCTTCCAGGTTGCAGACTGCCTACTTCTCATTGTATCCTCACATGGTGGAGAGCAAAGAGAATTCTCTGGTGTCTTTTTTAAAGGGCATTAATCCTATTCATGAGGACTTCACTCTTATGCCCTAATCACCTCCCAAAGGCTCCACCTCCAAATATCATCACATTGAGTGTTAGGTTTTAACATCTGAGTTTTGGAGGAACACAAATTTTAAGTCTATAGCAAAACCACAATTAAAATGTCACTAAATTAGCTGGCACCCTCATGTCCCAGTGTTATAAGAAATTAAATAATTAGGAAAGAGTATAACCACCAAGAAAAAGTGGTGTTATCACCAAAAGAAAAGCAAGTGTTGCAGATGACTGTTAAGATATTTTCAGAAAACCTTTTCAAATTGTAAATTTTTTTAATTAATAATTTTATTTATATATGTGTATTTATATTCATATTTATAAACATATTTCAAACACCATGATTGTCACTGTTAATTCGATTTATATAAAATAACATGATTGTCATTTTGTTTCATTTCTCAAAACATTAGATGTATAATAACTTTACCAAAAGTAACAAATAATAAAAACGCATGTCAACCTTTCACTGGTAAGGAGTAATTTCTTTCATATTCTTCAGGTATGTGAAAGAAAATCCCAAGAATAGTATCCCCACCTTCTTTTGGCATTAAGGAAAATTTTTGTGTAATGTTTTAAAAATTTTTACAATAATATACTCTATCTTAATAAAACTTAAAAAATAATGTCTTAATGTTTTCTAATATAATGTAATAGCCACTTAAAACTCATTTTTACCAAATATGTAAAACATCAATAGCCAAACTGACACAATAACATTTGTTTTTGGAAATCAAGGTGATGGAAAGTATAAATTTAGTGGAATAATATATGTAACCCAAATTTCAGTCTAGGTATATATTAAAGAGTGATTTTTATAACAAGATTATTGAATAAAAACCATCAGAGTGACTTCTTATCAAACAATTGACCCTCTGATACATGGCTCTGTTTAGAAACCCCCGCTAAAATGTTAATCATTATAGACACAATGCAAACTATTTCATCATAATTCAATTCACTATTCTGAATATGGTATGAGATGCTGAGAGTAACATGGAGCAGAGACTATATTAAAACCCTAAATTTTTAATTAGCTTTATATAAAATAACTCATTAAATACATTAACTGCAGGGTTAATGTTGAGGTCCCCATATAAAACATTGGAAGTATAGCTTTATATGTTTTAATTAAAAAACCTTTCAGCTGCAATTATATCTTTAATAGAAAGTAAGTTTAATTTTATACAGCAGCACAAGGAACTAAAGTTAGAGTTCTGATTTTACAAACACACAAACCCACACACAGTCAAGTCATATACACCTTATTGGTAACTTGGGTTTTCATATCCCTATGCCATTATTACTAAGGCAAACTTATTGGAGAAATTAAACAATGACATGAACACAAAACTCATTTGCACAAGAAAAAAACTGAGATGAGATAAATATCAAACTTTACATTATAGGGTAACAATTTTTGTGTAAGGATTAAATTTAATTCATTTCCATATTGTGACTCATATATGCAAAGACTTAATCCTCAAATGCCATTTTTGTATCTTAAGTTTTATTTGTTGGCATTCTTGGCAAAAAGTGATTGGGGACCCTGCTTTGCAGTGGTGAGAAATCCAACTCAGACTAGCTGAAGACAAAGGCAAAGGAGCGTCTGTCATGAACCAATGACCAGAATGTATTTTAGCGTCAGAAATACAGAATCAGATTGTTGGATGCCCCTGGGCTCTCCCTTTCTCATCTCTGATTCTGCTTTAGCTCTACACCAGCTTTCTCTAACTAGAAAGAAAACATAGCTTTTCCCAATTTTTGAACTTTAGATTTGGTACTTTGAATAACGTGTAAGAAGAATAACATGCTCCAAGTTTAGAAATCTCATGGAAACTATTCATTGCCCAGGCTAAAACTGATGCTCACCCACCCTTTGGTCAATCAACTAATTATGTCTCAAAAGAAAATTTGGAAATTTGGAATTAATCTATTTTAGTTTCCCACTTAAGGGATTTTTCTCTGGACTCAGTTTGAATAATTCCCATGACAAAGAATGTATTATTTTTGTAATTACTTCTAGCAAAATGAAGCAAGCTGACTTGAGCTTGCCCAATTTTGAGTTTACCTCATGTTCCATATGTGGCTTTTTACAAAAGCTTAACCTATGTAATCTCAAGTTCCTCAATATAGTACCAGTTTAACGTACCTTCCTCTTAGCAGTGCTATAATAATTAAGTAGAATAATATGGCAGAACACCAGTCCTTATATGGCCAAAGATTCTAAAAATGTTAGTTCCTTTCCTATCAAAAATCTTTTCATGTTCTGCTACAAATTACCTTGATCTTTGGTTCACTCTCGATTTCTGTCATGGAGATCTATGCAAACTACATCAAACTTCTCTTCTTCATAAAAATACTTCAAATATTTGAAGATACTTAATATGTTCTCTTTAAATGTACTTGGTATTTTTGAACAGAATATAGAATTTTATCTGCATGTAAAATTTTATCTTGCTATATTTGACCTCTTATTCCAGTCTGCCAGGATTTTAACTACGGATTCTAGTAAGCAGAATACTGGCTGTCAATCTCAGCTTTGTGTATTTGATAACCATAACTTCTATATCTTTATTGTATTCATTAGTGATAAGTATTAAAAAGTGTAGAATAGGACAGACTCTGATCTTCTCACTATAAACTTTATCAAGGTTGACATCAATCAACATACTTTAAATAAATATATTTAATAATCTACAAATCCACCATTCGCTTTATAGTCTAGCCCACATCTTTTCACCTCGTCCAAAAGTTGTAATGAAAGACATTATCAGTGCTTTTCTGCACGTGAGATTTATAGGAGAGTTTATGTAATGTCAGTAAATCTAATTGCATAAATGCAGGCAAGTCCCTTACTATCTAAGGAATTCAGTCTTAATAAGATTAATGATGTATTATTTGCCTAATATTCAGAATTATAGTGAATATCACACATAATAATATACATGAAAGTGCTTTTCTATCAAATGCCAAAAGAAAGATAAAGCAGTATTATTATCATGCAAATTCCATTTTTCTTATATGAAAAGACTACCAAAAAAGTAAATAAAGCTAGTTTGCACCAACTAGTACTCACTGAATCCATGTTGTATCCCACTAATCACCCCTCTCTGGTCTATCTTCTCCCACAATCTGTTTAATTCCTTCTGAATTATGTAGAGAATTGATGATACTAATACTGGATTATACAATGTTATAAATAATATTTAGCTTCACAAGTTAGTCTTCAGAGGTCTAGTTATACATAATGTCAATATTTTTAACTTTGATATATATTAAGATCCCCTGAGGAGATTTAAAATTTCTAATGATCAAGCAATTGGATGTAAACCAATTGAATCATAGTCTCCATGGAAATCATTTTTAAAGCTCTCAAGATTGGTTCCAACAGTCTGACTTGAGAACTACTGTCACCACCATTTTCTAGATTCTAATGTTAGAATGGTGGGAAGAACATTCTTCCACAGCCAAAGGTAAATTGATTTAATACGAATAGTCTGTCTTTAACTTCCAACCACCCTTTTTCCAAACTCTTTTTTCCCTTCCTTTGATGTTATACTCTCCAGGGACCCAATCTTTATGGCCTTTCACAGCAAGGCTTTTGCTATTTCTACAGATAATGTTTTTTTTAGCCAAACCTACTTTATTCTTCCTCCTCCGTGTTCAAAATTCTCCTCCCCAGGGCTTCCCTGGTGGCGCAGTGGTTGAGAATCTGCCTGCTAATGCAGGGGACACGGGTTCGAGCCCTGGTCTGGGAGGATCCCACATGCCGCGGAGCAACTAGGCCCGTGAGCCACAAGTACTGAGCCTGCACATCTGGAGCCTGTGCTCCGCAACAAGAGAGGCCACGATAGTGAGAGGCCCGCGCACCGCGATGAAGAGTGGCCCCCGCTTGCCACAACTGGAGAAAGTCCTCGCACAGAAACAAAGACCCAACACAGCAAAAATTAATTAATTAATTAATTAACTCCTACCTCTCAACTCCCAGTATATGCATTTCTGAAAGTAGCTTGTCAGCGAGTTGGTTGTTGCCCATCCCATGTCTCATATAAGTTAAGGTGCTTGGGTTATGAGAATGTAAATCTACCATGTCATTAAGCACATCGTTTAGTTCACCTGTCATTCTTTTCTTAACAAATTTCTCTATGAAGAAAGATGGACATTGATTTACATCCTTGTACAAGTTTCTTATTTCATTGCAGAAGAGTAATCATTTCCAGACTACTACAGGTCCACAGACCATGGTGTTATAGCACTATTAATGATTAGCTACTTAAAGCATGGCTGTAGACTAGCAGCATCAGCATCACTTGGGAGTGTGTTAAAATTGTAGAATCTTAGGCCACACCTGAGTCAGAATCTGAATTTTAATAAGATCCCCAGGAGATTATATGCACAATAAATTTTGAGAAGCAGTGATCTATAGTATACATTAAAAAAAAAAAAACAAGCTGATGGGAAAATCTACACATGCATTGCTGGTTGACATGCTAACAGAGGAATTATACTTCTCAAATGAAGTAAAGTGGTGGAATAATATGAGAAAGTATGAACAGAATGCCATTTTTATATTTGAAGAATCCCAACTCTTCTACTATGTAACACTAGGCCAGAAATTTAATTGGTATGAGCCTCATTTTCCTATCATAAAATGAAGTTAATAATATATATTTTAGGCTTTTCATGAAACTTAGTTCTAATATATATAAAGCACCTAGTACAGGTCCAAGACATCACAGATGCTAAATCTAGAGTTTCTTATAATATTGGAAAGTAAGCCAGTTTGGAAGATGGGCCCTGGGGAAAGGTGGTTATTTGATTAAGCGTCCAGAGGTTATAACATCACTTAACAACAGTGAGTTGAGGGTCAGGAGATGTGGATTCTAGCAAATGAATTTAATGTTATTTGTCCTTTAAAAGTTTTGACTCTTAGAGCTGAACAATAGTTTACTTCTTTAACTGTATCAGCAGTTTCTTTTAGTATCTTAAGTATCTTAAGTTGCATTTTGATCTTGAAGAATTGAAATTATTTAAAATGGCTAGAAACCTGTAATGATTGTCTTAACTCATGTCTTAATTTTGGTTTACTCTTTGCATCTGAATATTATCTTACATGATAGGAATGACTTAGCAAAATATTGGATGTGTTGTTTTAATTTCTCTGTCATCCCTTAATAGTCCACAATTTATCTAAGGTACTGGTCATTCCTCCATCTTTTTAAAAAAAATTTGACCTTAAAGATCCATGTTCAGTGTCTTTACAGACTTCTTTTTTTTTTTTGATGTACAGTACATTGCTAGCTTGACCTTTTCTAAAACTTTCATACCAGGTTAGTGCCTCATCTTATATTCATAGAACCTGAGGTGTCTTTTTCTAAATTCTACATTCATTTTCTCTGAGAAGAGACTTCTACCTACTGTATTACCTTGCTGTTGTGGGAGGGACACAGTAATTTTTCCTCTACGTTTTTGAGTTCTTGGCTGCAAGCCCTGCAGTAAAAGATAGATTAACAAGAGACAAACAAACAGAAGTTTATTAACATGTATGCTTCATGTGTACATGGGAGATACTCTGGTAAAAATGAAAAACTCTCTGAGAGAGCCTAAGCCACTAGCTTAAATACCATCTTCAGCTACAGACAAAAGAAAGATAGATATAGGGATGTCAGTTATGGGGAGGTTACCAGGAGAAGTAAGGTTTATCTGATAAGGTGAGGGTAAGGTTTGTTATGCAGATTTAAGTGGGGGCTTCTTCACTGATAAGATGTTCTTGTGATTTAGAGTTGCCCTCTTCCTATACAGAGAGAGACATCTTTACAAATGGGGGTCTCCTTTACAGTTGGAAATCTCCCTTACAGAGCTTAACTTCCACTCTCTTTTCAGAGCTTCTCCTACATCTGTTGTTCCTCAAAATAATCAGCTCAAAATCATCCTTATGCCAAAGATACATATTTGGGTGGTAACATTCTGCTACCCCTCATGGGTATTTTTTCTATTTTACCCACAGACATTGCCTGCAGATTCTCCTCTACCCACTAAGGATTCGCAATTCCCATGAATTGAAAGCAATAACAGGGCTATGTTTTTTTTAGACTCTAAGAATAATGGGGGTTGTGGGAGGAGACTTTAAATGACAAATCAAGATTAAAATCTGAAGTATGTTGGAGATATCTATTTTACGACATGTTTTAACATCTCCTCCCCCAAATCCAATTGAAAATATAACTAAAGAAGATAACATCATACTCTACATTTGAAACCTTTTAAGAAGGTGAGGAGACTTGGTCATCCTGACCTCATTCACCTTATTGAGAACCACTGGTGAAAATACTGTATTTTTCTTATTTTCTCCTTTCACTCATAACTTTAATATACTTTATACATGCATCATGCCTAGTAATTAATTAGCATGAAGCAAGGGTTTCCCCACACTTTTTACTCTCTTACAGCAAGGAGGTTATCTTGTACATATAAGCAATGGATCTGGTAACTTATTTTCAGGCAAATTATTTTATGACAAATAGGACGCACAATATAGCATACAGCTGCCAGCCACTGGAATTCTTTTCAAATTATCTATAGCTTCTAAGTCTCAAACTAATCTCAATATGTTGTGAATTCCTTTTAAAATCTCATCTCAAATCTTTGACTAAGATTTCTTAGTCAAAGAATCCTTTAAAAAAAAATCTAGAAATGCTACTTAAATTTGCTTCCCTAACTTATGTGTGTGTGTGTGTGTGTGTCTGTGTGTGTATTTATCTGAATAGAAAGGAATCTTTCACCCATTTTGCTTAGGCTTTCATTTTTCAAATTTTAAGTAGAAGCTAAATGTAATTTGAAACTGGGATGCACTACTTTTACTCTGAAGAAGTATAATTATTCAGATTTTCTGCATTAAAAGTATACATCTCTTAAAGCAAAGCTTTACTTAATTTAAAAGAGAGAGAGCTAGAGAAGAGAAGATTATACAGCAGTCTTTTCTTATGTTCATTGTACAAAATGAGTTTTGCTTCTAGAACTTTGACTCTCAAATTTTCTTCTTAATATTTACAACTAGCTGGATATTAGCAACCCATCAACCTTCCAAACAAAACACCTGGGCCTAAACATTGTGCAAATGTTTTGTATACACATTTCATTGACAGTTTTACCTCCTTTGGTTTATAAATACCAGAGGTTTTTGGCTCCTAAGTGGGAAACAAATGACACAATTCTTTGATAAAAATGGGAGGTGAAGAATGTGATTGATATAAGATAAAAAGTAGTGTTCATCAAAAACAGATACAGATCAATGGAACAGGTTAGAAAGCCCAGAGATAAACCCACACAAGTATTGTCAACTAATCTATGACAAAGCAGGCCAGAATATACAATAGAGCAAAGACAGCCTCTTCGATAAGTGGTGCTGGGAAAACTGGACAGCTACATGTAAAAGAATGAAATTAGAACACTCCCTAACACCATACACAAGATCAACTCAAAATGGATTAAAGACCTAAATATAAGGCCAGACACTCTCAAACTCTTAGAGGAAAACATAGGCAGAACACTCCATGACATAAATAACAACAAGATCCTTTTTGACCCACCTCCTAGAGAGATGGAAATAAAAACAAAAGTAAACAAATGCCACCTAATAAAACTTAAAAGCTTTTGCACAGCAAAGAAAAACATAAACAAGACAAAATGACAGCCCTCAGAATGGGAGAAAATATTTGCAAATGAAGCAACTGACAAAGGATTAACCTCCAAAATTTACAAGCAGCTCATGTAGCTCAATATCCAAAAAACAAACAGCCCAATCCAAATATGGGCAGAAGGGGCTTCCCTGGTGGCGCAGTGGTTGAGAGTCTGCCTGCAGATGCAGGGGACATGGGATCGTGCCTCGTTCCGGGAAGATCCCACATGCTGCGGAGCGGCTGGGCTCGTGAGCCATGGCCGCTGAGCCTGCGCGTCTGGAGCCTGTGCTCTACAACGGGAGAGGCCACAACAGTGACAGGCCCACGTACCGTAAAAAAAAAAAAAAAAAAAAAAAAGGGCAGAAGACATCAATAGACATTTCTCCAAAGAAGACATACAGATGGCCAAGAAGCACATGAAAAGCTGGTGAGCATCACTAATTATTAGAGAAATGCAAATCAAAACTAAAATGAGGTATCACCTCACACTGGTTAGAATGGGCATCATCAGAAAATCTACAAAAAACAAACGCTGGAGAGGGTGTGGAGAAAAGGGAACCCTCTTGCTGTGTTGGTGGGAATGTAAATTGATACAGCCACTATGGAGAACATTATGGAGGTTCCTTAAAAAACTACAAATAGAACTACCATACAACCCAGCAACCTCACTACTGGGCATATACCCTGAGAAAACCATAATTTAAAAAGAGTCATGTACCACAATGTTCAGTGCAGCCCTATTTACAATAGCCAGGTCATGCAAGCAACCTAAATGCCCATTGACAGACGAATGGATAAAGAAGATGTGGTACATATATACAATGGAATATTACTCAGCCATAAAAAGGAAATAAATTGGATCATTTGTGGAGACATGGATGCACCTAGAGACTGTCATACAGAGTGAAGTAAGTCAGAAAGAGTAAAACAACTATCGTATATTAACACATATATGTGGAATCTTGAAAAGTGGTACAGATGAACCAGTTTGTAAGGCAGAAATAGAGATACAGTTGTAGAGAACAAACTTATGGACACCAAGAGGGGATAGCGGGGGAAATGCAGTGGGGAGTGGGATGAATTGGGAAATTTGGATTGACATATATACATGAATATGTATAAAATAGATAACTAATAAGAACCTGCTGTATAATAAATAAATTAATTTAATTTTATAAAAGAAAAAAAATGGAGCAGAAAAAACCCACTGAATTCACCTCCAGCAGCATCATTACTCATGCCTGAAACAAGCTTATCTAAGACATATTTATCCCCCCATAACGCACATCACAGTGTTTTTCTGCCATGGAACATGAAACAGCACTTAAAAACTATTATTGTGGGGCTTTCCTGGTTGCACAGTAGTTAAGAATCTGCCTGCCAATGCAGGGGACACGGGTTCAAGCCCTGGTCCCAGAAAATCCCACATGCCACAGAGAAACTAAGCCCACGCTCCACAACTACTGAGCTCTAGAGCCTGCTCTAGAGCCTGCAGGCCACAACTACTGAGCCCGTATGCCACAACTACTGAAGCCCACATACGTAGAGAAAGCCCTCATGCAGCAACAAAGACCCTACACAGTTAAAAATAAAATAAATTAAATAAATTAAAAAAAAAACCATTACTGTGGACCATTTTAAACAGTGGAATCACCAACAAAAAGCACAACACAATTTTTTTAAATGTTACTAAATAGACCACAACTACAACACTTGTTTACTTTGTAAGATCAGAAAGAAGGCAAAGCATCACTTTGTTCAACCCCAGCTGAGATGTTCACGTTGGGCAACTCAAATTTTTCACTATTCTCGCATGTCCATCAATCATCGTGAAAGTGCCTCGAGTACTGACTTTGGGATTACAAATAAATTTTAAAGGTAGGTGAATTTTCAAATACAGAATCTGTTAATAATGAGGATCAACTATATAATGATTTTGTAATGAACCATGCTTCTCTTTGTTTTCATATTCTGTGATAATTTCTTTAATCACCCTTCTAATTTTTTCCTCTTATTTGTGTCAACTCTCTCCCCCTAGCCACCACCATGCTTATTGTCTATGCTTCATATCACCATTTTTAATATCTAGGTCCAATGATGCATTTCCTATTGCCCACCATAAAATTCTACATAGATAATCTATTAACATTTTGATTTTGCCTTACTATTTTCTTTTTAAGGACTGCAATTTCTTCTTAATTCACTATTTTAGTTAATGACACTCTGATGGTTAATTTTATATGTTAACTCGACTGAGCCATTGTGTTCAGACATTTGGTCTGAGCCTGTCTGGGGGCGTTTCTGGATGAGACTAACATTTGAATCAATATACTGAGTAAAGCAAATTGCCCTCCGTGATGTGGGTGGGCCTCATCCAATTAATTTATAAAGCCTGAATAGCATAAAAAGACTAAGAGGGAACTTGGCCTGCTTGGCTTTTGAGCTGGGATATCAGTCTTCTCCAGCCCTTGGACTGGAATTTATACCATCAGCACATCTAAGGTCTTCAGATTTGGTCTCCTGGGTCTCCAGCTTGTTAACTGTAAATCTTGGAACTGCTCAGCCTCCATAATCATGTAAGCCAATTCCTTAAAATAAATGTGTCTATCTACCTGTCTGTCTATCCATCTATCTGTCTATCTACCTATCTATCTCTATATTTATGTCTCCTATTGGTTTTGTTTCTATGGAGAAATCTGACTAATACAGGCATGATTCTCTTTAGAGTCACCCAATTTGGGATTAAGCTTTGATTAGTCTCTTGCTCTTCTCTCTCACAACTAAATTTGTCAACCCCTCTCATTTGTCTCTTTCATTAAATATTCTAGTGTTCTAACTAGACTCTCTGCTTTAGATATCCTAAACATGATAGTGGAGTGTAAATACAAATTTATTTAAAATAGAAGCCTACAGAACAATGATTTATAAGAGTATGTACCCTAACAGTACCATATGTAAGAAAGTTGTACATTATGTGGTACTTACAATAATTTTATAAAAGTTCAAATAGGAGACCAAAGAGAGTAAGAAAAACAAGTCTCTATTGTAAATGTGAAGGTTAAGTTAGATATTGAAGGATGCATAATATTTAGATACCAGGGAAGGATGAGAAGAGGGCACCACTGGTAATAAGGATATGAGCACAGTCCCAGAGTAGAAATGTCAGGAGTATATTCAGACACTGAGAACTCTGCCAGAGCGAAGCGAAGAGTTGGTTTTGAATAATGATTAATTTTACTTTGTGAAGAGTAGAAATGGCCAGTTAATAAATGTACATGGAATTCAAACAGGAGTATTGATACTATGAAATCAGAAGTAACTGTGTTAGAACTGGTTACCTAAGAAAAGTGCTGTTTAGTAGTGGTCTGGCAAGAGTATTCAAGATTGCTTGCAGTAAAGAAAAACTTGAAGAAGAGCTTGAAGTGAGCTAGTTAGAAGCCCACAGTACTGAGTGCCAAGTGACGAAATCTGGATTAGTAGCATAAAGCTGGTAAAGGAGGAGGGAAACATATAAATGTGCTATAATTTTATCTTAATTGCTTCCAGATGGCATCCATTACAACAAAGTTTTTAAAAAATCAGAAACTACCCAAGAGCAATAGTTCTCAACAGGGACTGTACATGCCTTCAAAGTCAGAGTCTGAAAATATCTGCAGAGATTTGGGGATGGCACAATGACTGTAGAGTGTCACTGGTATCAAGCACACTGAAGTAAGCATCCTAACTTCCCTTCATTGCAAGGGGAGTCACATATAACAGACAAATGCTACACCCCAAATGTGAATAGTGTGCTAGCTGAAATGCACTGAGAGCAAGTGGTCTTAATTAGAAATGTGTGGGTGGGCTTTTAGCAATCAAGGAACCCCTGGAAATTAGAAAATACTGCTATCCTTTCATCTTTCTCTCAGGAACCAGCAGAATTCTTATGAAAAATTTAGCAGCTACTACTTCAAAGCACAAAGGTCTTTGCGTGATAGTATGAATAACTCAGTGGTACTAAGGAATGCTATTATAGTAGTAAATGATAACAAAGATTATTACCTACAGGGAAATAGTGGATATCTGTGGTAGTTTTGTTGGCCATATAGTATTTACAAGTCAGGTAATGTCATATTCTATATCCAAACTCTAGCCTGCTCCTAATCACCAGGTAGGCTTGTTAATGCACAGATTGCTGGAGTTTCTGATTCCATAGTAGGCCCAGGATGGGTTGAGAATTTGCATTACTAACAAGTTCCTAGGTAGTGCTGAGTATCATTTATAGTGGGGGAAGTGCAGGGAGGGAGCAAAAACAGCCTCTAGAAATGTTTTCCTTGCCTTTTGTTACATGATTAGATGGACGAGGTGTGACAGTGAGAAGATTTTGGTAAAATATTACAGTATCTATTCTGTTTGAAGATTTCTTTCTCCTGGACATAAAATATGACATTACTTGATTTATGAATATTACGTGATCAATAAAACCAACCCAAATTCTCATGGCGAAATATTCTCCATTTCCCTTTAGGTAATCTCCTCTGTAGTCAGCTGTTAATATAATAGTCAGAAATCCCTAGTATATGCTGAAGGAAAGCAATCTTGAAATCTTAGTGGCTCATGTTTATTTCTCACTACTGTGGACACAAGCAAAGAGCACCCAAGTGAGAGCTTCCTACAGCAAATGAATCAGCCACTATCATTTGTGTTTGCTCACAGACAGAGGAGTGAGAATGTCTTCCTGTGGAAAAAAAAGGAAAGGCTTCAGGTATGCCCTGATTGGAGACTGTTGGCAGGGGCAAGCTAAAGGCAGGCTGGATAGAAGTGGTTGGCTACATATTTAGCTTCTTCTAGTCAGTCCTAACTTGGAAGTGGAAACAAAAATGGGAATCTGTCAATTATTAATCAAGTCCCAGATATTTTGGGCTGATTGCTACAGGTGGTCTGGCTTGCTGGGCTGATTGCTGCAGGTTGTGAGTCAGTCTAGCTGTGGTTCATTTGTGTATTCAGTCTGTCACTCCCACTACTTGTCAGCAGCTACAGGTCCAAGTCTGTTGCTGGGGATTTGCTCCAAGCTGTGGGTAGTTCAGGTCTCCTCATTCTTGTTCTCACCCCCAGTGGAATGGCTTATCCTTGTCATGACAGAGGGCACAGGGGCAGGAGCACCGCTGAAAACTCACAAGGTCTCTAAATTCTTCTGATCAGGATACATAGGTCATGGGTCATTCCTGCTCATCAATGTATTGATCAGAGCAAGTCACGTGACCAAGACCAAAGAAAATGGAAGGGACAAAATAATTTTGAATACTATCATCATCTGTCAGAGCCACAGAAGGCTCATCTTTACAAAAGGAAGGGGGAAATAGAGGCAGCTAATGGATTATTAGTACATGGATATAGAGATAACAGTGTTGGTAAAAACTGATTTTGAGGCATCTATTATTTTAACTGCAATCCTAGACCATAGGTCATTCATGGGAGTTAGTATTTGATTATTATTACTGGTTACATACATATTTTTACATTATGCATAACTTTAGAAATTTGATGGCTAATAGAAAATGTGAAACTATTCAATTGTGCTACAAATTTTATGAATTCAATTCATTTTGCTTTTTACCATATCACAACAATTTGTATTGCTCTGGTACTGCTTTCTCTGTTAAAAATGATGATGATGTGCTAAAATATAGTATTAAACATATATTTGTAATATTTGTATGTATCACTAGCAGAATAATTCTTATTCAGATAAATAAGGCTTATATTTATCTAATGATTGTAAGCTTGGCTTACGGCCTTTCTGCAAGTACAGATTTGAGTTATATATATTTTTCTTATTATTTATGGTATAAATTTAGTACCTGAGGAAATCTTTCCAGTGCAATTTTTGACATCTTAAAATTTGTATCTTCTCTATTCTCTAAGGTTCTTAAAGACAGCTTGATATCATCCAATTTTTTATATCTCACAATGTAGCACAAGCCTCAAACACATTAGGAGCTCAATAAATGTTTGTTGAATAAGTAAATAAATAAATGAATATTATCTAAACTCTTAGGATAATGGAGGAAGAAAATGGGCCTGAAAATAATTAAGAGATATGCCCTTGTTGCCTACCTCACAATGAGAGAGGCAAGGCTTGACCTTTTCAGGATTTTCTCCTACCACAGTGAACTAGCTCTAGAATGAATGCTACTATAAAAAAAAAAAATGAGTAAAGAGATGAATATATGTAAACACAAGAGAGTCTACAAGAATACATAAGTAGTAAAAGATCTAGTGTCACCCGTAGTTTATCTTACTTGTAATAGTCTTGAAAATGTCCTCTTCTGTATTGAAAATTTTCCTCTTTTATTTGGAAACTGTGAGGCATATTCAACCAGTTGGACAGTGAGCTGGTGATTCAGTGTTTCTCAGTTTCAAACCCACACTGCTATACTTTACTTTGTGATACTAGGGCTGAGACTCTGCAAACGTACATTTCTTCTTCACCAAGTGGGGGGGTCCTTGTTAGGTTATGCAAATTGGAAAACTAAAGGAAACTGGACAGCTGGTGGGGGATGCAGTGACTTGCTTCTCCATATTTTGCTTCCTATTCCTATCAGCATCACTCCAGCAAAGGTTCTTCACGTTAATAGCAGCTGTTGGTGTGAGTAATAGCAGTTGACTTTAGTTTTCCATTTGCTTCTTGATTAGTCAGCATTCTCCAGAAAAAAAGGACCAACAGGATATATGTAGATGCGAGGAGATTTATTATTGGAATTGGTTCACAGAGTTATGGAGCCCAAGAAGCCTCATAATCTACTGTCTGCCAGCTGGAGAACCAGAAAAGCAAGTGATAAAATTTAGTCAAAGTCCAAAGGCCTGAGAACCTGGGGGCCAATTGTGTAAGCCCAAGTTTAAGGCTAGAGGCTTAAGAACTGGGAGACTGTGAGTATAAGTCTGAGTCCAAAGGCTCGAGAACCAAAAGCTCTGATGTCCAAAGGTAGAAGATGGAAAGGGATTTTTGCCTTTTGTTCTATAAAGGCCCTCAATGATTGGATGATGCTCACCCACATTGTAAGGGTATACATATCTTTACTCTCTGTTTACAGATTCAAACACTAATCTCTTCCAAAAACACCCTCACAGACCCACACAGAATTAATGTTTTACCAGCTATCTCAGCATCCCTTAGCCCAGTCAAGTTGACCCATAAAATAACCATCACACTCCCCAAACTCCTAAAGCCAGCCTCATCAAACAACCTCAGGGATGCCACCACCAGCTAGTTTTCTTGACAGTCTGAGCTGTAGCTGCACAGGGCTGTACCTCCGCATTTCTGCATTTGAATTATCCCAACCTCTTCCTATTGGTTTGCAAGATTTCACAATGGTAGCTACTTTCTGTGATTAGTACTGCTGTGTTATAAAACACTGGATAGCTATTTATACAATTCTTTAATAAATGTTTCCTATTAAAATAATGGATGGTTAGGTTTCCTTACTGGACTCTGGCTGATAAAAAAAAGAGATTTAAATTAAGAAATGTCATCACTGAAAATGAAAAACAGATGAAGCCTTCGATTTTATTAATTTGATTATTTTCTTAGTTAAGACAAACTTCAAGTATAAAAATAGGAGTTTATCAGAGTTTGCGATGAGAGTGAAAAATAAGTAATGTTAGAATGAGAAGAAATGCAAAGAAAAGTAAGTCCTGGAGTTCTGTTCTCGGCGTGTTTAAGGTAGTGTAAAGGCACTGCTTATCCACAAAAAGGAACAAAAATAAATTATTTATACTTTTCTAATTTTTTGTATGGGGCAAAGCCTACAGAAGCATAATGTATATGATGAAACAATAAATTATATTAAACACAGAATATTAGTCAAATATAGATGAGAACTGTCTTTAAAGTAATATGGAGATTTAAAAATAAGTAAAGGAGCCAAGAAAAATAACAACTCATAAGAACTCCTGCCTCCTACCTTCCATACACCCACCCATACTGTTGCCACATTGTTTTAGCCATCTTGCCAAAATCTTTGGCATTTTTTATATATTTTGCACTTTGCTTCATACTCTTTTATTCCCACATTTGTTTACCAGTCCAGCTCCTGCCCCTCTGGTAAGGCTCAGCTAAGCCCAGGTCAAATGTTACCATCTAGGGAAGTCTCCCCAGCCCTCAGGGCAGTGTTGACAGCTTCCTTTGCTGGGCTCTGACAGGCCTTGTTAACATTTTAAAACTTATATATGCTAAATACAAACGGTCCCCAACTTATGATGGATCAACTTATGATGGTTTGACTTAGGGCTTTTTGACTTTACGATAGTGTGATAGTGATATGCATTCAGTAGAAACTGTACTTCGAATTTGGAATTTTGATCTTTTTCCTGGGCTAGCAATATGCTGTGATACCCTCTCTTGATGCTGGGAAGTGGTAACGGCCCACAGCTCCCAGTCAGCCACACCATCACAACAAATACACATACAATGATTCTGTGTTTTTTTTTTTTTTTTTTTTTTTGTGGTACACAGGCCTCTCACCGTCGTGGCCTCTCCCGTTGCAGAGCACAGGCTCCGGACGCGCAGGTTCAGCGGTCATGGCTCACGGGCCCAGCCGCTCCGCAGCATGTGGGATCTTCCCAGACCGGGTCACAAACCTGTGTCCCCTGCATCGGCAGGTGGACTCTCAACCACTGCGCCACCACAGAAGCCCTGTTTTTTACTTTCAGTAGAGTATTCAATAAACTACAAGAGCTATTCAACACATTATTATAAAATAGGGTTGGTGTTAAATAATTTTTGACCAACTGCAGGTTAATGTAAGTGTTCTGAGCACCTTTAAGGTGGGCTATGCTAAACTATGATGTTCAACAGGTTAGGTGCATTAAATGCATTTTCAACTTAAGATATTTTCAACTTATGATGAGTTTACTGAGACATAATACAACTGTAAGTCAAGGAAGATCTGTATTAACATATTAAAAATATATCATATAAAACAATATGTATTATATGTAATAATATGCTGATAGTA
Source organism: Delphinus delphis (assembly GCF_949987515.2). Classification (NCBI taxonomy): domain Eukaryota; kingdom Metazoa; phylum Chordata; class Mammalia; order Artiodactyla; family Delphinidae; genus Delphinus; species Delphinus delphis. The sequence continues at coordinate 34,059,202 of NC_082686.1, forward strand.
ATATGCACTGATGTCATATTGACATAGTCTTAAAATATCATATATAATAGTGATTCTAGTTACATATTTAGCGATCTATTTCCATGATGACTGAGTTCTGCTGGGTAGGAATTGTGCTTTATTAACCTATTCCTGCAACACTGTCTGATATTTAGCTGGCATTCAAAAAATATTTAATATTTACGCAAATGACTAAAGATTAAGTTGCTTTGTGGTCATTGGCTAAGTATATTGGCAAAGTATGTGTACTAAAAATTCCACACAACAAGTAGTATTTAAAGTTTTCCATGCTTGGTTAATAGTTCAGGTTTTCTTTAAGTTATTTTCTATTTACACAGAGATGTTACTCCCATTTCAAAGCTAGTACATAATCTGGATTTTATTTCAAAGCTAGGATTTGGGCCATTTCAAAGCTAGGATTTGGGCCTAGTAATTTGTTCAATAGCAAAAGGTCTAACAAATAAGTAAGAAAGGCAATGGTTCATGTGGGCATGTCTATTGGAATGTACTTCAGATTAGCTATTAATCGTGCATGTACTAAATATTTGTTATATTCTTTTGTCTTCTTTTTCAGAACTATTTCTAATTTCATGTGATTTTTTTGCCCAGTTCTTCCAATCCTCAACCACAAGAGTGTGAATTTCATTTAGGTTCACCCTCTGGACAACAGGGATTTTTCTAATACAATCAAAAGTGAATAACAGTGCCAATGAGAATATTTATTTTATGATCCCTATAAATGCTAGAGAAAGTAGATCTTTATGCTCTCTGAGATCAGGAAGTTTTAGGACTAGGTATTCCTGAACATGCATATTGTCATATTTCTTGGCATGTGAAGAGAATCTCCAAGAAAATAAAACACAACAGATAAAAGATCCACTGTAAGAGATGAAGAAAGAGAGAGGGGATGTACGTATCAAGAAGAAAGATTTCTAAAAATATCTTTTGATCACTTTGATCTAGTTATGCCTGAATCTACCTACTCAAATCCAAGACTTTATAGCTAAGTTATTTTGTAAACTTCCAAAACAAGCTGTTTCCAGTTTGTTCTGGCTGCCACTAAAAGAGTCTTGATTATACTTCTTATTTCTTTGCATTAGCATGTTTTTTTTAAGAGGTGATAACATAGTTGGTATGACTTCACATTATAGAATATGGTTATTAACATTAAAGATATTTTAAAATGTATAACTCTGGCTTCACTAAAGATATACTAAACAGTGTTCATTAACATAACCACCAAATTCTCATAGAAGATATAGTCAAAAGAACCTTGATATCTTCTAGTCTACTTTTGAACAAGTGCAATAATTTGATACATTATACCTTGGGGAGATGGATCACCAGTTTAAGTTTTCATGTATCCAGTGAGTGGGAGTGCCCAACTTTATAGTGTAGACAACACCAACGAAGAGGAGAGCATGGAAAATTCTTGCATATGTTGATCTACAATCTGCATTCTTGTAATTTTTAACTTCAGGACAATACTGAGTAAACATCCTTATTTTTTTTTTTAACATTTGGCAACTCTTCACATATTTGAATACATATATTTCCTTTTATCATGCCTTCTTATTTCTGAGTTAAACTTATTTCATTTATTCAATTATTCCTATTAAGTAAAATCCAGATTATGTACTATATTCCTTCTTTCCCATGGATGCTTTCTGTTTCTATTATGTAATTTTTCCTCTTAAAGTGTACTACCTTGAATTGAAATCAATTTGCAAAATGCTTTTCTGTCTAGCTTAGCATATAATGAAATTATTCCTAGTCACGACTAGAACACAACCTAGACACAACCTAGTAATTTGTGCAGTCTAAGCCTGTGCTCTATTTTAGAGAGTTTTGGGATAATATTGAGCTGTGGTCTGTTAGAACCTACAGATCATTTACACACAAATTGCTGCAAACATTGAGCTTTACTAACTAACATGATGCGGAGAAGTGAGCAATGCATCTGCTATTTGCTTCTCTGCATATTTCATTATTAAGCAGTACAGACCAAATAATCATAAACTCAATATTTAGCAGTATTATTTAAAAAATATTTAGCAGAGTATTTTACAATGACAATTTAATCTAAGGTGACTAAAATAATTACTTATCATAAATATATAGTAATCATACAAAGGACTAGTGGATTCCCTTTTCATTTTTAGCTGAACTGTATAGTTCTGTTTAATTCATTAAATAAATCAATAGGTTAATACCACTGTACACTCCACATTTCATATTATATCACATTCTGAGAGCCAAATTTTCATTAACATCTATTTTATGTTTTCTGATTTTAAAGTTTAAATATGCTTATTTTAAAAAATTTGGAATATAACCAAAGACATGAATTATTTAAAACACTTTTCAACACTAAAAGAGGACAATTAGTAAGGCATTTACAGATACCCCAAGGAAAAATACACAGTACACTCCACTCTAGAAACTGGCCTTCTCTGTAGCTCATTAAATTCATTCCACTTTACTTGAAGGTAGCATTAAAATGTACTTCATCTTCAGTAGTACTCTTTCTAGTTCTAACTGGTTCAAACTGAAAACCTAGCTGCCCAGAGCTTATCTCATAACAAATTCCCTTTCTGTCTTGGATTTGTATATCTTTGTAAAGGAGCCAAGTTATATATCCACTACTATTTTGCAAAGCCCTATTATTATTCTGATTTTGCCTGTTCCGTATTTTCAAGACAACCAATAACTTGGCAAGCACATTCACATTCTTGTATGGCCTCAAGGACATCTCTGAAACTAAACAGTCAAGTAACCACTACAAAACAAAAACTTCCTTTCTTCCTAAAAGGTGGCTCCCTTTATTATATAAGGCTTAACAATCAAACGTCTATCACATTAACCAGGGACAGTCTCTGGGAAATACAGAATTGGAATTGTTTTTTACTTCTTTCTCTCATGCATTAAAACTCAGATACCAAAGAAGTCTTTAGCTTCCATACCTTATCCTGCACATTAATACGTCTTCGATGATGAGTTTGATGACTATCTGTTACAGCACTGATTCTTGAAGTGACGTTAAAATCCTTTGAGAATTTATTTTTCCCCCAAATCATGCCCTTATCACTGTCCTTGCAAATGTCATCCCTTTCAAAGGTTTTCTTCTTCATGGGAAGGTCACCTATGGTAAATTTCTGAATTTGAATGATTTTCATTAGTTTTTGTTTTTTTCCTTAAGGGACTATATGACACATCTTAGGTATTTAGACACTCTAGCCTAGAATAACTAGGTAAGAAACGAGCCACAAGGATAAAGTGTCCTTTGAAAAGGAGCAGAAGGAAACATCTTTTTCCTCCAAGAATAAAATTTTGAGTTTTTAGGTGAAAAACAGTGTTATTAATTTAATAATTATGGATAATTGGGAAAATGTTTTGTAATATAAAGATGGTCAGGAAAAATGTAAAAGCTTGGAAATGGGCAAAAGAGAATACTGAGGTTTCTCTCAAGGGAACGCTGTGTGATGTCTAGTGGACTCTCTGGGGTTATCTGATGCTGTAGAATGTGCACCTATGAATGTCTTTGACTAAACTATTTTATAATTCTGCAGATACAGAAGTTAACTTAGTTAACTTAGTTTTTTGTTTTGCTTTTAATTAATTAATTTATTTATTTATTTTCGGCTGTGTTGGGTGTTCGTTACTGCACGCGGACTTTCTTTAGTTGCGTTAAGAGGGGCTACTCTTCGTTGCAGTGCACGGGCTTCTCATTGTGGCGGCTTCTCTTGTTGCGGAGCACGGGCTCTAGGCACTCCTGTTTCAGTAGTTGTGTCACATGGGCTCTGAAGCGCAGGCTCAGTGGTTGTGGTGCATGGGCTTAGTTGCTCCGTGGCATGTGGGATCTTCCAGGACCAGGGCTTGAACCTGTGTCCCATGCACTGGCAGGCAGATTCTTAACCATTGCACCACCAGGGAAGGCCTTAACTTAGTTTTAACTTTAGTTAAAAACTAAAAGTAATACACATGTTTCCTGTTCATAGCAATGAAATAGTTCTCATTCATCCTGATGCAAAAGAAGTTTGGTAGAGGATGTAAATCTCTGAGATTCAAATCTTTATTTTACTGATTTTAAACTTTTACTAGTTCCCTCATTAATTAGTGTGTTAGAAAAATATTTGATATGTTTATTTCACACTTATACGAGTGTAATGGTTTAGATGTTGAAAGTCTTATTTAACAAAATTATTACAAAAATTATGTGTGTGGAGAATAAAATAAAAAAATAAGAAAGGTTCTGTTCAGCCCCTAGTTAGAAAAAGTTTGCCAGATCTCATTACTACAGGCAGCCTAAGTCATATTTATAAACACATGTTTAAGAAGTTGTGGTCTTAATAAACCAAGTTGTATTATATTTTAACATAAACGATTGTCTATGTTGGAAGTGAAATTGCACTTTTGTACATTATTTCACCTTTTAAGTATCCTTCCACCCAGTTTTCTTTTGTCCCAGGTTGTGCCCTCAGTCGTCACAACCTGGGACGGTGGAGGTGTGTCTGCTTGTGGTGAGAGGTGTGTCTGCTTGTGGTGAGAACAACTGATCCATAAAGATAAGCACTGAGTGTCAGAAGACAAGAAGAAGACTGTACAGTCTAGATTGCCAATGATCTAAAGTAAAGTTGGTTTGGCAGATTCCAATGTAAGCCTCAGGTTTTATTCTTCATGTAGTTTTATTTAAGGCTGGGTAAATGAGACATTGAATAACGATAATAACAAAAGGAGCAATCTTTTCTGTAATTTGAAAGGGGAAAATAGAAAAGAGGTGCATTTTAGAATGACTGTTATCAAAAAGACAACAGATAACAGGTGTTGGTGAGGATGTGGAGAAAGGGGAACCCCCCTACACTGTTGGTGGGAAAGTAAATTCGTGCAGCCACTATGGAGAACAATATGGAGGTGCCTTAAAAATTAAAAATAAAACTACCATATGATTCAGCAATCTAATTTCTAGGTATATAACCAAAGGCAATGAAATCTGTATCTCAAGAAGATGTCTATACTCCCATATTCATTTTAGTATTATTCATTACTAATACTATTATCATTGTAGCATTGTTATTGACAGTAGTCAAAACATGGAAATAACATATGTGTTGTTTAATACTTAGGATAAAGAAATAGACAGAGACAATGGAAGATATATATGTATTCATATACATATATGAATGGATAAAGAATATTGGATACACACACACAGTAGAGTATTACTCAGCCGTAGAGTAGAAGGAAATCTTGCCCTTTGTGACAGCATGGATAAAACTTAAAGGCATTATGCTAAGTAGAATAAGTCAGACAGAGGAAGATAAACACTGTATATCTCACTTATATGTAGAATGTAAAGAAGTCAACTCAAGAAGCAGAGAGTAGAATAGTGGTTGCAGGGGCTAAGAGGTGGGGGAAAAAGGAAGTTGTTTGTCAAAGAGTACAAACTTCCAGTTGTAAGATGAATACTTTCCAGGGAGCTAAGGTACAGCATGATGATTATTGTTAACAATATTATATTTTATATTTGAAAGTTTCTAACAGAGTAGATTTTAAATATTCTTACCACACATACAAAAAAAAAGAGAGTAAATATATGATGTGATGAATGTGTTAATTAACTTATTGTGGTAATCATTTCACAATATAGATGTGTATCAAATCATCACCATGTTGTACACCTTAAGCTTACACAATGTCATATGTCAGTTGTATCTCAGTAAACCTGGGGGTGGGGTAGAATAGGGAATGCAATCCTGTCATGTGGCCGGCATCAGCTTCTGGGCAAAATAAATATGGGCAGCTGGAGCTTAATGGGATAGCTTTTCAGGCTCATCTGAGAAGAGGAACATCACTGAAAAACACTGGAGCCCCCCTAGACATAGCAGGGTGGGGAGATCTCAAAGGGAAGCCTAAGGTTTTCTTGAGCCATGCAAATACGGACTTTAGTCTTGTGACCTCTTTTGTTACCATAAATTTCTGAGACTCGAAAGACAATCTTTGAGATTATGACAAAGGCCTGGAGATCCCATATATTAAATGTACAGGGCTTCCCTGGTGGCGCAGTGGTTGGGAGTCCGCCTGCCGATGCAGGGGACACGGGTTCGTGCCCTGGTCTGGGAGGATCCCGCGTGCCGCGGAGCGGCTGGGCCCGTGAGCCACGGCCGCTGGGCCTGCGCGTCCGGAGCCTGTGCTCCGCAACGAGAGAGGCCACAACGGTTGAGAGGCCCGGGTACAGGAAAAAAAAAAAAAAAAAAAAATGTACAGTGACTTGCAGTGGGAGGAGTTTCATAGACCCTTGATTTAAATCAAATAGCTTTGATTAAAGACTGTTTCCAGTTATTAATAATTTTTCCCTAAAGTTGTTTTTCTTACCCACTATCAAAGTTTTCATTACTAGTAGCAGATTAAGTTAAAATTAATATACAAATTATTTTTTTGAGTTTTTTTCCCTTTCTCTCTCATATTTTGAGCTGCATGAACTTTTATAATTTTAAAAATACTTGTGGATGGAGCCTTGCAGTATCTACCTGAGGGACAAGAGAAACAGAAATCATGGTCAGAGAATAATTTGAGAAATCCAAATTTATAGGCAAATTTATGAAACAGTTATGTAATATTTTGCAACATGAAACTATTTTAGAAAAAAAGGTATGAAATCTAAAATAACAGAAGAGATTGGGGGGAGGAAAGAAATAGGTGAGGGAGATTAAGAGGTATAAACTTCCAGTTGCAAAATAAATGAGTCATAGTTATGAAATGTACAATGTGGGGAATATGGTCAGTAACTATGTACTATCTTTCTATGATGACATATGGTAGCTAGACTTATTGTGGTGATCAGTTTGAAATGTACAGAAATACCAAGTCACTATGTTGTGCAACAGGAAATAACGTAGCGTTGCAGGTCAATTATACTTTAAAAACAAACAAACGGGGTTTGGGAATTGGATGAAAGCAGTCTAAAGGTAAAAACTTCCAGTTATAAGATAAATAAGAACTAAGGATATAACGTACAATGTGATAAATATAATAACACTGCTATATGTTATATATGAAAGTTGTTAAGATAGTAAATCCAAATAGTTCTCACCACACAAAATAATTTTTTATCTTTTTTTTTTTTTTGCGGTACGCGGGCCTCTCACTGCTGTGGTCTTTCCCGTTGCGGAGCACAGGCTCCAGACGTGCAGGCTCAGCGGCCATGGCTCACGGGCCCAGCCGCTCCGCGGCATGTGGAATCTTCCCGGACCAGGGCACAAACCCGCGTCCCCTGCGTCGGCAGGCAGACTCTCAACCACTGCGCCACCAGGAAAGCCCCTATATTTTCTGTATTTTAAACATACAGAGTTTTATCTAACTTAGAGTTTTATCTTTTAATATGCAAAAAAGTAGCACCCTTGGTCAAATTACATAACATATAAGTACATTTTATACACAGAAAATATCTAAACATATGTTTTAGTTTAAAATTTTATGGTGAAGTGAAAAATTGCCAAAAAGGCATCCCTTAAAGTTTCTTAAACATTTCCACTTTCCACAAAGCCTATATTACACCCAGTTTAAAAAAATAATTTAAAAAACCCTCAAGCTAGAATTTATGGCCATTTTGTGTCACACTGAAAAGTCAAGTGAACTACAGATTTGAACCATGGAGATTTCTCCCCTACTATGAAATGGTCAGTATTATGAAGTCTGCTATTATATTTTTTATGATGCTATTTGACCCCTACATGGGTACTTTCGTTATCTGACAAAAATATTCAATTTGCAAAACTAGCCCCAGCCATTTGAAAGTGCTCAGCACTCAGGGAAGCATTTAGTATTTTGTGTTGGTTTTACAGAGGGCCTTGTAGTGACCAGACTGGTACCTTCCATTTTTCCCTTTTAACAGTTGCATTGCTGATCTCACAAATCATATTTCACTTGGAAATGAGAGGTGCACCGCTGCCAGCATTTTGTTAGAAATAATGACACACTTTATTACCTGCAAGTGCTGACCAAGTGCTTCTGCCTTTTCTTCCCAAGGTGACTGTAACACAGATTGATGAAAGATTCTGCAGGACGACAAAGGTTAAAGATGCAGACCTGGAACTAGAAGCCAGTGCTGACACTGATGGAGTGGAGTGCAATGAGAATGCCCACATTATTGTCCTATCCTCTGATAACCAATGTAATATGAAAACTGACTACAGAAGAAAGGAACAAATTAAATCCATTAATCAAGCATATCTCTGCTAAACAGTTGTTCTAAAGAGATGAACAAATGAAAAATTTACTGTTTGTTTTCATGCTTGCAAGGATTGGGGAAGAAAATTAATTATAAGGTACTGGCCACGCTATTAGTTGTTTTTCTTGAGGAAACTATTTATTGCTTTGTCAAAGGACAAATGAACCTCATTAGGGAGATTAGTTTCAGTTGGTAGTTAGCATTAGGACAAATTAATAATACACACTTCAAAAGATACCCTAAGTAAAATTATGAAAATGGAAAATCAATTCTTTTACTTCTTCATTTATGAACTGCTTGAAAACGACCACTCTATTACTATCACAGAACCAGACAGAAGTCAGGCACATAGCCCCACTTTTAAACCAAGTGCCTGAAGGACAACTATTTCAATGTGGGCTTTGCAAGTGTTGTGATGATGAACTTATGTATTCACGGGTTTTAACTCAGCCATGGCATTTTACTCTTATGTTGAAACATGTCAAGCAGAGCTCCATGCCAAAAGCAATTTTTGAAAATCTCCTTTGAAATCCTTTTCTTTTCAAAATGTTTTAAGTGCCCTGGACAAATAGCAAGCTGCTGTCTGGTATTCTGAATTTCCCCTTCAATCTACACAGTGTGGGACAGGAAAAAGAAAACACTGCTCTGCTGTCAATCCTGTCTGACCAGTGGACTGAGGCTCCTGGGTCGGCCACAGTGAGTGCCATTCAGTTTCAGTGTTCATTTAAACCTTGGCCTTTCTTGTCCAGGTTGCTAACAAGGGGGCCAATTAGTGCACCATGTGAGGGGGGAGTGCTAAGCTGCAGACACCTGTCTTCCAAAACCTGGAGCGAAACCAGACTCATTCCACCGAGTGTATAAATCAGCTGTGTAATATAAATGACTTTTTTGGCTTCAACTGACCTGGGCTGGATTCAGACGGCTGACCCAGAAAGGAGAGCTGCACATACCCTATTACTGATCCTGTGAGGCATTGAAGACATCCCCATCCAATTCTGACTTGCTTTTATTTACAGAAGTCTTACTTTTGTATATGGGAATGCAAGCCAAATTGACATTTACTTACTGTTTTTGTTTGGTTTGTTGGTTTAACTTTAATTTAACAGTAGCTTTAGGGGCATGGCTGCTGAATGAAACAGGTCAGAACGGCATCCAAGTTCACTGCTTCAACCTCTAAGCTCTGTTATTGAGGAATGATAGAGGTCGAGCTTTAAAATATTTTTCTTTATATAAAACTAAAGGTTTTTCTTTGGACAGATTATCTCATGACATCAAAAAATAGTTTCAGCATTTGTTTTTAAGATTATGCGAATTTATAACAGTAATTCCCACTGCCTACCCTGTTGGCTTGTGATGAGTGAGGAACTTTCAGAATTAACTAATGGTTTTCTTTTTCCATAAGTATGCCACATTGAGGGGAGGATCCAGGTTGGATAGGCCTTGAAGTTTACACAATACGGGGGACACTTTAAAGAAAAATAATACCAATTGCAAATACAAAACCAAATGTTTTAGTTGGAGTTTCCCAAAACCAACCTCTAGGAAGAGAACGTGGGTGCAATTAACTTACATGGGGAGTGATCCCATAAGCTGTGTGAGGAAGTGAAGCTGATATGGAGAAAACCAATAAAGGGGCATAAATAATAGAGTCACCACTTCGAGCAATTGGTGTGAGTCCTCTGAGAGACATTTTGGATCACATCTCAGAATGTCCGATGTCCCCCTGAGGGAAGGGGAAATGGGGTCTATACCACTTCTATTCCTCATTGATTGAGGGTTGTTCCTGAGGTAGTAATTCCTGGGCATTTCTGGCCTTCTCTGTGCTTGTGTGTGTCCACGGGCTATGCACACTCCTGCAGCCAGAGAAAGTCCCAAGGAGGGGAGGGGCAACCATAGATGAGCACAGGAACTGTCCAGCAGGCAGCCCTAGTTGAGTTTCTGAGTAAACTTGGGGCAGGGAATCCTGGAAGAGTACTGACAACTCCTTCTATATTGGGTATGAACTTGGATGTTTAATTAAAAGAAAAAATAAACATCAGAAAATCACAAATTAAAAAGGTGTCAACTGTGGTCATTCCAGAGCTACCCAACATGTGAGTAAATATGACAGAGGGGAATTCGGAGTGAAGTATGATAAGAGTAATAAATGACTGCTGCTAAGCTATCTTATTGTTGCCATAGAATAATAATTTATAATAATAATAATACCACATGAACACATTGCTAGGATCTTCCCCAGTATCTCAAAAGGTATCAGCATGGAGTGAGGGCCCCTGAAACTTAAACTTTAATAATTTTTTGGTAAATTACCTATGGCTGCTATTACTGAATTTTTCTTATATTTTTTTTGTGTGTAGTTCAGAAATTAAGTTGAGCATCACTTGTCAATGTATTTCTGAATAACAACAAAAACAACCAAAAATGGTGAAATAACTCAAAGTATATATTTCAATACATGCAAATATTTGTCATAATTCATAAACTATGATACATGTGTAAAAAGTGTTTAACATAAGATATTCACTAATAAAAAAAGTCTTATTTTATTCTTGAAAACCATAAGTATATGGCAAAAATTCCATTAAATTCAACTATCATTTAATGAACAACTACCAGATGTTGTAAAACTTTGCTAAGCTCCTAAAGGTAAGCAAGTATAAACAAGATAAACTTTTTGCCCTCAAGAAGTGACAACCAAGCAAAAGAAGGAATGTATTTTTATGAATAATTGCAACATAACTACAAATATAATTAGGAAGCGTAACAAAGTAGTGTCAAATAGTGCTATTCCTCCCAAGTAGTATTCTGTGAATAAGTAATCCTAGGTATCCACAAAAAAATAATTTCCTTAGTTATATAATTTTGGGAAATGCTGAATGGCATATTCCCCTCTTAGAGACATCCACACTATCATATAAAAGCCTCTAGAAGTCTTGTCAGAAGAAACATCCATTAAAGTTTTTTTTTAACCCGACATTTTACAAACCAATTTGTACAGAGAAAAATTCTTTCACAATGAGATCAAAATTTGGTGAGCCATCAAATAATAAAAGATGCATTAGAGAATTAATTTCCACTGAAAGAGGAGAACAAGCATAATAAGGAAAGTGCAATTTGAAGTGGGAACTATAAGATGGGGGAATTTTCAGGTAGAGGAATGTCGATGGAAACCACTGCAGGTATAGGAAATACCAAAATTAGAAAATGCAAGTCATATCAGAATACAGCCTGATGGAAGTAGAAATGCATATGGGAAGCTGTTCCAGCAAAGATAAAATCTCAGCAGGATAGGGCAAGTGCTTCTGAAATTTTAGGTTGAGTTCAGTGCATTTCAGCCTAAGATATCTGGACTTTATTCTGTAGGACATGTAGAGACACTGACGCTTTTTGAGTAGAACAATGTGATCAGAGTAGTAGCTTAAAATGAGAAAGTGGGAAGATTAAAGCAGGAAGCAAGTGACATAGTCCAAGAGAGAATTAACAGCATTTATTTTAGAAATATGTCTTGAGAAATATGAGCAAGTACACAGCTCCAGAGTCTCTACACAGCTCCAGAGTCTCTACTGGCCCCTTCACTTAGAGATAAAGGCCACAGTTCTCAGCCTGTTATTTAAGGCCCTTCACATATTGGCCCACTTTAGTTATTTAGTAAGTACCCTTCCCAGTCTTATCTCACACTGCCCTTTTCTTCCAATCTATACTCTGTTCAAGTAGCTGGGTCTATAAATCAGAAAGAAAATTAGGAACAGACATGTAGATGTGGAAGTAATCCACGAGAGATGTAAATCAGTTATGTTAAATAAAATAACTCTTTCAAAAAAATTACCCACAAAACACATGTGAACATACTTTGATTCTTATTTAGTCATAATACAAGATATTATCCAATTATTGTTATTATAATAGACAAGTTCAGGTCCTGGCTATCTCAGTGACTAGCGTTGTGAATTTGGTGGTCATCTAACTATTAGCTGTGTGTCTCTGGAAAGAATTACCTCTTCAATCACAGCTTCCTCAGTTCTTAAATAGAGGTTATGATAGAACTTACCTCCAGCATTTCCATGAGGATTAACATGCTCAGTGCAAACTTTGGCATATTCTAAGCATTCAATGATATTATTATGATATTAATAAATATTACCTAAGCACTACAACTTTCATCTGGAAAAAAGATGTTATTGATACACCAAATTCCTTACAGAGGCATTATGAATCTCAGATGAGCTACTCTGTGAAAGTGTTGTTTACACTGTTAAGGTGCTAATTAAGTAGAAAATATTAAGTATGATTAGAGCAGTTTTTACTTCCATCTATAGTAATTCAATGAATCAAACTGCTTTCCTCTTCTACCCTGATTAGTCAGGATTGTTTGGCATGGAAATCAGATTTCCAACTCTAGTTTTTGCTAAAGGATCCTTCTTTATTGAAAGGATATTGAAGTAACTCTGAGATGAAAAAAAATCTGCAGAAACCAGGGCTCCTCTGATGGATATTAAGTATGAACCAGATATTTAATCCAAAAAAAACTCTCACCACCTTTGTCATCTCATCTCTTCTTCTTGCTGTGGGTCACCTTTATTTATTGAGCTTTTTCTGTGGAGACATGAAAGCTGGTGGCCCTGAGACTACCTGTTCATAACTTCAGGACTCAAGAGAGAAGGAAATTTCCCTGCCAACTACACTTGGAAAACTCTAGGTGAAGGAATTTAATTGTGTCTGGTACCACATTCTTATTCTTGTACCAGTCCATTCACTCAGTAAATATTATATAAAAAACCTATTATGTTCCAGGTCATGATCTCAATCTAGGTATATAGGAGTGAACAAGACAAACTCTTTCTCTCTTTGTGCATTTTAAATTACAATGGGGGAATCAAAGAACCAGCATGGAAAAAAAATAATAAAATCAATTTAGTTAAGTAGAAGTGCAGCGAAGAACTTAATACAGAATAGTGTGACACAAAGAGGATGCTTTTAGATAGCCAGGAGAATGGGAGTACTGTGATAGGCCAAGATAGTCAGAGTTTTCTTAAAGAGAGGGTCCGGAACATAAAGTTGGAGTGAGGAGGAAGAAATTTTCTCAAAGGAAAAGCATGCAGTTACCTCCCAGTTTATCCCAAAGACATGATGCTAATTAAACAAAACAAAGATGTCCATTAAATCCTCTTCTTCTGGTTTTTGCTATTGTAGGTGATTTTAAGCTTTGGAAAGGACGTGATAAATACCACGGGTCACATTATAGATGGCCTCTTAGCCAACATAGCTACGGATTACATTAATGGAAGATGTTGCTTAAGCATTTGGTCACTTAGTCATTTACAGAACAGTCCTAATTCTTCCAAGCCTCTTACTCAGGAAGTAACAAAATTATTAAGAAATAATCTTGAGAAATCACTGAAAATTTTGAACAAAGTGTATTTCCTATAAATTTATGAAAAGTTACTATATGATAATGTGTATTTTGAACTTTATTGCACAACTAAAAATTTAAAAATTAATCCTTGACATAGTGATTGAAAGAGTAAACAAATGACTAATCCATATTCAAATTTGAGTATTATCAGTTATTTTGTATACATTTGAGGGTGCTAATAAACTAATTTTCGATGTTAACTTTTATTTTTATGTGTTTTGTTTTTCTTCTGATGGAGTTGCAAAAGTCTGAATATGACAGGAAGAGTATAGACAGACAGTTCATCATTCCTTCCTCTGTACTGCCTCTGTTCCTGGTATACAATCTTACTAAGCACTTCTTATATATTATTTTAATTTATTTGTTTACAGTTCTGTCTCCCTTGTGGGCCTGGATGTTTATTAGGGATATTGCTATTTATAATTGATTTTTTATCTCTAATTCTGAATGTAATGTCTGACATATCATCATGGCTTAATTAATACGTATTAAGTAAATTAATGAATCCATTTAAACAATATCAACATTGAATGACATTTTCTCCTTACCAGTAGGAGACTATTGGGGTAAAATGGAATGATATGAACATAGATTAGGTACTAATCTATTGTTCAAAATCTACTAAGCAATGTAATAAACAAAAGGCAAATGTAAGTTTTCCAATTTTAAGTAGGAGATCAAGAGAACAAAAGGAATGCCTTCAACTCCTCCTCCTGTTCCATAGGAGTCTTGGAAAAAGTCTTTCTCGCTTTGTGGCCTCAATTATAACATTTTTGCCTTAGAAAACCAGAATGGATGATGCAAACTGATGATTACTGGTTTCACTTCTGATTACAATGTTGGAAGAATCGTATAATTGTTTCCCTTCATCAGGGGTGCAATGTGGCAAACACAGGGATGGCCATGCAAACCCAGCTCAGCCTTTCCAGCAATTTAATTGGATGCTATTGGGTGCTGTCTCTGTGGAGCATTTCCCATAAACAAAGGATTCTTTTCTGTGACCTCCAATGTAGTGAAAACTATTTGGCTCGATTTTATCTTTTCCAGAAGAACAGATCCAAGAGAAATTATAAAAGAAATGTAATAGCATTTTTACTCCTTTCTGCTGCAGGGGTTTGCAGTGTGACTGCTTTAAAACTTACTATTTTGCAAAAGCCAATTTTCTTCAAGAGGCTGTTGGCACTCAAATCAGCAGCACAATAAACTTGCCAGAGTCAGACTATGTTTTGAATGATGAAAAAAGTCGCTGCAATTTTATAGAGCAGAATGACTTGCTTTGTGATATTATTTATTTTACTATATAATACATGTTAGAATAGAGAGGAAATGGGTGTTACTGGTTTAAGTTCAGTGCTTACTCCACAGTTTGGTGAACCCAAAAGCAGATACTCTATTATACTTTCAGAATAGGCAGCATCATAAGGGTTGACTATTCAGATATCTGAGCCTGACAGCCTGGATTCATACCTCAGTTCTGTCACTTACAGCTGTATAAAATTATGTAGATTCTCTGTGCTTCATAATATGTGTGTATCTGTATATAAACATACATTTAATATGATATACTTTATAATATATATATATGTCTGCCTACATTTCAATTCCAATTATACATTCAGGAGCTAGTAAACATCTACTAAATTGGTCTGCAAAACCACTGGAACCACTGGACTTTTGCTATTATTGGACCTTGATGAACTGAACTAGTCCATTTCCCCCCCATCCTCCATGTAACCCCTTTCTAAGAGGAGGGCCATAATGACACTTCAGGTCATTACTGTATCAGGTATTCAGGTATCGATGTCAATTTAAACCCTGTATGCAGTAATCCTCTTCAGAATATCTAAACATTTCCCTTTCTTCAGTGAAGAGTCACTTGAATTACCCCCCCATGACTGCCACAATTACTAATCATCTTGTTTACGAACTAGTACTTTACCTTTACTTGAAGTAACTGCTTATTAAGGTTTGTTGAAAATGTGCTTCATCCTTTGTTTTCCCTCAACATCAGAATCATGACTACCTCTTCCTACTTCTCACTTTATTTCCTTTCTTGATTGAAAGCTTGGGTGCATTTCCAGTTTCTATCTCCTAACCTTTCCCCCACATGTTGCTTCCAAACACGGTCCACATTTCACAATCCTAGCCTTCTCACTGACACCATGAAGCTCCAGTCCAAATAAACATTGCTAGCAAGAGCATATCATGTAGCAACACAGCTGAAGTGACTACTTTTTCCTCTTCAAACTCTAAATCTCTCCCTTTTTTGCTGAACTTATTAGTATTCCTCTGTGGTATCAATAATGTTTTACTTCTTAACTTTCCAAGCCAATTACGAACTTATGTTTACATTGGATTTTATAGAAAACATGGTCACCTATGTTTTTCTTTTCTCACTATCATACTCTAAATTAATTTTTTAGATTACCACGACCATCTACTTTTTTTGGTCTAGTTGCCAAAACAAAACCTGACTGAAAATTCAGAATGTTGTGAAGAATTAGAAAAATATATGACATTTAATTCTAACTGAATACTCATTCTGCTCAAGTATTTAAGCCCTAGACTACTCCACTGGGGACTGTTTCATATCCTCGTGTTTTTCTAAATCTTTGTAGATGACATAATAGTCACACAACTTATAGATTTAGCATTCTGATGTCTTCCTTTTGAATTGAACACTTTATCATAATGAAATGTCCCTCTTTGGACCTAGTTATGAGTTAGGTTGGGGTTCTATATTAGTAAGACTCCTTTGGTAAGTCGCCTTCTGGCATTACTTTCTTTCTGGGGTTTTTAATTGAGATCTTACAAGTCTTTGTCATCCCATCACTGCAAGATTTCGGAATATTGAGTTTTGCCCCTTAGAGGTTTTTAGCTCAGCTCTTTTCACCCCACACAACTTCAAAATTTGGTAAATGCCTTGAGATAAAGAATGGGTATGTGTTTGAAGATTCTAACATGCCACTTCAGCCCCACATGAAGGCTAAAATGATTCCTGGTTATCTATTCCTCAGTATTCTTTTTTGACCAGGACTTTTCCTGGGTTCTCAGGCTCTATATAGCCCCAATATAAGTGTGCACAGGTGAAAAGGAGCTCAAAATCCCCAGTGTCAATTCATCACTTTCCTTAAGGCTGGCTTATCCAGCCTCTCCAGTTCTCACGTTCCTTCTCCCAGGTGATCAGCGGACCTTTTGCTCCTAAGCACTGCAAGACAATGGACCATTTCACCCGCCCTTTCAGATTCAGAAAATGTCTAGCACGGAAAACTAACCATACATCCAAGGCCTTCAAGACTCCAATTTTGTCATTTTAGCAACCCATGGCACCACAGAGAGTTTTGGTTATTTTGTTTATGACCTAGCAGGAACCCTTGGCTTGGTCCATGCTCAGCACCAACAAATGATTACAGGGAAAAATAATAGCTGCCAGTTGTCAGCTCACGTGTGAAAAATTCTCCCTTCTTTGGAGTTTTCCTTCATTTTAGTCCTCATTGCTTCCACAGCTCTTGGATGCTTTAAAAATACAGTGTTTGTGTCTTTATTCCTGTCCTGCCCCTAGGTTCTTCAGAACCATTTTTTTTTTTTTTTAGATTCCATATATATGTGTTAGCATACGGTATTTGTTTTTCTCTTTCTAACTTACTTCACTCTGTATGACAGACTCTAGGTCCATCCACCTCACTACAAATAACTCAATTTCATTTATTTTTATGGCTGAGTAATATTCCATTGTATATATGTGCCACATCTTCTTTATCCATTTATCTTTTGATGGACACTTAGGTTGCTCCCATGTCCTGCCTATTGTAAATAGTGCTGCAATGAACATTGCATGACTCTTTTTGAATTATGGTTTCCTCAGGCTATATGCCCAGTAGTGGGATTGCTGGGTCACATGGTAGTTCTATTTTTAGTTTTTTAAGGAAATTCCATACTGTTCTCCATAGTGGCTGTATCAATTTACATTCCCACACAGGAGGGGGAAGGATAAGCTGAGACGAAGTGAGAGAGCGGCATTGACATATATACACTATCAAATGTAAAATAAATAGCTAGTGGGAAGCATCCGCAGGGAGATCAGCTCCTGCTTTGTGACCACCTAGAGGGGTGGGATAGGGAGGGTGGGAAGGAGACACAAGAGGGAGGGATTATGGGGATATATGTATACGTATAGCTGATTCACTTTGTTATACAGCAGCAACTAACACAGCAATGTAAAGCAATTATACTCCAATAAAGATGTTAAAAAAAAAAGAAATACAGTGTTTGGAAATTATCCAGATTCCTCTAGTTGTTGTCAAAAGAAGCGGTGTCCCACCAAGACCAACTATACTAACTCAAAAGCAAGAGTTTTATTTTGTTTTCATGTTCAACTTGTCCCTCTTGGCCTCCAGTTTTCTTCCCTATAAGTTGAAATTTCTATCTGATCCTATGTAGTACAGTCTCTAGTACCTATGAAAAAAATATTTTCTTTCTCGCAAGGCTCACCTTGAGTTTTCCTGTTTCAAATACAGAATCAGTCATTCTTGGTTCCTAAGAATCCTGGTTCTTAGGATTGGTGAAGAATAGCATCAGAGCATTAGGGGTCAAAATCTTGGCACTGAGGTTGTATTTCAGATTGTCTCATGTGACAGCCAAGAAAATGATACCAGAAACCCAATAGTTATTTTTAAAAGTCCCTTTTAAAAAGTAATGAATTCATGTATTTTCTAACTTGATTACAAATATTACTGTAGTAAGTTTATTGATCTATGCCCCCCTTTTAATACAACTTGATGTACTATATCATGATATGATAATATACTAACATACCATATTATAAATCTCCATTTTTTTCTTCCTTTTAACCCTTGAATTAAGTTTCCAGAGATTGGTCATAGAGAAAGGAAGTCAGTAGAAAACGATTGTCAGAATTACTTTAATATAAAAAAATACTTCTAGCCTTTCTCTAAAAACAAATAATACAGACTAATAAATTCACAAGCCTAGGAGGTATGTATTTCAGACAAAGTCACAATTAGTTAAGGGCAAGGAATTATATAATACAGATCAAAATAACATTTTGGTTTTGCTTTTTGTTTTCCTAAAGCTCACTTTCTCTCTGACATTAATGTCATTATTCATAAGTTAATTGCTCTTATCTGAAAGGATAACAGGCATTCCTTACTGTCTCAAGAGAGTCAAATAGCTATAGCCCAGATTAGGTCCCTAGATTAAGCTCCCCAAGTGCCAAGTAGACTGGAACACTATCTTTCTAGGTTTTTACATTTCAAGAGAATGAAGTACAGACCTGACAGACATCTCTAGGTCAGAAAAGCCAGAGACAGCAAGCATTTATCTGGTCCTTGGGAAGATGTATTTACATTCCAAAAAGTTAGTGTGAAAATCCAGGATCCTTTCCAGCAAAAGAGCAATGTGTTTTCCTTCTTTTGGGAAATATATACATACATATGTATATACATATAAGTGTATATATGCATATCTATATACATAAACTGAGAAAATCCATTGTTTTTGTCTCTCACCAATGAAGTCTTTGGCCCTTGTATAGGAGAGTTTTCAAGCTGGCTTTCATCATGTCTCTGCAGGGTAAGCTCTGGGGCAAGGAAGCTGAAGCAGTGGGGTAGTTAATAGAAATCTGTATTCAATCCAGAGCACACTTAGAAAAAAATGAATATAGGAAAGCAGCACTGTCAGTTGCTAACATATTTTATATTTAAAAATATGTAAGTATGTAAAGTTTAAAATTTACATTATATTAGGTACCCACAGTATCTGAACATGCAAAGAGTCGTGATGTACGGTCTACTGCACCATATTCTCATGCAACTATTCTGATGAGAGATTTCTCCATTGACCATCACCCTAAACCTTCAGCTCATAAACTCAGTTTTGAAATTTCTAATGCCACTGGATTTATATGTGTGTATACTTGATATACACTATATATACATATTATATACACATATATATCAATATTTAATCTGCACAGTGTTATCTATTTAGCATCCTTACTTTAACAATTAAAAAAATATATTTTATGATATGTCACTTTTTTTCCCCAAAGGTTTGTGGAAAGATACAACGCTACTATGCTCTACTTTCTTCCCAGTTTATATGCTACCAAAATTCTAGCCACAAGTCAACCTAAACTATTATTTTGTTTGTGGCCCTGAAGAGAAAAATAATTTTATAATAATTCCATAAGCATTTTGTGAATCTCCATCTTATTTTTAAATTAAAAATGTCATCTTCCTCTAAAGAAAATTATATTGGGAGAAGGAAAGTTAATCAGCACATTAGTTGTAGTTCCTAGAGACCATTTCAATTTATTACATATAGTACACCAGAAATGAAGGCACCTATAGTTATCAATTTCTCAGGCATGGATAGATCAAACATTTATCTATTGTATATAGTCTGGAATCACATATACATTTATATATCTATTTAACAGAACAAGAATTTCTTTTTGTATACCTTATAGAATTTTTTTACTGTCAGTTGAAGGATATTAGCACATGCCACCCCAAAATATTATGCTTTGGTATACTGATTATTTTGAGTTGAAGCCACTTGAAAAATAGCAAACACGGGGAGAAACTTTCTCTGAATTCCCCTTATCTGCCTAAAGAAGGATCCTCTGAAAGGACATCAGTTGTCATAAATCCTCTCCCAGGGAGTTTCAGCAACCAGGTAAGATTGACTCTTCTCACAGGAGAGGAGATTAGAAGTCAACACCGCACCTAAACTGTCAAAAACTATAAAACTTCCATCGACTCTTCTAAGGACCCATTCATCTTTCCTAAAAGTCATTTACACTTCCCTAAGTTGCCTATATCCCTCTCCTCTTTCCTTATTAAGATGGTATATAAGCTCTCAAGTCTCACTGCCTTTTTGGTTTTCACTTTTGTTCTCTTATATTAAAAATTCATAAATTTATATACATTTTCTCTTGTTAATCTGCCAGTTGCCAGTTTATTTTATAGACCCCTGTATGGAACGTAGGAGGGTAGAAGGAAAGTCTTTCTATACCCCACACAATTAAGTATGGTAATTTTTATTTTCATACACAAAAAGTGTCCAGTAACTTCTCTGTGATGATGAGATAAAGCTTTTAGGCTCTCCTTAAACTGGCTTAAATGTCATTTTCTACCATTCTAACCCTTGTTCTCAACAAAGAATTTCTCAGATCCACTTTGATTTTGATACTCCTTGTCACCTAAATGTACCACAGGAATTGCTGTATCTATATTTTCCCATTTAGTTTCTCCAGTCAATCACGGATTTCTTCAAATTTTTCCACATTAACCTTCCGGTTTTAGAAACAAATTAGAGTGAAAGTTGAGGTTTTTAAGTCCAATACCCATTTCCCTTCTGCCTTGTGGATGAACCTCTATTTTCCTTGGGAATCATGTATTCTCAACTCTCACTCTCTGTGATTTAAATGGTACTGTTCCCTCCTGCAGTAACCACAGGAAGCACCAGGCTCTGTCCTTTCCCATCGACATGTTCCACCCTTTGGACCACAGTCCAAAATACATAAACTTGAGTAACAAGGGACCCGCCCTTGCCCCTAAAGGGTGGTGTTGGCCACTCATCAGAAGAGAAGCCTCAGCTCACACCTGGCTCTGGCTCTAGCCCCTCCCTCTCCGACCCCACATCCTAAGAATGTAATAGCTGCCAGCACACCCTGGGGGAAGATGTGACTAGTGCTTTCTTCAGATCCAGATATACCACAAAGGCCACTGGATACACACATACTATATAGGGACATTCCCACATGAGGACACAGCTTTTAAGACCAGGATGGGTAACTGTTTCATGTAATTTCTTAGAGAAAGAGAAAATTAAGCAAAATAAGAAGACAGAGAAATTTGTTTCAAACAAAAGAACAGAGGAAAAAAATACATAAAAAGAACAACTTAAGGAAACAGAGATAAATAATTTACCAGATAAAGAGCTCAGGCATTAGTAATAAGAATGCTAACTGAACAACAGAAGAGAATAGATGAACATGGTGAGAACTGTAGCAAAGAACTAGAAAATATAAAAAAGAATCAGTCAGAACTGAAGAATACAATAACTGAAATGAAAATCACATTAGAGAGAATGAACAGCAGGCTAGGCAATACAGAAGAACACATAAGTAATCTCTCATCAGGAAAATGCAAATCAAAACCATATGAGTTATCACCTCACGTCAGAATGGCTATCATCAAAAAGTCTACAAATAACAAATGTTGGTTAGGGTTCTCCAAAAGGGAACCCTCCTACACTGTTGGTGGGAATGTAAATTGGTGCAGTCACCATGGGAAGCAGTACAAAAGTTTCTCAAAAAACTAAAAATAGAACTACCATATGACAAGCAATTCCACTCATGGTCATATACCTGAAAAAAACATTAATTTGAAAAGATACATGCACCCCAATGCTCATAGCAACATTATATACAGTTGTCAAGATATGGAAGCACCCTAAGCATCTATCATCAGATGAATGGGTAAAGAAGATGTGATATATATATGCAATGGACTGCTACTTTGCCACAAAAAAAGAATAAAATTTTGTCATTTGTAATAATATGGATGGACTTGGAGGGTATTATGCTAAGTGAATAAGTCAGAGAAAGGCAAATACTGTATATCACTTATATGTGGAATCTAAAAAATATAACAAACTAGTGAATATAACAAAAATAAACAGATTTGGAGATATAGAGAACAAACTAGTGATTACCTGTGGGGAGAGGGAAGGAGGGAGGAAAAATATAGGGGTAGGAAATTAAGAGGTACAAACTATTATGTATAAAATAAGCTGTAATGATACAATGTACAACACAAGGGATATAGCCAATATTTTATTATAGCTATAAATGAAGTATAACCTTTAAAAATTGTGAATTACCATATTGTACACTTGTAACTTACATAATATTGCACATTAACTATACTTTAATTTATAAACAAGAACAGTTTAAGGGACCTCTAGCACAAGATTTAGTGTACCAACATTCACATTATAGGGGTCCCAGAAGGAGAAGAGAGAAAAGG
Source organism: Delphinus delphis (assembly GCF_949987515.2). NCBI lineage: Eukaryota > Metazoa > Chordata > Mammalia > Artiodactyla > Delphinidae > Delphinus > Delphinus delphis. The sequence goes on from NC_082686.1 coordinate 34,081,898, forward strand.
ATAAAAAATGTATTTGATAAAATGATAGCTGAAAATTTCCCAAACTTGAAGAAGGAAACAGAATTCAAATATGGGAAGCACAGAGTACCAAAAAATACAAAACCAAAGAGACATGCACCAAGACATTATCATAATTAAAATGGCAAAACTTAAAGATAAAGAGAGGATTTTAAAGAGAGTAAGAGAAAAACAAAGAGTCACAAAGAAGGGGACACCCATAAGGCTACTAGCTAGTTTTCCTGCACAAACTTCACAGACCAGAAGGAAGTGGCATGATATATTTAAAGTGCTGAAACGGAAAATCCTGCCACATAGGATACTCAACCCAGCAAGATTATCGTTCAGAATTGAAGCAGATATAAAGAACTTCTCAGATAAGCAAAAACTAGAAGAGTTTATCGACACTAACACACCCTAAAAGAAATTAAGAGTCTCCTCTCAGACTACAAAAATACATAAGAATATATAGGAAAGGAAGAATCCCAAGAGCAAAGGTAAATATATGGTAAAGTCTGTGGATCAATCACTTAAATAAGCTAGCGTGAAGATTAAAAGACAAAAATTGTAAAATCAACTATAACTACAATAAACAATGAAGGGATAAACATGAAAATGCAAATTATCACATCAAAACCACAAAACATGGGGGAGGGAAGTAAAATATGTAGATCTTTTAGAATGTGTTTGAACTTAAATGACTACAGTTTAAAACAAGTGGCTATAGTTATAGATAAACATACACTAAACCCATGATTACCACAAATCAAAAACCTACACTAGATACACAAAAACTAGAGAGGAAGGAACACAAGGATACCACTAAAGAAAATCATCAAACCAAAAGGGAAGAAACAAAAATAAGAAGAAAGTAACTGGGAAGAACTACATAAACATCCAGGAACAAGTAATAAAATGGTAATAAGTATATGCCTATCAATAATCATTTTAAATGTTAACAGACTAAATGTTCCAATCGAAAGACATTGATTAGATAAAAAAATCAGACACATCTATACCCTGCTTACGAGAAACTCACTTCAGAGTTAAAGACACACATAGACAGAAAGTGAGGGGATGAAAAAACATTTTTTTCATGCAAAAGCAAATGATAAGAAAGCTGGGCTAACAATACTCATATCAGACAAAATAGATTTAAAACAAAGTCTACATCAAAAGACATAGAAGAACATTATATAATGATAAACAGATTAATACAACAAGAGGTTATAACATTTGTTAACATATATACACCTAACACAGGAGCATCTAAATATATAAAGGAAATATTAAGAGACATAAAGGGAGAAATTGACAATAGTACAATAATAATAGGGAACTTTAACTCCTCACATCAATAGACAGATAATCAAGACACAAAATCAATAAGAAAACAATAGACTTAAATGACATATTAGACCAACTGAACTTAAGAGAAATTTGCAGCACATTCCATCCAAAAGAGCAGAATGAACATCCTTTTTAAGTGCATAAAAGTGTTCTCCAGGATAGATCACATAATATACAACAAAACAAGTCTCAACAATTTTAAGAGGATAGATATTATATCAAGTGTTTTTTTCAGACCACAGCAGTATGAAACTAGAAGGAATTACAGGGAGAAGACTGGGGAAAAAAGAACACAAATGTGAGGAGACTCAACAATATGTTACTAATAAAAGCCAATGGGTCAATGAAGAAATCAAACAGGAAATCAGAAAATACCTCAAGACAAATGAAAAAAATATAGTGATCCAAAATTATGGGATGCAGCAAAAGCAGTTCTAAGAGGAAATTTTATAGCCATCCCAAGAAACAAGAAAAATCTCAAATAAACAACCTAATCTACAATCTAAAGGGATTAGAAAAAGAAGAGAAAAAAGCCCAAAGTCAACAGAAGAAAGAAAATAATAAAGACCAGAGAGGAAGTAAATAAAATAGAGACCAAAAAACAACAAAAAAGACAAATGAAACCAAGAACTGTTTTTTTTTTTTTTTTTTTTTTTTTTTTTTGCGGTACGAGGGCCTCTCACTGTTGTGGCCTCTCCCATTGCGGAGCACAGGCTCACGGGCCCAGCCGCTCCGTGGCATGTGGGATCCTCCCGGACTGGGGCACGAACCCGTGTTGCCTGCATCAGCAGGCGGACTCTCAACCACTGCACCACCAGGGAAGCCCAAGAACTGGTTTTTTGAAAAGATAAACAAAATGAATAAGCCTTTAGCCAGACTCATCAAGAAAAAAAGAGAAACAACCCAAATAAACAAAATGAGAAATGAAAGAGGAGAAATAACAACTGCTATCACAGAGATACAAAAAATCATAAGGGAATACTAGAAAGGAATATGCCACCAAATTAGACAGTATAAAAAAATTAGATAAATTTCTAGAATCATACAACATGCCAAGACTGAATCAGGAAGAAATAGACAATCTGAACAGACTGATTACTAACAATGAAGTTGAATTTATAATCAAAACACTCCCAGCAAACAAAAGACGAGAACTAGATTGCTTCACAGGAGAATTCTACCAAACATATAAAGAAGAGTTAATACCTATCCTTCTCAAACTATTACAAAACACTAAAGAGTAGGGAACACTCCCAAATTCATTCTGTGAGGCCAACATTAACCTGATCCCAAAGCCAGACAAAGACACTACAAAAAAATAAAATTACACACCAATATCTCTGATAAATATAGATGCAAAAATCCTCAACAAAACACTAGCAAACTGAATTCAACAATATATAAAAAGGATCATACACCATGATCAAGTCAAATTTATTCCTTGGATATAAGAATGGTTCAATATTGATAAATCAATCAATGCGATACTCCACATTAACAAAAGGAAGGATAAAAAATCATATGATTACCTCAATAGACACAGAAATATTATTTGAAAAATTAAACATCCATTCATGATAAAAAAAAATTGTCAAACTTCATATAGAGGAAACATATCTCAACATAAGAAAGGCTATTTATGACAAATCCACAGCTAACATCATACTCAATGGAGAAGAGCTGAAAGCTTTGCCTCTAAAATCAGGAACAAGACAAGAACACCCACTCTTGCCATGTCTACTTAACTTAGTAGTGGAAGTCCTAGCTACAACAATCAGACAAGAAAAGGAAATAAAAGGTATCAAAATTGAAATGGAAGGAATAAAACTGTCACTATTTGCAGCCGACATGATGCTATAGAAAACCCTAAAGTCTCCACAAAAAACTATTAGAACTAATAATTTCTCAGATGAGATGTGTGGGTGGAAATTGTTTTCTTTGTACAAAGCAGATTCTTTATGTTTGTAGGTTTGTTATACGTTCTCTTTATACTTATAGTTTGGGAATTTTTTCAAGATGTGTCTTTAAAAAAAGTCAATCTCAACTAGAAATCTATGAGTCCTTTCAGTCTCTAGGACCAGATATCTATATTTCTTTCCTGAATATTTTCTTTTTATCCTTTAGACTCTCTTATTTACCTCATATTGGGTGTTTGCTGTGGATATTCTCTCCCACTGGGACACAGACAATCATATAATCTATGTACTTCTATTTAACAGGACATTATAAGAAGATAAATGAGATAAATCATATTCTTCTAGGTTTTATTCATCTCAGAGCTAGGTAATAATTGAACTCACTAAAATGGCAGAATATGAGATTAATATACAGAAAACTGTTTTTTCTATATACTAATAATGAACTATTAGAGAAAGTAAGCAAAGAAAAAAAATCCCATTCAAAATCACATCAAAAATAATGAAATACCTAGAAAGAAACTTAACCAAATAAATGAAAGAACTATACTCTGAAAACTATGAAACACTGATGAAGGGAATTGAAAATAATTCAAAGAAATGGAAAGATATTCCATGTTCATGGATTGGCTCAGACAACAGGGGACCCATTTCTCCAATGATTTTTAGCATAAAGGAATATTTCCTGTGAAAACTATTTTTAAATGCTAATTTTGTTTTAATTAGGTAGTCTTTAAGAAATAAACAAAATATACTGGTATGTGAGTGGTGAACAGATTGTCAGGTCTTATATTTCCTGAATCAAGAACTACAGCTCTCATTTTCTGTGGTTACCTCTCTAGTCTCAGCATTACCCGCCTTAGCATATACAAAGTCAGAACATGTGATTAAGGTAGATAACCTGTAAAGTTCACAATATGTTAAATAATGAGAGAATTACTTTGGTACATCTATATATTAAAAAAAGAAAGCACTGAGAAGGATTCAATTTTTGCCAAATATTAATATTGTGGTTATAAACAATGACTTTATACAAAAAGGTTTAAGTGTGTATCATATTAAAAATATAAGTATCAATACTTTATTCATCCAAATCAATACTTTCAGTGAAAAGTCTGAATTTATGCACACAATAGAGATCATTGAAAAGTTATGATTTAGTTAGGAAAAGGTTAAATTCTCTGAGATTCTACAGGGAAATTAAGGCAGTCAATGACTGAAAATACGTTTACTCTTCATGTGCTTTTAGCAGAAATAGCTTATGGGTATGACAAAGAAAAGCATGTTGTTCATGTACGTCACTCAGTATGATGAAACTAAATTACCAACCCAGCATCTGATATCTCACTTGCATTTTCCCTTCCAGATAATATGATGGATTTTCAATAGTAGCTATGGTTCAAGCTTTCCAAAAGACTTAAATACCATTTGACTTGATGGCAAGTATCAATTTCTTAATGATACAAAATATCTATTCTTTATGTAATTTTAATGATCATTCTCTGCTATGTTAAATTCTGTTTTTGTGAATGGGATCCACATCCCTTCTGCAGTGCAACCTAGCAATCCAATACTCTCTAATACTCCAATTCTTAACAAACACTATTTTTTTCCTCCCCTGGTAGAAATAAGTACCAGTGTAATATATTAATTCAATTATTCATTCATTTATTTACTCTCCAAGTCATTCATATAGTCACTCAACATTTCATTATTATGCAAGTGTCTAAGGATGTAAAAAATAGTTAAGGCACTCTCCTTTGAGGAGTCATATTTAAAGGGAGATGCAGATAAACTACTGATTTTAATACAAAGTGACAAACAGTATCATAGAGGTAAGCTGAGTCTCTCACTTGCTGCATTTCCCCAGGCATAGGACAACCTCTGTGTGCCAAGAAATTCAATACTTTTAGATTTGAACTTGTTAGAGCTTATAGCACTTTTTATTGTTTCCAAGTCATTGCATCAAAACCATGTTTAAGGATGGTAGTAAGTCCATGCTACAAAAAAAAACAATCAAAATGTACATCTCTATCCCTACTTCCTCTAATTCTGATTCCACTAATTTTATACAGGTTAACTGTTGCTTGTTTTCTATTCCTTTTGGGGGCATAACAATAGTAGTAATGTTTCATGTATTTTAATTTGTTATACAATGTTCTGTGTGTGGAGGATATGTTGTAAGTCACCCTCTCACTGTCAAGTTACCTCTCCTCCACCCTCTCTTCTAACCAAGACTATCTTCTCTTTTCAGAGAATGTTTGCACATTAATGTCTACTACAAATTTGAACAAAGAGGGTATAGAAGGCAAGGAGAATGAAGCTCTCATAATAATACAGAGTGGGGTTACACAGGTTTGGGTCACTAACCATTCCCCAATATGCATGTAAAGCTATGGTAACAGAAAGGAACAGACAACTAACATCTCCTGTGAAATTCAGGAAGTCTGTCCATAGGAGTTAAAGTATATCAGCTTGTACAGCAAAGAAGGACACTTCCAAAAGATAAAATGGCTTATTAATAAAGTAAGATAGAATGTGTTATGTATTAGAAAAGGCATATGATTTATTATTGTTGAATTATCAGGTTTGTTGAAGAGAGTTCCAGGAAATTAACCCAGACAGATGACAAGTATTCACTAATAGAGAACATTTTACTATGCAAGGAAGTCTGGATTTTAAGTGATATATAAGAAGATACAATAAATAATTTTAAGCAGAAAATTTACATGATTTAAATTTGAATTTAGAAAAAATATTGTTTCTCAGTTGTAAGGGATGAATAGTCAAGAGTTGGTTCAGAATCTATGAAAACAGAATTACCTCTGAGACGAATAAAATCTAGAAGAATATGATTTATCTCATTTATCTTCTTATAATGTCCCTGTTAAATAGAAGTACATAGATTACGTGATGGTGCCCCAATGGGACAGAATATCCACAGCAAACACCCAATATGAGGTAAATAAGAGAGTCTAAAGGATAAAAAGAAAAATATGGAGGAAAGAAATATAGATACCTGGTCCTAGAGACTGAAAGAACTCATAGATTTCTAGTTGAGATTGACTTTTTTTAAAGATACATCTTGATAAAATTCCCAAACTATAAGTATAAAGAGAATGTATAACAAACCTACAAACATAAGGAATCTGCTTTGTACAAAGAAAACAATTTCCACCCACACATCTCATCTGAGAAAATAAATTATAATGACCCTAATAAAACACCAAAATAAATAAGCACAGAGATCTTAACAGAGACAAAGATAACTTCAAAGTTAAATCCAAATAGGGCATAAGTACTGAAAGTTCCTTTCAATGGAAAAATCAGACGCCAATAAAAATGCTAATGCTAGTTTAGAACAAAGATGTAAAATCTAGGAGAGCAAATTTTAGAGAGACAAGAAGGAAAGCAATCCAATGTTCTTAGTGGGTGGGAAAGAGGTAAAACAGTAAAAGGGTTAAGGCATAAAAATATTATGAAAGTCTTATAGGACAGTGAGAAGGGGCACAAATGGGGAAGACTTGAGAAAGAAAGCATACTGCTGGGACAAATGGTTGAAATTTCATATATGAGTAAATAATTATATGTTTGATTATAAACACTGGCAAGCAGACATTGACAATGAGAAAAATTCCAAAATTAACATGGGGAAATAAAAGGAAGTGTTACAACATTATTAGAACATGTAAGACAAGGAAAACGAAAAGGAAACTACAATAGTAAAATGATTACTGTAGCTTTGTAGTGTAGTCTGAAGTCAGGGAGCCCATTTCCTCCAGTTTCATTTATCTTTCTCAAGATTGCTTTGGCTATTCGGGGTTTTTTTTGTTTCCATACAAATCATAAAATTTTTTGTTCTAATTCTGTGAAAAATGCCATTGGTAATTTGATGGGGATTGCATTGAATCTCTAGATTGCTTTGGGTAATATACTCATTATCACAATATTGATTCTTCCAGTCCAAGAACATGGTATCTCTCCATCTGTTTGTGTCATCTTTGATTTCTTTCATCAGTATCTTATAGTTTTCTGAGTACAGGTTTTTTGCCTCCTTAGGTAGGTTTATTCCTAGGTATTCTTTTTGTTGCAGTGGTAAATGGGATTGTTTCCTTAATTTATCTTTCTGATCTTTCATCGTTAGTGTATAGGAATGCAAGAGATTTCTGTGCATTAACTTTGTATCCTGCATCCTTATCAAATTCACTGATTAGCTCTAGTAGTTTTCTGGTAGCGTCTTTAGGATTTTCTATGTATAGTATCATGCCATCTGCAAACAGTGACAGTTTTACTTCTTCTTTTCCAATTTGGATTCCTTTTATTTTTCTTCTCTGATTGCTGTGGCTAGGACTTCTAGAACTATGTTGAATAATAGTGGTGAGAGTGGACATCCTTGTCTTGTTCCTGATCTTAGAGGAAATGTTTTCAGTTTTTCACCACTGAGAATGATGTTGGCTGTGGGTTTATTGTATATGGCCTTTATTATGTTGAGGTAGGTTCCTTCCAGGCCCACTTTCTGGAGAGTTTTTATCATAAATGGTATTGAATTTTGTCAAAAGTTTTTCTGCATCTATTGAGATGACCATATGGTTTTTATTCTTCAAGTTGTTAATATGGTGTATCACACTGATTGATTTAGGTATATTGAAGAATCCTTGCATCCCTGCAATAAATCCCACTTGATCATGGTGAATGATCCTTTTAATGTGTTGTTGGATTCTGTTTGCTAGTATTTTGTTGAGGATTTTTGCATCTATATTAATCAGTGATATTGGTCTGTAATTTTCTTTTTTTTGTGATATCTTTGTCTGGTTTTGGTATCAGGGTGATGGTGGCCTCATAGAATGAGCTTGAGGGTGCCTCTTCCTCTGCAATTTTTTGGAAGAGTTTGAGAAGGAGAGGTGTTAGTTCTTCTCTAAATATTTGCAACTGACAAGAGATTAATCTCCAAAATATACAAACAGCTCATGCAGCTCAATATCAAAAAAAACCAAATAATCCAACAAAAAATCGGAGGAAGATCTAAATAGACATTTCTCCAAAGAAGACATCCAGATGGCCAAAAAGCACATGAAAAGATGCTCAATATCGTTAATATTAGAGAAATGCAAATCAAAACTACAATGAGGTATCACCTTACACCGCTCAGAATGGTCATCATCAAAGAAATCTACAAGCAATAAATGCTGGAGAGAGTGTGGAGAAAAGGGAATCCACCTACACTGTTGGTCAGAATGTAAATTGGCACAGCCACTATGAAGAACAGTATGGAGGTTCCTTAAAAAACTAAAAATAGAACTAGCATATGATTCAGCGATCCCACTCCTGGGCATATACCCAGAGAAAACCATAATTCAAAAAGATGTATGAACAGCAGCATACATCTTCACTGCTGCTGTGTTCACTGCAGCACTATTTACAATAGCCAGGACATGGAAGCAACCCAAATGTCCATCAACAGAGGAACGGATAAAGAAGATGTGGTGCATATATACAATGAAGTATTATTCAGCCATATAAAAGAACAAAATAATGCCATTTGCAGCAACCTGGATGGACCTAGAGATTGTCATACTGAGTGAAGTAAATCAGACACAGAAAGACAAATATCATATGATATCACTTATATGTAGAATCTAAAACAATAAAAAAGGATACAAATGAACTTACTCACAAAACAGAAGCAGAGTCACAAATGTAGAAAACAAATTTATGGTCACCAGGGGATAACAGGGGGGAGAGATAAATTGAGAGATTGGGATTGACATATACACACTAATATATATGTACAATAGATAACTAATAAGAACCTGCTGTATAGCATACTCTGTAATGGTCTATATGGAAAAGAATCTAAAACAAAAAAGAAAGAGTGGATATGTGTATGTATAACTGATTCACTTTGCTGTACACATGAAACTAACACAACATTGTAAATCAACTATACTCCAATAAAATTTTTTTTAAAAAGTAAAATGAATATTAAATATTAATTTAAGAGGGAGGAATAGTATCAAGTATATAGGTTATTTTCCTGAATTCTCCATTCAAAGTTGAAAACTGTCATACTGAGATTTTACTTAAAGCTTGAAATAAATAGATGGACAAAGGCATACTAAGTAAACATAAATATAAAGCAAGTATTATAATATTAATACCAGACAAGATAGACTTTAACATCAAACAACAAAAGAATATAAAAATATAAAATAATAATAAAGGTATTATAAACAAATGTATATGTGTACATACATAAAGAGTGGGAGATAAAAGGCAAAAACTTTTGCACAAATAATTTTGAAGCTAGAAATAATAAAATCTAACAAAAACAAAAGGAAACAACAGGAAAAATGTAATACATTTCCCAAATCAAATAGGACTAATTACATAAAAAATAAGGTCAAAAGTCCGCCTGCCGATGCAGGGGACACGGGTTCGTGCCCCGGTCTGGGAAGATCCCACATGACACAGAGCGGCTGGGCCTGTGAGCCATGGCCGCTGAGCCTGCGCATCTGGAGCCTGTACTCCGCAATGGGAGAGGCCACAACGGTGAGAGGCCCACGCACCGCAAAAAAAAAAAAAATAAAACAAAATAAGGTCAAAAATGAATTAAAATTGTAATCAAAATCTTTATTTAATATATATGAGAAATTTTATATCCCTCAGCCAAAGAATCTATGTATTACTTTGAATGACCATAGAACATTTTAAAAAGCAAATCTTGTTTCCCACCCATTTTCAAATTCATCCAGTTAAATAAATGAGATTTTACAGACAATATCTCCTGAGAGCAATTCAATAAAATGACTAAAGAAGTTAAAATTCCCTGAATATCAGAAATTAAGACACAATCCTTAAATAGTCCTTAAATCAAGGGTACTATAAAAATGGAAATTATAAATTATCAAGGAAGCAGTATAAAAGAGAACATCTCATATAAAACTTGTGGGAAAAAGCGTGAATAAGTTTATCATCATTAAATGCCTTCTTCACTAATGAAGAAAATTAGTGAACCAGGTACTAATATTATGGAACTTAAAGAGACTATAAAGAGCTAAAACTAAAATTCATGAAACACATCCCTATAATATTAAAATGAAAAAAAATAAATCCATAATGAATTTCTGTTAAATCATAAAACAGGTAAAACTCTTAAGAAAGTGATTAAGGAAAAAAAATAAATACTGAGAATAAAATTATGCAGGATTATAAATAAGAAGATATATATGTGATATACATACAATGTATAATATATATTGTATATGTACTATATATACAATGAATATTGTGTATATAGTATAGATATGTTACATATATAATATACATAATATATACAATAAGCATTTATTGAAAAATTATTGAAATACATAAAGATTATTGACAAATGTATATTATATACATTATATTATATATAATATATATACAATGATCTGTATATATATTCTTATAATATATAATACAGATTATTGAAAAATTAGAAGCTTCATAAGAGTAATAAACAGCCAGTCAGAGCAAAATATTTTCACAATTAATAGTCAAAAGAATTTTACCAATATACAACTTACCCAATTTGATAGGAAAATGTAGAAATTTTGAATCTAGTTTCTATAAAAGATTATTTTAAAAGTGATTTAAAAACTGTTCTTTGAACACAAAAAATAAATGATTTCACAGAGAAATTCTAAAATAATTTTAAGAAATAGGTAATGGTAACATAATTTAAGTTCTTCTAGAGCATAGAGAATGATGAAACATCCCCCTAAATCACTTTATAAATCTTACTTGGCTTTAATAGCCAAAACTGGTAAAACATTTGTATTAATAATATAGACCAAACTCACTTATGAATGTAGATACTAATATTCTACAAAACAATAGCAAATGGAATCCAACCATATGTTTTAAAATGCTATATTATAGCTAACAAATATTTATTACTGGATTGAAAAAATGGTACAATATTAGATAAATATATCAATGTAATCTATACCAGTAACAAACAAAAAGAGCAGAACCATAGATTCTTATTTATAGGTGATGAAGAATCAACTGAAATATATGTCAGTTTATTATACTTATAATATTACACATAATATATAATATAAATTCTAAATATAATATGAATACCAGAAAACTAAGTATAACTAAGAAAAGAAAAATTACCAAACACTAGCAATTAGAACTTCCTCTTGCAGCCATTATGGGAAAATAGGGACCAAGTTTACACAATTAACAAGTAGAAAACTGGAATATGATATATAAAAAATGGCTTTCAGATCTTGGACAAGAGGCAGAACAAGAAAAGAAGTAAGATAAATAAGGTGGGCACTACAATGGCCTAGAGAAAGCATTCATACTGCAGTTCGGGGAGAATTAACCCAAACAGAGTACAGTAGTCTCTATGAGCTGAGGAAAGAGAGCTCATAGATGGGGAGGCCAGAGAAGCTGGAGTTGGTGGATTGAAATATCAAAGAGGAGGGAGCTACACAGAGAATTCTGGAAATCTGCAAAACAATCCTTTTGATTCGTTTGTCTGAGTATTGATTTGTATATGCAAGGGAGGTGACTACCCAAAGTTGAGAAAAAACTTCTGGAAAGGAATAGCCAGAAAACCCCACAGGTTACATAGGGTTTGTGCTCCAGCCAGGCAGAGCAAAAAGACTTCTTAATAGATGGAGCACCAAGGACAATTCTAATAAGTATATTGCCCTGGTGATGGAGCCAAATTAGCCCTGCACCAAATGCTGTCTGAACCTTACCTAGTATAGCTGAAAATCAAATTTTGAAATGTAAATTATATATAAGCACACATAAGTAACGTATGTGTGTTCCTGAAAAAAGCCCAACAATATTTAAAAAATAATGACAAAATCAAGCACCAACTGTATAAAATTTAAAATGTCTGCCATCCATTTAAAAATAATGAGGCACGTAAAAAATAATATACAACCAATAAGTTGAGAAAAATTAATCAATAGAAGTAGATCTGGAAATGGCAGCAATAATAGATTTATCATATAAAGATATTTAAAACAGCTACACAGAATTCCATCATATATTCAAGAAACTTAAAAGTGATAAAGAAAGACATGGAAGATATATATTTTCAAAATAACCAATCAGATATGTGGAAATAAAAATATATGTAATTTTTGGGCTTCCCTGGTGGCACAGTGGTTGAGAATCTGCCTGCTAATGCAGGGGACACGGGTTCGAGCCCTGGTCTGGGAAGATCCCACATGCCGCGGAACAACTGGGCCCGTGAGCCACAACTACTGAGCCTGCGCGTCTGGAGCCTGTGCTCCGCAACAAGAGAGGCCATGATAGTGAGAGGCCCGCGCACCGTGATGAAGAGTGGCCCCCGCTTGCCACAACTAGATAAAGCCCTTGCACAGAAACGAAGACCCAACACAGCCAAAAAAAATTAATTAATTAATTAATAAACTCCTACTCCCAATATCTAAAAAAAAAATTTATATATATATATATGTAATTTTTAAAATGTAGTCCAAGAAGAAGGGGAGGTGGGCAATAATAACAGTTGGAAAAAAACAATGCACAAAATGTTTCCAAACTTGATGAAAACTATAAATCTACAGGTCCATGAATCCCAACAAACTCCAAGGAGAAGAAACATGAAAGGAAATAACAACACAATGCATCATAATCAAATTGCTGCAAAGTGTAATTTTAAAAAATAATAATTGTAGGATGGAAGAAAAAAAGATGCATTTTCTACAAAGAAACAAAGATAGGAATAGTGGCAGATTTTTGTAAAACCCATGCAGGCCAGAGGACAACAGAGTGTCATCTTTAAAGGCACTAAGTAATGTTTGTAAAAATGTTTAAAAGCTGTTGACCTGGAATTCTATACACAGCAAAAATATCCTTCAACAAATGAGGCAAGATAAAGATTTATTCAGACAAACAAAACAAAATAATTAATTTTTTAAGAGAAAGAATTTTTTAATGTTTTTCAACTTAATAGGATATGAAAAGACGTGACCTAGATAAATTTGCAGCAGAAGGGTACAAGAAAAGACCAGAATTTGGTAGAGAAAGAAAGAATCAAATAGAGTCAAATTCATAACAATAGAATGGAAAGAAACCCCAAATTTCATAGAATATTTAAAATTCACATCTGAGATAATAAAGTGCTAAAATGCTACTGCTGGGACTTGATACAGTACAATGGGTAGAAAGACTTTAATTTTTTTCCACAATTTAGATTGCAATACATAATGTGAATATATAAAAATATAATTATATTTATTCAGTTTTAACCTGTCTCTTTCAGGCAAATCACTGTTCTACTTTGAATTCCCTGTTCTTCAACCAAAATGACCATTCAGTATTCCTCTTACCAACTCACAGGTATCTCTGTTCAAAGTATTTTCTCCATTTCACACCCCTTGCTCCCTACCACTAAAGATTAAACACTGTTGTCTCAGTAGTAGATGATTAAAGTCTGAACGTTATATCTTCTTCCTTTATACGTTAGGGTAGACACTTTGGATAATTATGTGGAAGTATGATCTTTATTATCCTAGACTATATTCTTTAAAATGAATTGGAGAAAAAGAAAAAAGAAAAAAAGAGAAAATTTTATTTAAACTGAATTGAATTACCATTATCACTATCATTTTCTAACATTGTAAATTCTAGAGAATACTGTGACAAGAAAAAAAGGCAATTAAAATAAATATTATAAAATGAGAGAAAAAACTATCACACACTGTAACTGGTATAACTGAATATGTGCAAAAAATTCAAGAGACTGAGAATTTGGTAGAGTAACTGGATATGAGAACAACATATAAAAGTCAATGACTTTTTCTATTCCTACAGTAATCAACTACACACAGAAATGGAAAAAAATATCATTTAATTTATAAGACCAACAAAAGCTATAAAATTCAATGGAAGAAAATTAGCAAAAATTTCACAGGGCCAATAATGAACAAAACTATAAAATCATAATGAAGGGAGTAAATCTGAACACAGAAAGACTTCCCATAACCCTGTGTGGAAAGCATTAAGTATCAAACAAAAAAGTCACTTTTCTTAAAATTCATATAAAATTAATGCAATTCTAATTAAATTATATATTTCCTTGTGGAAATGAATAAAATATTCTTAAAATTTATATAGAAAATAAACTATAATAGCCAGGAAACCTATGAGAAGATAAGAGCAAGGCCCTGACTTTTTATATATTATAACTATAAAACACTATAATCAAATCAATATTTTGTTATATAAACAGACAAATAGATCAGGGAATTAGAGTCGAGGGGAAAAAATGTGTATGTGTGTGTCTGTGTATGTATCAATCACAGAATGTCAGTTAAATGGGAAAAAATGTTTATTTAATAATTAGCTTTGTATAATCATCCTATCTCTGCTAAATAAAAATGAATAAATTTCAAATAAATTAACAACATGAATATTAAAATCATTGTAACAAATATTATTAAAAATCTAGAAGGATGCTTGTGCAGTTTAAGGATGAAGAAAAATTTTTAACAAATCAGTATACGAATATCTATAAAAAAAACGAGACTACCTTGACTATACAACTTTTAAATACTTCAATGCTATTAGTTAATCAAACAATGATATATTTGGAGGGAAAACTACAAGTGGGATGATCAGTTTATGTTTTTAAAAATATGGAGATAAATTATAGAAAACTAAAGTTAAAATGTACAAAAATATATTAGAAGGTGCTCAAACTCCTTAATAATATGGAGAATAAAAAGTACACTAAAATTAGGTAATATTTTACACCCATTTTTTTCTAGAAAAATCAATAAAAACAATGATAACACACTACTGGTGGGAATGTTGGAAAAAGAGTTGTATCATAAATTGTTGACAGAAATGTTAAATTTCACAACCTTTTTTGGAAAGCCATATGGCAACATGTATCAAAAATTTAAAAGTACACATACCCGGGCTTCCCTGGTGGCACAGTGGTTGAGAGTCCGCCTGCCGATGCAGGGGACACGGGTCTGTGCCCCGGTCCGGGAAGATGCCGTGGAGCGGCTGGGCCTGTGAGCCATGGCCACTAAGCCTGTGCCTCCGGAGCCTGCGCTCCGCAACGGGAGAGGCCACAACAGTGAGAGGCCCGTGTACCACAAAAGCAAAAAAAAAAAGTACACATACTCTTCAATCCAGCAATAGCAATAATAATCATGACAATTAACATTTGCATAAAGCTTATTTTGTGTCACTCATGTATTCTAAGCACTTTATGTAATTGGTTCATTTAATCCTCATAACAATTCTCTGATGGATTTACTACTATTATTCCATTTTACAGATAAGAGAATTGAGAACAAAAACTTGTCTGAGAAAATGCCAAAGGTGGTCTGAATGCAGGAAACCTGACTCCAGAGTCATACTTCTAAAAACTTCATTGTTTTGCTTATATTTCACTTCTAGGAATCTAGTCATAGAAAGAAAAGTGAGTTTTTAGTAAACTGTTGTTAAGCAGAACTGATGCTCTTAGATGATACATACTGGGGAAAAATCAAAGTCCTGAACAAAGAAAACAAAATGTTAATTAATAAGGGAGTGTTGAAAATGCACAGTACATCTAGAGCATGGAATGTCATAAAGTCATTAATCAATATAATTTAGAACAATAATTGATGTTTTGGAAGGATTTGAACTAAGTATTCTTGGAAGAAAAAACAAGATACAGAGGCTGTGTCTATTATAATTTCATTATTTTAAACTACAATAATAAGAAAAGGTATAGAGATAGATGATGATGATAGATAAACAGAGAGATAGATGGATAGATAGGATAGAAAGACAAAACACAAAAGATATTAAGAAAGTAGAGAGGGAGGAAAGATGGAAGGGAGGCAGGGCGGGAGGAAGAAAGGGAGGAAAAAAATGTAAAGCAGAGAGAGAAAAATGAAAGGATCTATCAACATTATTCCTGGGTGATCTGGAAGATGTTGATTGGAGAGAAGAGAATGATCAAGCACATAAGAAAAAATAAAATTGTTCAAAACTCTCTAGTACATATGACATGGCCCCATTCATGTAAAATGACATATATGTGGGTATGCAGAGAGAAAATAGGAAAGTCTATGCAGTTAAATGTCTATCAGAATTGAGAAAGCAAAAGAATATCCATAAGACCTAGATCTTGGTGAAGAGGACAGAAGATATAAGATGAGCCTTTTCCATACACACTTTTATATTATTTTGTTCTCTTTCATATGTGTTACTTCGGCAATTTTAAAGCATCAAATTAAACCCCCCTTTAAATATAAGTAAATTAAAATCTATTAGAATATATGCAATGAAAAAGCTTTAGCCCTTGAGCTATCATGACCCATATATACCACTTCCTTCAAAAATACTTAGAACTACAAAATTTAAATATTCAAGAACAAATAGCCCATGACTAAAATCATAATAGTAGCTGCATGAAGAAAATCACTGATTATAACGACTTGATACTACATAACAATACTAATGATCATTAGTATTACTGTAAAAGAACAATTATCACACTAATATACTAATATGGTTTAATTATACAAAGAGGTGGTGCTTTTAAATATTAATGAAATCATCATTTAATCAAAAGCTTGTTTTAAAAGTCCACAAAAAATGAATGCACCTAGCATCATTAGCATACAAACTATGTATATATTTAAGACAACACATATAATTTTGTCAATATGAGTAAACAATAGTCAATTTTCACAACTCCAAATGAACAATATAAAATACCAGCAAAACACTCAGGCTAGTGGATCTGACTCTGATGTATGCCTCTGCAGAAAAATATAGACAGTTCAATCTTGTATATGGTTCCTAACAATAAATAATTAGTATTTCACAAGAGTAAAAGAGCATCTCTAGAACATCCCTGTAGAATCTTCTTAATGTCTTTGTGCCATTTGTTGAGGGACTCATATATTCCAGTTTCTTGAAGAAGATTTATGTGTCTGAATGTGGTGTATGTGTATAAATAGAGAGAGTATAGGGAGAGGTGTTTTGAAATTGCCATAGAAGTTAAATTCTCCCCATAAATAAAATTATTTTCTTTGTATCTTTGGAAAGGCATCCTATGTGACAGCTGAAAATTATTTCTGAACTCATATAAAAAGGTCATCACTAGAGAGATATCTGATCAGACACCCAGGGCAGTTGACAAGCTTATCCACTCTGATGTCAAAACCAAAATCCTTTAAGGGATTGGCACACTTTGATGCTTCTTGCTACCTAGGAAGATGGGATTTAAGTTTAGTGGAAAGAGCTGTGTCTACCGAGGCAAAGTGCTGGTCATCTGTTAATGAAAAGTGTAGTATAGTAGAACGACTAGAGCTCTAGAAAATAAAAAACCTGGCACGGGGCTTCCCTGGTGGCACAGTGGTTGGGAGTCCGCCTGCCGATGCAGGGGACGCGGGTTCGTGCCCCGGTCCGGGAAGATCCCACATGCCGTGGAGCGGCTACGCCCATGAGCCATGGCTGCTGATCCTGTGCGTCCGGAGCCTGTGCTCCGCAACTGAAGAGGCCACAACAGTGAGAGGCCCGCGTACCGCAAAAAAAAAAAAAAAAAAAAAAAAAAGGCCTGGCACGACCAGTAAATCCCCTCTGTGGCTTTGGCTTAGCCATTTAGCTTCCTTGTACCCCGTTTCCTTTACTCTATAATGAGGGCTTTGTAACTTATCAATATTTTACTGACTTTTGCTTAAAAGAAAGACTGAGTTCCTCAGATGTTAATGGCAGTACTAAGCCATATCAATTTAGGAAACGCTGCTGATCCAGTGAACATCATGGTACTAAACACTGTGTGAAGTCATGAATTAGGTAAATCAGTTTAAATGGTTTAATTCCAAAACCTGTTTCATTACAGACAATTCTGTTTTTATTTTTTGCTCAGAGCTTTGAGACTTTACAGAATATAATTTGGGAAATAATGTGCTAAATGATATTTAATGTCCCTTCCAGGCATAAGCACACATGATTTATTAAATTAATCATTCAAACTGAGTAGAAATGTTATATCACCATTATTTTTTATTTTTATTTTTTGCGGTAAGCGGGCCTCTCACTGTTGTGGCCTCTCCCATTGCGGAGCACAGGCTCCGGACGCGCAGGCTCAGTGGCCATGGCTCACAGGCCCAGCCGCTCCGCGGCATGTGGGATCGTCCCGGACTAGGCCACGAACCCGTGTTCCCTGTATCGGCAGGCGGGCCCTCAACCACTGTGCCACCAGGGAAGCCCCTCACCATTATTTTTTCATTAGAAACTTGACACAATTTTTCACATTTAGCAATGTCCTGAAATAATACGGACTAAGGAAGAGAGCATTTTCTCTCTTGTAACATAAAAAAAAGAAAAAGAAGTTTTGTACCTGTAACTTTTTTCTTAAGAAAAAGAAGTTTTGTGCCTGTAACTTTTTTCTTCTACTCATCTACCCACCAATTTTACTTAACATTTATTTTTGTACATAAACACATTTCCTGGTATAACATATTAGTATGGCTATGAAAAATATTTATTATATTACATTAAGTAGTGATATACTTAATGTATTTTTTCAAAATGTATGTTATTTGTTTGAATCTGGGGCTGAGAATTATAGAACTAGAGTGATGTTCCTCACCCATCCAACTAAAAATGACAGACTTTTTCTTAATATAAATGGTTCCAAAGCGGTGCTCACAGGTATACTATGTAAGAATCCAAAATTAATTATTTCCCTGCCCTCTTGAAATACTCCTGAGCCCAGAAGATAACTGTCATAAAAGGAACTTAATTTATACCAATTTTAAAATAACCTGGCTATGGCAAAGCATAACCAGGAGCTGCCTGCAGCCACAGTCCTACATTCAGTTTATGTTTAATGAACTATTTTGGGTATATAATCAGAATTGCCCAGCTCCCCTAGATCTGCGCTGTCTTGAGCAGCTTCCAAGGCTTTGAGAGTTTAAGCAAAGCAACAGTGGGAGGCAGAAAAAATAAATGGTTTCTGATAATTGCCCCTTCGGCACCAAACAGAAGGGTGAGGTAGGCATGGCTGAGCCAACTTGACTCTGCAGAACGTATGCTCACCCAGAGTCAGGGCAACATACAGCACCTCTTCAGTTACACGTTTTCCTTCTGTTTTCCGCTCTGTTAAGTTTTTATTTAAATGCAGAGATCTGACTGGAACATCAGAGAATTGCTTTCCATGGAGTGGATATCCAATTATTATGACAATAGTCAGCAAAGAAAAATTAATTTTATATGAAAAGTGACAAAGCTCAAACAAAATGTGACCTTGAATACAGATGTATTTATATTGGGGAAAGATACTGCCCTTTCTTCTCAGTCACTCAAATATTAGCTTAGTTACACAGGGAATGTGCTTTCTTGTAAATTTATTTTACGTTTTAAGTATTTTAAATATTTAGGTACCTTATTTTTCACATCAAACCTGAAAAATTTTCCTCAAAACATGGAAAACTTTAAAGGCGTTACTAGACTCCTAGGCCATACTGGATATTTCTCACACCATTTAAAAGTCTTTTTCATTAGGGAACAGAAATGTATCATCATAAGGCAAATATGAGCACAGCTTGTTCTAGGAAGAGGAGGAAGGAAAGCTGGGGCAAATGTAAAGGGGTGAAGGGGAGGGGTGAGACCATATGAAGAACTATTAGCAATGTTCAGGGGTTTGATTTTTATTCTACTGGCATTAAGCCACTGTAGTACTTATAAACATAGTAGCATGATATTGATTCATCAGGTGAAGAAATCACTTGGTCTGCAAACTGGAAAATGGATGTTAGAGCAGGGTGGCGTGATGATATTTTGCACTAGTACAAAAATATTAGAAATGAGGGGAATAAAGAAATTCAGAATATATTTTTAGTGGTGCTGAAAGATGTGCCATCGATTGGATATTGGTGGGTGAAGAGTCAGTTGTTAATCAGTTATGATACCCTGGACCACTCCTTGTTAGATCTGGGGACAGTATGGTGTTGAGGGGAATTATTGGGCTGATTGATAGACTAGAGACAATGATAACACTCCTAGTTCCTTCTCAGTTAGGCTGCAAATGCTCCCCATGTCTCTATCCCTCTATAAAATGGCCTTCATGTTGCCTTCCTACTTGAGAATGCTATGAATGCTCCACACTGCAATCCATGTTACTGCTCATTGTTTTCATGCAACTCCTTTTTCTGTCTTAATTGCATTATGCTATGCTTGTTCCTATTGAATAATAGGAACATTCAGTTCCATTTGTTTTTCATAACTTCACCAATTTATCAAAGTCAACTGAATCCAATCTTATCCTCCCAAGGTGCTGACCTTCCCTTTTATCCCTTTTTGTTCTCATGTGTATTCCTAATAAGGTAAATTTTCTCCTCTGTCATTTAGATTCTGGATTCTTCTTTCAGTATTGACCTCCACTATTCACTCACTTTTCCCATGGCCCATTGATAATCATGCTTTTAAAATCCCTTGCTTCCTATTGGTTTTGTCTGTGAAATGGTTTTAACTTTTAAGACAAAAAATTATGCTTCTGAAAGATATATTACAATCAATATTCTACACAAAATTCTATATCCAACACCCTGGATTCAGGACAGTATTAATCAAGGTTCATTGTAGAAACATGAGGCTTCATACTGTAAATTCTGCCCATATGAACACATATTTCACATTGTGGTAAATCTTATAGTTGTAGGAAGTAAATTTACAAGTATGAAATTTCTAGTTTTACAGTAACCAGCATAGATGGGATAGCTTAAAAATCACATATATAAAATGTTTATTAAAATCATACATATTAAAATATATATATTAAATATGTATTCAAAATATATATATTAAAATGTATCTCACAGTATCACTTCTAATGTTGGTTTGACTATTTCCCCTTTGTCTGCTTTTACTTAATGCCCCTTTTTGATAAATGCCGGAGTAAAGAGAGAAAACAAGTGTTAAAATGTCTATTTTTCTGCATTGAACATACTGTATTTATTCCCATTTCTATTCTTTTATATACAATACAAATATATGCATAGTCAATATTAGGAATATAATCTAATGTATAATGTCCTTTGCTTATGTTAAATACATGACCTTTAAATAATAACTATTTTAATCTTGCAAACTCCAATCTGCAGAGAATAAATGTCTAATTACATGGGGAAAATAATTAAAAATAAGACTGATCTTTCTCTATGATTGCATATTGTATGTTTTTAATTAGAAAAAAGTTAATATAAACCTGTGAACACAGATAAGCATTTTAAAATATCAGTATGTGTCCAACTTAATATGGTTTACTATTATAATAGTAATATGGTTTACTATTCTGGATCAATGACTGCTTTCTATACATTAATGCTAATATATCAAACTGTGTAAGAGTATGACATTTTATAGCAATGAGCAATTCTTTTATTTGTCATTGTAAAATTAAACATGGAAGATTTAGCTTTGAATGCTAAAAGAAATCTACTAATCTACCTAAAAATATACTAACAGCATAGAATGCAATTTTTCTAATGATTCTCATTGATATTATATGAAAGTTTATTTCCAAGCTTTCTCAAAATTCCTCAATGTATCCTAAATAACATATCTATAAAGTAGTTTATATATTCACGTGTTTGCCCTTGTGTGTAGCTTGACTGTAGTAATCATTTCACTATGCATGTGTATATCAAATCATCATATTGAACAATTTAAACATATACAATTTTTATTTTAAAAAATAAAAGAAAGTATAAAAAGAAACATTTTGCCCTAATAGAAAATGTATATTATTTAAAATAGCAAATATAAACTCTTCTAATGTTAGACTTAATTTTATATATTTCTTTTAGGCAAATAAAATAATATGATAAATACATCAACTATACCTCAATAAAAAATATGATAAATATATATTATGTGATTAAAAACAATAACTGTTTTCTAACAAATATCTTTAACATGACTAGAAGCAATGATTCTTCATATTTCCATCCTTGAGTCAGTAAATTTATTTCCTTTTCCTTATGTATCCATCTTCAGAAATTAAAACTTAGAATTTATCAGTGGAATAAAATAGGGTATCAACAATACATTATAATATGACTACAATAAACCATAGGCAGAGGAAATGTCTAAAAGTTCTAAGAATGAAATTTAAATTCTTTTTATTAGACCTTAGATATGACATCAATCACTAATAGTGGGAATATGCTCAAAATAACAGCATGTCAATTACTGTACCCACAGTTCAAAGGCACATTGGGACAATTCCTATGACAGGAATTTTCTTATATACACAATAATAAATGTCTCAATTTTGTGACAGGTTTTATAAATTATTTTGGCTATATAAAAACACGCTGTCACTCTTAAAATACAAATGTATGAAACATTATTTTAGTCAGGTGAAGACTTCATCATTAAAAGCCTTGAAATAAATTACTTGAAGAATGTATTTTTAAAAGCAGGCATTCAGCAAGAAGTCAATTGGTCCTAGAAAGTGTAATGGTTGTCTTTATGAAAAGTCAGTTATCTTAAAAAGGATGGCATCAAAAGTTGGAAGTAGTGATCATATAAAAGAAACAATTATGGAAGAAAATTATTTTGGGTGACATAATTATATGTGTCCTATGCCCATCATTATTTGAGTCACTTATTTAAAAATAGAATTTTATTGTTCCATCAAATATTAAAGAAAAAGTTTTCTAACATTTTCTTGATATACATAGTTCAAACTCTTAACACTTATTAAAATGATAGTGGTGACAATTTTATCTTCCTTGATAATGTTGGTTATGCTAATTAGAAAAGTATCTGCATAATTTTAGTAAAATATTAAGAAAAGCAGGGAGGTCAAAAAGTTGATGGAATGTTCTACATCTGCCCTGTCTAATATGACAGTACTATCAAGACTATTGAAATTAAAGTTAAAATAATTAAAATTAAATAAAATTAAAAACACTACCGACATTTAAAGTGATCATGTTTCTACAGTCTACAGCATTGGACAGTGCACATACAGAGCAGCTTCATCATTGAAGAATTTTCTCTTGGACAGAATCAAATAGGACTTTCTACATACCTTGAATTCTCAAGTAAAAGTCAATTTGTTTCCTTATTTTCCTTATGAATTCCATACACGAAGTGAGATGAAATTAAATAATATGATGATGTCTTCTTAAAGGTGAATACAGTTAAAAGGTATTCAGTTTGGATGTAATTCCTTTTCAGAGGGCCAGAAGACAGGAAAGCAATTCTAACCCTAAATATCAGTGATTTCTAAGTTTTTCACAATAAAGAAGTAATCATCTGTATTAAAAGACCGATATTCACACTACCAATTGATAACACAAATTCAGTGTTAGACACAATCTTATATACAGTTAAGTCCCCTAGATACAAACCTTCAAGTTGCAAACTTTCAAAGATGTGAACATGTGTTCGCATTTCCAGTCACATAAGCTCATTTGTGTGTCTGGCATACATTGTCATGTGTGTGCATCCTCTACAAGTGGTTGTACTTTTGTGTACTTTACTGTATTACTGTACAGTACTGTATAGAGTACAGTAGTATAGTATCTTTATTTCAAGCTATATCTGCAAGAGGACGACTTCATTGAACTCCTTGCTGTGTAACAAGGGGAGCTTACTGATGAAGACCTGATGGAACTGGAGGCTCAGAGAAAGGACGAAGAGAGACAAAAGGAAGAAGTAACTAAAGAACCGAAGAGATTCATGACGCAGAAAATGGCAAGGGGATTTTCTTTATTTGACGAGGCATCGTTAGTTTTTGAGACACAGGACCCTAACATAGAACAGTACTCGAAGGTTGCAGCAGCCTTTCAGAATGAAATCCAGGGTTACTGTGTCATCTATCATGGGAAAAAAAGAGCTACTACCCAAACATCACTGGATAGCTTTTTCAAGAGGGTAGATAGAATTGAATCCAGCAAGGAACCAGAACCTGTGCCATCAACGTCAGGCGTGAGTGAAATTGCAGCTCGTCCTCCGTCTCCTATTGCTGATGATCTTTCAGCTCTACCATCTCCCACCTCCTCTCCCTCCTCCAGTCAGTAACTTCTTGCCTGTTCACTTGATGCCGGTCCCTGTATGTCAGCTGTTGTACTGTACTACTGTACTTTTCAAGGTACTGTACTGTAAGATTAAAAATTCTTTTTTGTGTTTGTTTTTTTATGTATTATTTGTGTGAAAAGTATTATAAACCTATTACAGTATAGTACTACATAGACGATTGTGTTAGTTGGGTACCTTGGCTAACTTTGTTGGACTTACGAACAAATTGGACTTATGAATGCACTCTCAGAATGGAACTCGTTTGTATGTAGAGCACTTACATATTTGAAATGTAGGGATGCATTTATAAAGAATTATTAACAAAAGTCCTCTAATGAATGTCTTTTGCTAGGAGGGACATGGAACAGGAATCACAAAGTTTCAGTGATGAAATGAATGCTTCTATGGACAAACACAATTACAATCTGCTTCAGTAATTTCTTCACACCTAGATCAAAACTGCTGATTAAACACTCTATATCAAGCATGTCATCACTGTATATCAACATTCTATATACAGTATGCCAAAGCTTCTAGAGAATACCACTCTCTAGAGTTAGCCAATCAATTAGCAAATATATAAGCTCTGATTTTCAGGATAAGGAGGGAAGATAATTTGCTTAAAGCTGACCCTTTAGACCCTTTGACAACTCTGAATCAATCCACTGACCTATTATCATATTCAAAATGTTGGAAGTAGTTGGAGCCTATTATGTACATATGCCAATATAACGTGAATTTAACACATAATTTTATTCATCAAAGGAATGTCAAAAAGAATCTGCTTATCTTATTACAGCCTCATCTTTTTAAATACATAAATCATGGAGGTCTTTTTCTGGGGGGGTCTTTCCTTTTTATGTGGTTGTGTTGGTAAAACATATGTTGAATGCTTTTGATTAAAAGTTTTAGAAAATTATTTATTAACATATATGTTTATATATGTAAGGTATGGAACCAAAAAACAAATAGATAAAAGTAAGGATGTCTGGAGGTGAGAGAAAGAATAAGAGAGGGTGCAGAAATAGATTGGATCTGGATGGTAGCTCCCTATACCCATGGCCAGAGTGGAGATGAAAGTTAGCATCTATGGAGTGGTCTGGAATGTATGGTCATTCCAAGACCAGGCAGAGTATCAGAAAAGTACTGCAGATGAGGAGAGTTTCAGAGAAAAACTCAGTAAGGGTCAGAAATAAAGGCAGTCAAGCACCAAGGGGCAGTGACAGGAGCAGTAGGTGTGAGTGGACCCAAGAACAAATTTCAATAGAGAAATGAAGATAATGGATTTAGCAGTAAGGGATTATGATACAAGTATCATTGATTTAAAAGTATGTAAAACCTCAAGCAGTTAATGATATGCTCACAAATTACTGAGATTATATTATATATATATTTTTCTGGAATATTATACATTCCATTAGAAATCATCAACAATCTGTAATTAGCTTTTATTATGACTTGAAACATTAAAGCCCATGGTGTCCATGGCGTTTTTCTTCAATTCATCCTTTGTCAGTCACCAAATACATTATTTTTTAAACAATTTTTCATTTTAATTCCTTTTCTTCTCATAAGACCTCCATCCCATTGATATCCTCATTATCTCTGGCCTTAATTACTATGACAACTCAGCATATTCCCACTTGCCCCTTGTTTTCCCCCAACCACTATCATACCATTAATCTGCTCAATAGTGTCCAATGGAAAAGAACATAATGGCTCCATGTGACAAGTAAGATCGACTTGAACTATACAACCCTGTTACTGATGCAAAATCTTTCTCATTCAAATTCTCCACCATAGTACCAGTGATTATCTTGGGGTTCTCCAGTTATACCAGGCTTAAAATGGGCACTGGGTCTTTGCCCATGATATTATATTGACTTGAGACTTTCTCTTTGTTTCCCTTCCCTAGGTTCCCAAAATTATTTATAAAAGAAAGTACAAGGGCTTCCCTGGTGGTGCAGTGGTTGGGAGTCCACCTGCCGATGCAGGGGACGAGGGTTCGTGCCCCGGTCTGCGAGGGTTCCGCGTGCCGCGGAGCGGCTGGGCCCGTGAGCCATGGCCGCTGGGGCTGCGCGTCCAGAGCCTGTGCTCCGCGGCGGGAGAGGCCACAGCAGTGAGAGGCCCGCGTACGGCAGAAAAAAAAAAAAAAAAAAGAAAGCACAAAATCTACTTCCTCCTTAAACTAATTATAGTGCTATTTACATGGTAGCCTTTCTAAACCAATATCTTTAACCTTTAGACCAAAGATCTAAGATGAGGGGCTGAGTTAGTGAGAGGAATTACAATTCATAAGTACATAACACACTGTCTATAGACTGTAGAAATAAACATCATGCAAAAAGTATATAAGAATATTAAAAATACACAGATAATTTTACATATATATAGATATATCTTCTTTAAAACATATTTCAGTCATTTTTACTTAATATTTATAATGCAAAACAATGGTCTTGCACTTCATCACTTAGAGGTCTTTCATCTAACTTTTCAAATTACAGGAATGTAAATTCTACTACTATTTAATGTTTGATGTTTGTTAAATTTTTGGTTTTAAATTCAATCCAGTGATTCTGGGGTAAAATATTAATTAATCATTTTTTTCCTCTAGAGATAAAATGTCATTAATTTTGAGGTTAGATGCTTTAGGCAAGATGTGAGGAACTTCTTTTTGCTTCATGTATTAAAAAATCTATGGCCCTTAGTTTTTCTATGAAAAATATTTTCTTGGGGAAAAGAATATCTGACAAGAAACTTGAACATATAAGATTATATCAAACTTTACTGGCCTAAAAAACAGATTATGAAACTATACTCTTAATATGACTTAGGCAATACATGCCAATATTTGCACTATTTTCAATTTGTTATGATACTGTATACTCACACCTATCCATTATTCCTTTTTATTTTAAGTTAGAGAAATGGTTTTATATTTCATTGATCTTACCAAAGCCTACATGTATTCTGATAACTGAAAAAAAAAAAAAAATCACCAAGATAAAACCACTCCAAATCTTTCTGAGTGACAAAATTTTACTATTATTACTCTGGTCTTTTAAAATATAGTATGTGGGGGGGGGGCATTTAGATTTCTAAAAGCAATAAATGACATTAGCTGAGAATGTTTTATGTGAGGAACAGTTTAAAATATATTAGTCAGCATTTTAATGGGGAAAGTGAAAGATGTAATAACAGATTCGTCTGTCTTCAACATGTCTTCCTATTTACCACAAAAGGTACCAAATCCAATATCCTATAAAATTCAAAATGATTGAAGCATCTTTAAAATTCAAATTGTTGACAAAACAACAATAAACCTAATATAAATAGCTAAATCAATTTGGATCACTTTTTGAAATGAAAACCTCAATTCTACCCAAGGTTAGAATCTACACTTAGAAATTTTCAGATGTGGGATGAAGAAATGGAATGATCTGCCACCTATTCACGTCTGATGGTACCCCGCAGGAAATATTTCTCTTGGGAAATTTTATTACAGAAAATATATAAAGAGAATTTATTCAGTCATCCTGACTTTCATTAAGACTATCAGGCAAGTCTGAACCTGCTTCTAGAAAGGTGCCTCAATCTCCAAAGAAAATAAATTTAGAATCTCTTCTGCTGTCAGAGGGATCACAGAATTAGGATAAACCATATAGTTCCAGTATGTAGAAGAAGACATAAACTGTTGTCTGGCCACCATCCAAAACAAGTACTTCCATCCTGTATTCACCAGTGAAAATGTTTTCTACCATGTACCTCACTTCTGAGTAACTCCTCTTAAGAAATAAGCATCAGATAGAGTGACAACATGTGAAAACAAAAGGAAAGCCTAGCTTAACTAAAAGATTTTTCTATATTTTAGATAGATACAAATTTTCTAATATCCATCTAATATCACTGGCTGGTATCTCTTAACTAGAATATTTGGTTCCAACTCTGATCAAAATACAAATTTGGCCCAATCGAACTAATAGCATTGTTAGTTATCAAGATAAGTATATTTAATGATGTTTATAAAAAGTTTTCTCTTAGAGTTTTTTCCCCATGAAAAATATAAAAGTTGCTTGCAAATGTGTGTCAATACACAAATAGCCAAGGAAATCAATAAGAGAAATTATTAATTTGAATGTAAAATAAAGTTAACCTGATTTGTTTAATACACAAAATAATTTTTTCATTCACCTTCTCCTTATAAAGGGATTTTAGTAAAACACTTGTGCAGTGACTTAGCAATGACAAGGTAACAAGTAAAAAATTGAGGAAAGAGGACATGTCATTAATTCCTACATATGAATGATAATTTAGCAGGATGCAAAGACTACAGAAAAATGCTGACAAACTGCAAATGATTTTGTTTGATTGTTTTCTTCCAAGTAGTTGTCTGGTTAACAGAATGTTAAACATAGCATTTGCTTTAAAACCTGCTGTTGAAAAAGTTTTGTAATATATGTTCACTGATCTTTTCTTTGAGTCTCAAGGCAATAGTGATGTGCCGCGAACCCTAGAGTTGGACAGATTTAAGTTTAAATTAAGGTATCACCCTTTACTCAATGTTTGAACTTACATACTATACTTTTATTTTTTACTCAGTGAAAGTCTAAAGTAAATGTTTCTGGTCAGCCAGGAATTGTGGTATGTGGTAGGGAGAAGTGGGAGACATGACTTGGTAGAGGAGCAATACAAGAATAAATGTTGTGCCATCTTCAATTTGTAACTCTCAGTGTTGCCTAGATACTACTTCCTAGTCTCCTGAAAGAAGAAAAGATCATGCATAATCAAATGTGTAAGCTATATGTGTCAATCACATAACACTTCTGCTCATCTTGCATTGGTTAAAATTTAACTATATGAGCACACATAACTGTAAGGAAGGCTGAGATGCTGTTTGACTCTGGTGGCTAGGAAGAGGGGAAAATGAATTTAATGAATAGCTAGAAGTCTCTGCCACCTACCTACCACATACAGCTATACTGCAGATTGAATGACATAATATAAAGTTCAGTCAGTATTCACCATGTTAAAACAATATTTGCTATTATTATTAATGTCAGTGTTACCATTCTGAACTTCATTTTTCATTACAGAGCTTTCAGGTTGTGAAAGACTGTAAATTGGTTAAATATTTACTCTTTCCCAGAGAGAGTCTGAAAATATCCTTTCTAACACTCTGATACAACATTTATACTTTGATATAATGAAAAAAGAATGAACTTTGGAGTTATATTAACTAGAGACTAAACTTCTACTTTCCTACGTAATTAATACCTGGGTAACTACAAATTAACAAATAGTTATTGAATTCACCTTGTACTGTGCTCTAAGAACAGAGATAAAATTAAAGTTTGGGTGGATAAACATTAAATAGTGACAATATTTTTAAATGAGTCCAATTATAGTGATAAATTCAGAGAGTGAATATAGTCAATGTGAAGTGCAGGTGACATCATACCAACTCATGTCTCCCACTTCTCCCAACTGCATACCACAATTCCTGGCTGACCAGAAACATTTACTTTAGACTTTCACAGGTAAGAAATAAAAGTATAATGTGTAAGTTCAAACATTGAGTAAAGGGTGAAGCCTTAGTTTAAACTTAAATTAGGTGACATCTAGTAGGATGGTTATTGTGCTAGCTCAGGCAAGAAATGATAGGGACTTGAATTTGAGCTGTAGCTAAAAGAAAGAAGAAAAACACATTTGACCAAGCTTTTACATGTGTGGTAACAGTACCTGATTAATAATTAAAAGTTTGAGAATTAAAAAGAAAAAAATTTGAAGGCATTTTCAAGATGTATCACCTGAAGGAGAGGTAATATTACCTGAGTAGAAAACACAGGAGAAAAAGTAGATTTAGTAGAAAAGATAATAATTTAAGTCTTAGGTATGTAAGTTTGAGTTCCCTGTTTGAATTACATTGAAAATGCCTTATTGGTAGTTAAAAATTGTCTGGAAAACAGAAAATTTTATGGTTAGAGATAAAGATATCAGAACAATGAACATAAATGTGAATTACTGGGTGAAAACTAATCAGAAAAAAAAAGCAAAGAAAAGAACTCTGGGAATAGACTAGGAGGAACTTATTAGAGAAAAGAGAAGTGAGAGAGCAGTGATGACACAGAATCAAAGGATTAGAGAGATAAGAAGGAGGCAACACTTCATCCTAGTTTATAGCTGATTCACTTTGTTATAAAGCAGAAACTAACATACCATTGTAAAGCAATACAGATGTTAGAAAAAAGAAGGAAAGCAGTCCACCAAATTATCAGTTGTTTTTAATATTAATTTTTATTTTCTCAGGTATTTGGAAATGCCAGTTTGCATGAGGACCAAATCAACTAGAGGTCCAGATTGCAGTTAGTTGAGAAATAAAAGAGATTAGAGAAAATGGATACTGTAACTGCAGACAAATCATTTAGTAACCTTCTCGGTAAGGAGAAAGAAAGAAGTATGGAAGTAACATAACCAGAAAACAGGTCAGAGATTTTAATTTTTAGGATAAAGGATATCTCAATATGTTTGAAAACTGAGATAAAGGAAGTCAGTGGGGAAGAGATTTACATAATAATAGGAAAAAAGACAGTGTGAAAACCATAAGCTTGAAAAGGAGCTGAAATACTGCTTCTACTAAGGCAAGGTGAAGTCAGGGACATTCCATGGTAGATGAAAAGGAAGATGAGGAAACCATGGCTCTCTCTGTTTCTTAGTAAATAATGAACAAAGTTATCTGTGGCAAAGAGAATGACTTTCAAGGTACATATTTTACTTATTCATTTATTCAAAAAAATATTCTTTGAATGCTAAGTTCTAAACACTAAAATAGGTGCTGGAAACACAAAATTGAATTCAACATGCTTCCTAACCTCAAAGTGCTTACATTTTGATAAGAAGACAAATAAGGAAACCAGTGATAAGGGAACTGTGTGGTAAGTGCTATGATAGAGATGGGGACAGGATGCTTCTTAACAGAATGGAGCTCTAACATAATGCATGGAAGAAGAGAAAAAACAAGGAGCATTTCCTGATGGAAAGAAAGCTAAAGATGAGTCTTAAGACTGAGTAGTCTTTAAGGAGACAACTAAGGAATTGGGAAGGGTGTTCTTGGTAGGGAAAACAGCATGACTGAAGGCAGAGTTAGAAAAAAGAATGATGAATTCAGAAATGAGTTTGTGTATACGGCTGGAGCTTAGGACTTGAGTGAGGAATTTATAAGTAAGATTAGAGATACTAAAGAGTCAAACTGCAAAGCACTTCTTGGGCTAAGCAATGCAGTTTAGCATTGTATTTTCAGATAAGTTATGGTGAGCTATGTTAACATTTAAAATGTGAAGGTAAGCTCTTCAGATTTGCATTTGAGAAAGAATACTCAGATTCAAGGAAGAGGATGACCTGCTAGAGGCAGAAAGACTAGTTTAGGGTTTAGGCATTATTGCCTAAACTGATCTAAGGCAAGAGAGATGGAAAATAGATGAAAAATATAAGACCTATTTAGGAATTGAAGCTTGATTGATCAGGCTTGGAAAGGGCAAGAAGTATCCCAGTATGAAGCATAGGTCTTTAGTGGATAGCGGTACCAATAATAAGATAGAGAATAGAGAAGACTGAATTGGGGAAGAAGATAATCTGGTTTTGAATTTTTTTAATGCATCAATCAGAGTTCAACCAGAGAAGCAGAACCAGTAGTATACACAGAAAGAGACAAGAGAGAGAAAGATTCATTACAAGAAATTGGCTTATGTTGTAAGGACTGGGACTGGCAAAGCAAGGCCAAGATCCATAGAATTTCTTTTCTAAGGCTTAAGTGACTTGAGTTTATTTATCATATATGCTGAAGGTGAGAATCTTTTGAAAGTCAGAAAGGAGTAAGAGTAGAATGGTGCAAAAGAATGGAGCAAAACAATGACCTGAGTGAGGAAGTGGAGAACCAGAAGGATTTGGACAATTCCAACCAGCCCCTTATTAGAGGGAAATAAAAAGGCTCAAATTGAAATGTTACATGGGTATCCAAGTTGTAGGGACAAAACCATTTACCAGTATATGTGTGGAAGTAGAAATAAAGTAAAAGAATTTAAGAAATTTTCTTGACAGTAGGCACAAAGGTTATAATTTAGTTTTAATGATAATATTAGATCACTTGTAGTCAGAAGATAAACAAAAAGGATATGGGGGGAAATTGGACCATAGGTTGCTATTTAGCATCTGGATATGAAATTGTGCATTAATTCCACTCTCAGCACCATGTTTTTGGCTCATTGTATCAGTTTTGAGCTACAGTGGAAAGAGATGTGCACTGTATTATTGTCATAGCAATAGAGCCATAAGGGTAGCGGAAAGGTCAAGATTTCCCTATCTAGGGGGCTTCCCTGGTGGCGCAGTGGTTGAGAGTCCGCCTGCCGATGCAGGGGACACGGGTTCGTGCCCCAGTCCAGGAAGATCCCACATGCCGCGGAGCGGCTGGGCCCGTGAGCCATGGCCGCTGAGCCTGCGCGTCCGGAGCCTGTGCTCCACAACAGGAGAGGCCACAACAGTGAGAGGCCTGCGTACCGCAAAAAAAAAAAAAAAAAAAAAAATTCCCTATCCAGTGACCTTTATCTTATCAGAGCTTTGTTGTCAACCCAGGGAGTTGTAACTCAGCAATGTATTCTGCTATACATAGGTTTATGTAGGTTCCAAGTGCTCCCAGAATATCCTGTAGGTCACTTATCTCAGGGAGACTCTTGAAAATTAAGGAAATCAGTCAATACCTAGATTTCATGTATATTTAGATTTCACAGGGAATAATGTTCTTATTATAAAATCAAAAAAAAAAGAAGGAAGAGAGGAAAAAAGATAGGTAGGATGATAAGAAGGGGGCAGTAAAGGAAGGAAGGAGGATGGATGTAATACTATGTAATTCTTTATCTTGGTATGCATGTAATTAAATTAAAAACATAACCACACAATAATAACAACATTGTATTAGTTTCCTAGGGCTTCCATAACAAATTTCCACAAACCAGGTGGATTACAACTACAGAAAGTTAATTTCTCAAATTTCTGGAGTCCAGAAGTCCAAAATCCAAGTGTCAACAGGGCCATGATCTTTCTGAAGTCCCTAGGGAAGAATCCTTCTTTGCCTCTTCCTAGCTTTTTGTGGTTGCCTACAATCCTTGGCATTCCTTGGCTTGTAGCTATATCATGCCAATTTCTGCCTCTATCTTCATATGACCATCTTCCCTCTGCATGATTCTGTGTCTCTGTCTCCAAATGTCCCTCTTCTTTATCTCATAAGTACGCCAGTCACTGAATGTTGGGCTCACCCTAATCCCATATGACCTCATCTTAGCTTGATTACATACACAAAGATCCTATTTCCAAATAAGGCTCCATATTCACAGGAGCCAGGATATAGGACTTGAACATATCTTATGAGGGTACATAATTAAATCCACTACAACAAATGTTTACCAAAGGAAAAAATTGTTCTATCTTAAGTTATTGCAAGTTCTGAAATAATTGAACTATCATTTCTTCCTAGTCTTGTCTCAATAACTTAGTTTTCTCATCTATAAATTGAGGACAATATTAGTTTCTACCTTCTCAAGTTACTGTGAGGATTAAATTTACTTATGATGTCTAGTGTTTAGAATAGCTCCTGGCTATAGTAAGCACTTTATAGGTGTGCGATGGGCAGCCTTGAAACACCTGCCAGCCCCTTCCACAATGGTCCTCCCAAGACTTCACTCTGAAGAAATGAAAAGATTAGCTAAATCTTATTGTTCACACAGTATGGGAAGGAGTCCATCTATTAGTGAGACAGCACTAATTAAAGTATTTTTATCATGTTTCCCCTATTATTTCTGCAACTTACTCTATAATTGGACAATTTACTCTATTAGACAATGACCTTGGGCATTGTGCTTGGTTTTAGCAGCCCATTCTCAGTCGATTTCTAACAGAAGCAGGTGAACTCTTAATTGGTATGCCTGGAGAGAAATATAAACATGTCAAATGAATAACCATTGGGTAATAGGCAGTGTTGGATGACATTCACTTTCTCCTCTGCCAACTGCCTTTAACGTAACTTGGTAACAAAGCAGGACAACTCTTCCTTTTCTATACAGAGGTAAGATTAGCTCATCTAAAAGGTATAATAGGGGAGGAAGGCAGCCTAAAGTGAACAGGATAGGCCAGCAGCATCAATTTTCACTTAGCAAGTGTTATTAATAGACAAGCCTAGGCTGTGGAAAACAATAGCTGTGCTACTTAAAGATTTGTTTTAGTCCCATATGTCAGTCAAAATTCCCTTTATTGATTATATCTATTACAGAAATAAAGGTACTGAATCTCTTCCTAGCCATCAGCCCAATTAATTGGTAATGTTATTTTGCAAAGTTGGGAAATTCTATTAGAGCATTACCCTAACCTGCATTGTGTTTTATTGTTTGTTTGTTTAAACTACAGATACATGAAAAAAAAAAAACCCAATGATTTCTCTATTAATTTGTGATCCTAAAGATCTATCTAACTAAACAGTGAATCTCAAAAGGATGAATAATCCCCTTTTCTACAAGAGCTTCACCGTGAAGAAAGAATTAACCAGGGAGCTGTAATAAGCACAGTGAATCCTAGTCCTGTGCAATTTGAGGTTAGCTTGGCAAAGTGTCCTATAATCCATTGACAGCAGCCAGATATTTGAATCCTTTATTTTCATACTGAATCTAGGGAGGTAATAAGGGAAAAGAAGGAGGGCAGAATTAGTCCCAATATTTTAATTAGGAAAAGAGAAAACTGATATTCTCTTCCCTGTCTTGCTCTAATGACATACACACACCTATATGTAGATACATTTAAAATAAATTAAAATCCTTCTCTCACTTTCTGTCCTAGTTATTAAGATAGCATTTTCATCAAAGAGACTTAAATCAGTGCTTCTCAAACCTGTTGGCTTAGCATCGCCTAGAGTCATTTTAACACCTTGTGATACCTAAACTGGACCTAGACCAATTAAATCAGAACTGGGTAGGGTAGGAGATGGGATAGCTGCATAGGTATTTTTTTTAAAATCGTCCTGAAATATTCTAGTGTTCTGGGAAGTATCCTTCCTGAAGTAGCTGTGAACCACTGACTGACAGGGCTAGAGTTTCATATTTTAGGTGCTTCATATTGTTCATCTTCCACACCTGTTCCTTGTTATTTCCCCAGTTTGTAGAAATCACTACTCAATGTTAATGAGGTTCTTACACTGAGAAAGCACAGTTGCTTCTTTATTTTCCCTTTCCTTTCCTTTGGGATTTCTAGCATTTGCTGTGTGGGCATTAACTTCCTGACCTTTCTAAGGTATAACCACACTAGGTTAGTTCTATGATAGCATTGATAACAAAAGTGCCTATTACGGATCCTATTCCTGTGTAATTGTCTAGAAAACAACACAAATATAGTTAAT
This sequence comes from Delphinus delphis, assembly GCF_949987515.2. NCBI lineage: Eukaryota > Metazoa > Chordata > Mammalia > Artiodactyla > Delphinidae > Delphinus > Delphinus delphis. The sequence goes on from NC_082686.1 coordinate 34,117,676, forward strand.
GTTTTTTAGAATTCTGTACTGATAATAATTGAAATACAACCAAAACACGTTAGCTTTAAGAAAAGTTCAATCTATTGAACATTCACATTAGCAGCAACTCAGGTTTTCTAGCCATAATTATACCAATTTTTCGTAAAGTATGCCCCTTCTTGTTGCTTAAATAGCCCTTTAGATGTCGAATTACTCTTCTAGAAGTCATATTACTGCTTATCCTTTAAGAATTGTGAGTAGTTTAGTAGGGTCATAAGGCCTAGAACAACTCAGTAATCTCAAATGCAAGAGAATTGTACATTAGTCTGTTTCCAAAAGGACAATGACCTGAGATGTAGTGTGCATTATAAATAAAATGAACTTCTACAGCAGTGTAATTTCAATATTTATTCATTTATTTCCATACCAGAATAAGGAAAAAAAAAACCTATGTTCATAGCTAATAGCAACATACATATTTCTCACATTATTGCTTCCAAGATGTCCAAAACAATGCTATTTTCAAGTAAGCATTCATTTGCAAATCTGGCAGGCTTCATTATCTATTTCTAAGATATTCTTAGCAACTTTTAAAACTGGGAGGCAGGTACATTTATTATGACAATCCTGACGAGTATTGTGAAAAAATAAATAAAATAAATGAATAAGCATATTACTATTTGAAATAAACTAGTGTAAACTTCAAAGGCATTGACTAATAGTTTAACCACCACTACTACAAAATTTACCATGGGGTGAAGGCTACATAAGGGCAGGCCTACAGGCAACTTCATTTTGTGGCACTTCATCAGATCTGAGCATTGACTTAATTTTTCTCATGTATTACATTATTGATATCAGAGTTACAGAATCAATTGTATAGGGGGCCCCACAGACCACTTTGTTAAATTTATGAGTATCTATTTAGGATCAAGAGCCAGTCAATTTTCTTCTATCCTGTTCCTCATTAGTATGGGTTTTTTTGTTGTTTTGTTTTGTTTTGTTTTTGCAGGATTGCCTAACTCATTTGAGAGAGCAATTTAAGTGGTGTATCCTTGCATACACTATCAACTTCCAATCAAGCCACTCCATGGCAAACATAATTTTGCTTCCAGGCAAAAGAAAAACAACAACAAATTGTTTCCTTTTATCATTGTTCTTCCCATTAAATTAACTGGCAGAGGTCATTCACACACTGGCTAAAAGAGTGGGGTGATTTACATCTCAGTCACCACAGAAGGGAGAGTAATTGGATAGGATTTAGTTGTGAACACAGGAATAAAATGTCAGCAAAAACTAAACACTTCTGGATATTTAACACAACAGTTATGGGTTTCTTATTGTGGAGCCTGTCCTGCCTGTCAGCCAATAAATATGTATTAGATGCCCACAACTTCCCCAAAGTAATTAAAAATTAAACAGATTTCTTCATCTCCTGGGCCTACAGTTCACCATAAAATCATAATCATCAAAATTCATTCTTATTCACTTGGTTCTCTGATATATTCAGTCTATAAATATTTATAGCATGCTGCTTTCTCCTGTCGAAAAGTTTAGTCTTGTATGAAGGATATAACCAAGCACATAGAGCTAGCTACCTAAATGAGGTAAGTGCCATGAGACAAGCATGAATGAAGAACTATGGTGCAAAGTACAGGCAGTTTACCAGAAGCCCATCTGCCAGAGTAAGTAGCAATGTAAGTAAGCAGAATTATAAAATATAATTGAGGATATATGAGACTGTAAGTAGCCTATAAGATGGTAAGATAACTTATGCCAACAACGGCATGAAGCGTCTTCTGTTCCTGGCCAAAAAGGATAACGGACACCAGACTAGCCCTCCCTCTGAACAATACAATTGGATAAAATAAGTGAAACAATGTTTTAAGGTATTAGACTACAGGCAGCAGAGAACTGAGTGAAGGGAAACTGGTAAGCGGAGTTATACTCTCCCCTCATCTTTCTGTCTAGAAGCACTTTGTACACCAAGGTACAGGGGAAGGAAGCCCAAACAGAGAAGGGTAGTCTCATTGAGTTGAGAAGACAGATAAGAGGGAGCTGTACAGAGAAGGAGCTCCACAAATCTCCATAAACTTCCCCTCACATCAGTATCAGGATACTAAACTGCATATGAAACAGTTCAGGAAGGCTAGAAATACCTGATTTCTTCCTAGAGGTATGCATTACACAACTGTGCACTTATTAAAACTCACCAAATTCTACATTTGAGACTGATGCACTTCACTTTTTGTAAAATATATCTCAATTTTTTAAAAAAGTGGTGACATGACCTGGCTCACCTTTTAATGAGATCACTCTGGCTGCTTTGTTCCATTTTAATCAAGTGAGGACACATGGAAGCAAGAAGAAGAGGTAAGAGCCTATTGCAGTAAGTCAACAAGAGATGGCTTGACCTGGACCAAGGTGTTTATCAGTGGACTTGTTACAGTTCCGAACATATTTTGAATCTAGGACCATGGATTTACTGGTGAACTGGAGAGGGGTGGGAGACAAAAAAAGAAGTCAAGAATGGCTCCAGGGGCTTCCCTGGTGGAGCAGTGGTTGAGAGTCCGCCTGCCGATTCAGGGGAAATGGGTTTGTGCCCCGGTCCTGGAAGATCCCACATGCCGCGGAGCGGCTGGGCCCATGAGCCATGGCCGCTGAGCCTGCGCGTCCGGAGCCTGTGCTCCGCAATGGGACAGGCCACAACAGTGAGAGGCCCGCGAACCGCAAAAAAAAAAAAAAGAATGGCTCCAAGTTTTGGCCTGAACAAATAGAAGGATGAAATAAACATGTACTGATATAGGAAAGAATATGGGTGAAGCATGTTGGAGTGAAAAAATCAGTTTTAGATGTGTTAGAAAAGTTGGCTGAGATCACCAAGGGACTGCATGTAGGTAGAGAAAAGAACCATTCATGGTCTGATCCCTGGGAAACCCTCACAATAAAAAGCCACAAAGCTGAGAAGAAGCCAGGAAAAGAAACTGAGATGAAGTGGTGTGTGAAGCAGGATAAAATTCAGGAGGATGGATGTCCTGATAGCTGTGTTAATCATCTGTCTTTTGCTGCCCAGAGGTCAACCTCTCCCTATCAACGAGATCCTTAGACTTTGAAACATATTCCATTCTCTTCTATTTAAACAAAACAAACACCCATTCACCCCAGCTATAAACCTAGCTCCTTTGTTATCAAAGTCAACATTTTAGAAAAAGTTGTCTCTTCTTCCACACTTTCCACTCACTCCTCAACTCTCTCCAGACTGGGTTCAGCCCCTAGTGCTTTGAGGAAGGCACTAACGTCACCAAAAGTATAGGTGTCTGGATCCAAATTTTAGGTTCTCCCCTAGATCTGATCTTACTTGAGATCTTTCATGGGAATTTGATATTTTCTACTTACTCTAATTTTCAAGAATCACACCTTTCTGGATTTTTTCCCTTCCTTTCTGGCTTCTCCTTCTTAGACTTTTTGGCCTCACCTGGCCTTTAAATGTTGGAATTTCTCAAAGCTCAGTTATGAGCTCTTTAATCAATCTATATTCAATCCTTAAGCAATCTCATTCATGACAGATGGCATAACAGAATGATTAAGAATATGAATGTATTTTCCAATTTGCCTGGGTTCAAATATAGCTCTGACACTAGCTTTGCAATCATGGCAAGAGCTTAACCTCTTTTTGTCTCAGTTTTCCCATTTATTTTAAAATGGAGATTATAAAGGTACTTATCTCACAGGTATAATGATGTCGCTAAGATAAAATAAGCCCATGTTTGTAAATCACTAATACAAAGGAACATAGCTTTACCATGTAAGCAGATGGTTTACACCTGTTTTTCACTGGCCTAGACTTCCTCTCTAAACTATAAACCCACATATACAACCTTTTACTTTTTAGTCTTAACTTAGATTTCTCAAAGGTATCTCAAACTCAACATGTCCAAAACACAACTCATGATCTATTCCTCAAAGCCTTGTGTTCTTTCACGTTTCTCTATTCCACAGAATGACATCACAGCTCAGAAAACTAGGCAATAACCTCGACATTATTCTTTCCCTCACCACAACCTTCACACTCATATTCAATGCATACCCACATGTATTGATTATACTCTTTACATACTTCTTGTATCTATCTCCTCCTTTTCAATAAGCTCTGCACCCACTAGCCTATTCTAGTCTACCTTTATCTCTACTTTCCACCACTGAATAATTGTTTTTTCAGTTTTAAAGAATTCTTAAGATTAAAGAAACAAAAATTAGACTTGAAACAAAACAACCAACATAAATATTCCCTGATTAAAAATCATCCCAACTTCTCAGCAATGCCCCAGAACCTCCCTCCTACAAGTAATCAGGAAATAAATGAGTTGGAGGCCAATATTTAAGGGCTAATAAAATGACTGGCTTTGTCTTATGAATATCTACAAAGCCAGAAGTACAAATCTAGAAACAATTCAAGACCCAATTATCTTTACCAGTGCCCAGGCCAGAATACTGAAGCAAATGCAATAGTTTCTTATTTTGACACTGTGCATCTATTGTTTCTTCTATTCTCTATGCTGCAGCCAAAACAATCAACTGCTTGCTTGTTCCCCAAGCTCAGCATAAAATATTTCATCAATTTATAACGATTGAGGGAAAAGCCCAAAATTCCTAACATAGCTTACAAATTTCTCCATTGCTGATACCTTCCTGGTCTTATTTCTACCAATCTCTTAATTTTTAGTATTTCTCTTGCTTTCAATAAATTCTTTTAAAAACACACATGCTTCCTTCTGCAGTAGAGCATTTGTGCATGCCCTTTCCTCCTTCATTCTACTTATTTAATCCTTATCCTGCACTCAGAATTCAGCTCAATAATCATTTTTCTTAAAGCTTTTCCTGCCTCCGGGTATGGTTAAATCTGCCAATTCATGCAGACTTATCAATATACACTTCTCTTTATTCTACATATCATTGTGACGATTTTACCTTTTTAAATAATAATTTGGTTCACAAAAACTCCATGAGTATAAAAACAGGGTCTACATTTGCTTATCATTGCAAGCCCAGTATTGGTCAAGTTGACCCTTTAACAATAGGGGGCCTAGGGGCACTGATACCCCATGTAGCTGAAAATCTGTGCATAACTTTTTAGCTCCCCAGAAGCTTAACTACTAATAGCCTATTGTTGACTGAAGCCTTACAGATAACATAAACAGTTGATCAACACATACTTTGTGTGTTATATGTATCTGTTATCTTACAATAAAGTAAACTAGAGGAAAGAAAATGTTATTAAGAAAATCATAAGGAAGAGAAAATGCATTTAGAGTACAGTACTGAATTTATCCATACTGTAAGTTTACATCATCTATTTACAAGATGAATTGTCTGTCAGTAGCTACATCAATATTGTTTTTATTTTTTGTTTTTTTTTGCGGTACGCGGGCCTCTCACTGTTGTGGCCTCTCTCGTTGTGGAGCACAGGCTCTGGACGCGCAGGCTCAGTGGCCATGGCTCACGGGCCCAGCCGCTCTGCGGCATGTGGGATCTTCCCGGACGGGGGCACGAACCCGTGTCCCCTGCATCGACAGGCGGACTCTCAACTACTGCGCCACCAGGGAAGCCTCAATATTGTTTTACATGACATAAAACACTGCAGATGTTATATGTATTACTAACACTAGATATCAAAAATGAAAAGATAATGTGAAAAATAAATTCATATTTATTTACAGGTATATCAATTCATGCATTGATAACAAAGAAGCAGCAATATGATTGCTTTCTGGTAGTCTAGTGTAATCAATATGATTGCTTCACCACAGCCTAGCCATACACTAATAAATGAATCATTATAAAATTTTTGTGGTGTACAGTAGTGTAGTTAAATTTTTTAAAAAACTACCTACATGTGATGATAGGCTGATATGCAGTTTCTCCAATTACAAGAGAGAGGCATACTGTACAGTAATGTATTTATTTGAAAGCAAAGTTATAAAACAGGAAGAAAACTAACTCATTATTAATTTTATATTAAATATCACTCATATTATGCCTGTGTAAGGACAGTCTGTTCATTTCAATATAAGTCTTGCACACAGTATTCTACAGGATGAATACTTTGGTGATGATGATGATTAGAAACAAAAACATTTCATATAGTTCTTGCTATACAGTTATTAGATTTTCACACAAATACATTCACACATGAACATAACAAATAAGTTTATTAACTGTACAGTATGCAGATTATTTACTACTTATTAAGTGGAAGTGGATCATCATAAAGTTTGTTGTCTTCACATTGAGTAGACTGAGGAGGAGGGAAAGGGGGTGTTGGTCTTGTTGTCTCAGGGGTGGCAGAGGGAGAAAAGGTAGAGGAGAAGGAGAGGCAAAAGAGGCAGGCATACTGGGTGTAACTTTATGGAAATACATCATAATTTCTGTCTATTTTGCTTTTTCATTTCTCTAAAAATGTTTCTAAAGGGTAACAATCCTTCTTCCACCATTTGCTTTAGTTTCAGTGCCCATAACATTGAAGGGTCCATGTCATAAAATAAGTCAAAAGCAGTCTTGAATAACTGGGACCCTTCTGTCAGATGTCTAATGTCAGTTTGCTTTCTGGCTCTGCTTCTTCTACCTCTTCCTCCTTATCATCTGGTACTGGTTCAGAAGCACTCATCTCACCAAGTCATCTTCTGTTCCTCTGGTGTGGTGTCTGTTCATTCTTGAATTTCTCCAAGATTCACACCTTGAAACCCTTCACTCCCCACCTTTTTACCATATCCACCATCTCTTTCATGATTTCCTTGATTAGCTCTATTGTGAATCCCGTGAAGTCATGTACAACCTCTGGACAGATTTCTCCAGCAGGAATTTATTGTTTCAGGCTTGATGGATTTCATGGCTTTTTCAACAATGATGGTATCTTTAATAGTGTAATCCTTCTAGACGTTCATGATCTTCTCTATCAAGGTTCTCTTTCATAGCATTGACAATCCTTTCCATAGAGTACCGTGTATAATGAGCCTTAAAGGTCCTTATGACACCCTGATCTAGCGGCTGAACTAGATATGTTCTTTTGGGAGCAAGTAGGCCACTTTGATGCCTTTGGTATTGAATTCATGGGGTTCTGGGTGGCTAGAGGTATTGTTCATTATCAAAAGAATCTTAAAAGACAGATTGTTACTGATAAGATACTTCCTGACTTCAGGGACAAAGCATCAATGGAAGCAATCCAGAAAAAGTTCTTGTTGTCCAGGGCTTGTGTACAGCCAAGAGACTGGCAGCTGGTGTTTATCTTTTCCCTTCAAGGCATGGAGATTAACAGCTTTAAAGATAAGGGCAGTCCTGATCATAAATCTGACTGCATTTGCACAAAACAGTAGAGTTGGCCTATCCCTTTCTGTTTTAACCCATGGTGCTCACTTCTCTTCCTTACTAATAAACGTCCTCTGTGGCTTTTTTTTTTTTTTTTTTTCCAGAATAGGGCACTTTTGTCTGCATTAAAATCCTGTTCAGGCAGATATCTTTTCTCTTCACTGATTCTCTTAATGGTGTCTGGGAACTCATCTGCTCCTTCTTGGTTGGCAAAAGTTGCTTCTCCTCTTATCTTGACTTTTTTTAAGCTAAATCTCTTTCTAAATTTATCAAACCATCCTTTTCTGGCATTAAATTCTCCAGCTTTAGATCCTTCACCTTCCTTTTACTTTAAGTTGTCATATAATGACTTTACTTTTTCTCAAATCATATTAGAGTCTATATGTATGACTTTATTATAGCAATCCTACACCCACACAAAAGCTGCATTTTCAAGGTAAGGTAAAAAGGTATTTCGCCAAAAGTGCAAGGTTTTTGTGTCTGCTGGTGTAGCTGCACTGACAGTTTCACGAATTCCCTTTTCCTTTTATACAACCGTCCTTATGCTGGATTCATTTATCTTGAAATGACTGGCAACCACAGCTGCAGACCTCAATCTCTGGTATATATTAAGCAATTCAACTTTTTTTTTGTAACGTCATGACTTTTCTCTGCTTCTTACGAACACTTCCAGTATCACTAGTGGCATTTCGTAAGGGTCCCATGGTGTTATTCAAGATTTACAGTTTTGGGCTTCCCTGGTGGTGCAGTGGTTAAGAAACTGCCTGCTAATGCAGGGGACTCGGGTTCAAGCCCTGGTCCAGGAAGATCCCACATGCGGCGCAGCAACTAAGCCCACGTGCACAACTACTGAAGCCCGCGTGCCTAGAGCCCGTGCTCCACCACAGCGAGAAGCCTGTGCACTGCAAGGAAGAGTAGCCCCACTCACTGCAATTAGAGAAGGCCCTCATGCAGCAATGAAGACCCAAAGCAGCCATAAATAAATAAATTGATTAAACAAATTTTTTAAAAAACTTAAAAAAAAGATTTACAGTTTTGTATTAAACACGATGAAACATATGAAAGAACCAGGAGAGATTACTTTTTACTGCAATACACAATTTACTGGAGAGACGAACTGTTCACACAGAGATGATTAGCGTCACATGGAGTTTTAAGAGGATACTTGCAACACTTGAAATCAACACAGTAGCAACAGGAGGTGGCTATGAAATTATTACAGTAGGTACAGTATGTACTACAATTAATTTTATGCAGTTATGATTTAACACTGCATCTTTATGCTTGTTTATATTTCTCTCTATTGAGAATGGAGCTATTACAATCTGTGTTTGTGTGGGTGAATTTAGATAAATTTTAGCTTTTTATATTTGTGTACATTTTATGGTACTAAATTATAAGACTAGTATCTACATATCTTTTATGCATTCATGATATACTTAACTTTTTCTAAATGTTCTTTTCTATTTCTAGGCTACATGATTCATCTGGTTTTTTTCAAACTGTCCCAAATCCCCCCAAATTTTTCCAATATATTTATTGAAAAATATCCACATGTAAGTGGACCCACGTGGTTCAAACCCATGTTGTTCAAGGGTCAACTGTAATATGAAAGTTGTCAATACATATTTATTGAATGCATAATGCCTCTGCAATACTTACTAGTAGGAAAAACAATCAAAAATTTCCAATAAGGTGTGAAAAAAATAAAGCAGTTATGTGTAACGAACCATCAGCACAAGCACAGAGTTAAAATATGTGTCCAGTCATGAGCCACAGAGCATTTTTGAAGAACAAACAACTCAGAGGGGTAAGATTGCCAAGCAAACATCACCTTTCCAGAAAACAAGTATTATTTCAGATGCCCTCTTGTGAAGGGCAAAGAAGCAGAGCTCTAATATGTTTAGTGATCTTTAGACTTGAAACATAGTGCCTGCAATCTTTTCTTTATAAGAACCACAAAGCCAAATTAACTCACGAAAATTTAGACGGAGAAAAATAGGCCAAGACAGTAACAGGCATATAGGAGCCAATTAGGAACACATGACGGAATAGATTCAGCCATTAGACTGTTTCACTCCAGTGATCAGCTTGGTATGCAGACACCTGTAAGACATTCAGTATTTTCTCTACAGGCTCTCTGCATATGGACAAGGAGTTTAACAGGAAGCAGACAACAGGAGGTGGGACCATCCTTTATCAGTTTCAGAGATGATAATGTCTCTCCCTGCATGGAGCTGATTAGTCAGAGATGCTGAGCAGGGAAAAATATGGTAAATTGGGCAGCATGCCAACTCTCTCCTGAGTCAGCAATTCCACCTCCAACTTCATTTTATAGTTCAAATTAAAAGGTCCCAAAGTAGACAGAATTGACAGCAGGTCAAATTTATGGAATACCAAGAGTCTTTCTTCACCCTAAATATTGTCCTTGTTAAATGACCAGTGAATCTGAAATTTCTAGCATAGAGCTAATGAGTAAAGGTTTTTACAGAAATAGATACCTTTAAACTAACTTTCTAAACTTTCAAAAATAATGTTGTCTAGGTGAGTAAGAAGATGGTTTACTATCACAGATTAGTTTATCTAATGTTAATAAATAATACAACAAGACCAAAATCAACTTACTTACGCTATGCCCCAGGTCACCAAACTGAGATTTAATTATAGTTTCAGCTCTCCCACAAATGGAATCTTAAACTAGTTGATCAGGAATTGCCTGATTAGCACTAGTTCAGTAATATGCTTGATAGGTAATATATTTACCTAAAAGTAAGTAACCTTGCTATAACCAACCCGATTTTTTGTCCAGTATAACTCTCTCATTTCCACTCCCTTCTGCCTGTAAAAGTCTTTCATTTTGTACAAATCTTCAGAGCTCCTTTCTATTTACTATATTGGATGCTGTCTGATTCAAAACAATTTTTGCTTAAATAATCCCTTAAAATTTTAGTGTGTCACAATTTATCTTTTAACACTAATAAAGGCCATTTGATTGCAAGAGTTCCTGAGGATAGTATTTGAGTTTCGGCTGTAGGCATATAGAGGAAACACTTAACACTAGAATCAGAGCTACTTGATCACATAAGGTCAAAGCAAAGAGAGATAATATCAGTGAGTTAAAGCCATCTTGCATAGAAAACAAGTGAGGTTTAGCTACAATGAATAAACAACTGGGCACATTTCTTAATAATCATAGGAAACAGTGGTAAAGTAACTACCTTGGATCACCTTGTTCATACTAAATTGTCCCAAATAAAGACTTCTACTCATCTAGTTTCCTTATTTATATCTAGGATACCAGAAGAAACCTTACTGTTTGCATGAATATTCTTTTTTCTCACTACCAAATTACTCTGGGTCCATCTGAAGTTCCTTGTGTTCCAAAAGTAATCCATTTGACACAATTGATTCTCATAATCTCTCTTCTAAATAACTGTAATCCTCCTACATCTTTCTTCTAAATTGAAATGAAGGTGTTACCTCTGCTAAGCAGTCTCTAAAATCTTTGCTTCAAGAAAAATGATTTCCCAAAAATCCTCATGTGGCATCTACCTCAATCAGGTACACCTGTGCCCCTTTGCCTCAGAAATCAAAGGCTCTGTTGTGTCTTTGTTATGGTGCCTCCACAACGGACTTCCTGTTACAGATATTGGCATATATTATGTGAGCCCATGTTTACAGTTCTGTGTGGTAAAAGGCTGCTCTACATTCTTCTTTTGTGTGATCTTATGTATTTCACACATCTAAGTGAATGCTCTTTGACCATTCAGGATTCAGGAACAGACTGTACCCTAATGAACAGGCTGGAACTGGAACATATCTCTTCACATTCACTGACGGATTAATTTGACAAATACGCATTAGACCAGCTGACAGCTTGCTCAGTTACTCCTATTTGCTTTAATTTATTTGGCAAAAGACCCTGATCTATCAAGTTAAATGCCTTCAGTTCACAGATAGTGAAGTGTCCCAGGCTACAACCAGATTATCAATCTGTGAAAGGTGAACATTTGGGTAACTCATTAACTGAGCAAGGTCTAAAACCTCTAATATTTTAAGTTACTGGAGGCCATGGCTGAGCTATAATCTTCCCCTTGTCAAATATTACAAACTTATAAGCAGACATTTGTTTCTATGAACTAACCGAGCTCTAAACAAATGTATTTTCCCCTGCAGTTCATTCCTGACTAGGTACTTATTCAAGAGATCTTCATTCTATTATTATATTGGATATACTTTGGTTTGTGCACAGAAATTATATTGTTTTGACAGCTCTATTATTTTTGCCAGTTGGCTCACAGCGATTTATCTTATAGTACATGAGGAATTTACTTTTTAATTGGCTCTGCTTTTCTTTATGAATGTGTTTATGAGGTACTACAGCAGTTCAATGTTTTAATGTTTCAATGTTTTCCACCAGCTCAGTAATCTTGTAAACAGTAGTGTTTCTGAAGGGCCTCTAAGCAGTTCTAAAAACAGGATTAAAAAGAAAAAGCTAGCAAATGTAGTTTTATCTTTAATACTTGCCTTCCTGGTATCAGCCTTAACTATATAAAAAGGATGTGGTGATATTTGGGCTCAAAGGTAAAACAAAGCATAAAAAATTCTGATCAAAGTAAGACATTTTAAATCCCTTTAAACTGTATTAGGAACTGAGAAAAGAGTTGTTATTAAAGAAGCAGAATGTTAGTTTTCTGTTACTGATATCACCATAAGAGCCTGCACACCTTTTAGCTTACTTAGCACATCAAAGACCAAAGATCTAATATCCAAGTATTTAACTTTTATCCCAGAATGCTTAACTCAGGTAGCTGGAAATGAACTACTTTTTTTTTTTTTTTTTTTTTTTTTTTTTTGCGGTACACAGGCCTCTCTGTTGTGGCCTCTCCCGTTGCGGAGCACAGGCTCCGGATGCGCAGGCTCAGCGGCCATGGCTCACGGGCCCAGCCACTTCACGGCATGTGGGATCTTCCCGGACCGGGGCACGAACCCGTGTCCCCTGCATCAGCAGGCGGACTCCCAATCACTGCGCCACCAGGGAAGCCCCGAAGTGAAAAAGTATTTGACCATTGAACCAAAAGTTTAAAAGTTAAATAATTTCACAGATAGGACTGTTTTTAGGCCCATTAGGTTTCATGGACCTTAACACAGATATATAGCTTAGTCAATTAAAACATGTATTTTGTAATCTAAACCTATGTAACAAGGATCTCTGAAATGTTTTGCAATTATGAAATAGGTAATTCAAGCATTTATTAACTATCATTTTGTTTCAAAATAGCTGAAAATAAACCAAACAGGTACTATGTAAGATTCTGATACAATTTAGTAATACATAAAATTTCATCCAAAAATTCAACTACTTGTAACACTACTAGTAAGGCTAATGCAACTAACTAGACCTATGTATATATTTACTCATTCAGCAAATATATAATAAGTATTTTCTAAGTGCAAAATACTGTGCTAGGAGTTTTAGAAAATTGAAAGATGACTAATATCCTTAGCATGGGTTTCCATTGTCTATGTGTACGTTAAAAATGCAATATGAAGTAGAAAACCATAAATGTGTCATTTTCTGGTGGTGTTAACTAAGTACTTTGAAAACCCACTGGAGAGAAAGAGAGAGAACTTCCAAAAAGTAGGTGTAGAAATTAGACGTGAGGAGTGAGGAGAAAGGCAATTCAGGAGGAAAAAATAGCCTGATAAAGAAATAGACAGGGCTTCCCTGGTGGCGCAGTGGTTGAGAGTCCGCCTGCCGATGCAGGGACACGGGTTCGTACCCCAGTCCGAGAGTATCCCATGTGCCACGGAGCGGCTGGGCCCGTGAGCCATTGCCACTGAGCCTGCGCATCTGGAGCCGGTGCTCCACAGCGGGAGAGGCCACAACAGTGAGAGGCCCGCGTACCGCAAAAAAAAAAAAAAAAAAAAAAAAAGGAAATAGACAAATTCTATATGACCTCTACTTCATAACCAGGTGACCACAAAGTATCTGAAGGAGAAAACGTATCAACGCATGGCAGTATGAGGGACAAAGTGACTCTCACTAGCTATATATTAGAATCACTTGCCTTGAGTACCACCTCAGATCAAATAAATCAGATTCCTTGGTGATGAGATCTGGGTTAGGCATCATTTTTAAAACTCACCTTGGTGATCCAATACAAAATCAATATTGGATTCAATATCCACTCAATGCAGTCAACAACAAGTACATCCATAGCAGACAGCATCAACTGGCCATGAAATGAAGTAACTGCAGGTCCAAGCATACTTAGGGCATTCTTCCCAGAGTCTTGTTGGCCTTACAATAGCCATCCTTGTATCTGGAAATTTAACTTATGCTCTTAAAATACCTCATCTTCTCTCCTTTACTGCTGTTTTACGGTTGAACCTTAATTTTCTCTCAGGTACTGAAAACTTTATCACCAATATAATGTCATTCATCTCCATCCTTGATACTATCATAGTTCTAAAAAATGCTAGGATAGCCTTGCTTCTAAATTCCTTGAGTTTTTTATCTCCAGTCACCTTTTCCTGCACTTGGTCTCATGGTCACTTCTTGAACTCTGCATCATCATTTGCTGCTCCTCTGGAGCCACTAATTCAATAATTCTAGTCTCTGGTGAAACGTTCTGATCTTTCTGCCCATTTTCTCAAGTTTGTCTGCAATAATTCTTTAAATTCATCATTCCATAAATCAAATAACCCTTCCATTTTCACCTAACAATTGTCTCATTTCTATTTTTACTTCTCTTCAACTCCAGCTAAGGTATAATAAATCATCACAATTACTGCCTAATGAACATCCTCAGCTTCACTGCACCCTCTTTCCTTCTTATTTCAAAAATTAACCTTCAATTAACCTAACAACCTGCTTCTTCATGATTATAATCCAAAAGATAAACATCACTAGAGAAGATATGCCTAACCAATGATATTGGTATCATTATAATTCATGATCTTTAATCTCATCTAGGCTTTCAAGACTGTCCAGTTTTTTTTTAACCATATTTCTCTGGTACTATTTTTCTCCTTTTCTTTGTAAGATATAGTCCATGGTCTTATGTTTAAACTCCCCCCCCCCCACCTCCCTGGCCACTCAGAAGATACCATGCCATAAATAATTGGTGTACTGACCTCTACCCCCGTCTTCTCAATATCAGTCATCACCCCCTCTGTACCGGCTATTTTCATTAGAAATAAATAAGGTGACCACAATTCCTCTCTATTTTATCTGTTCTTTTAAAGCTAAACTCTACATTTTTCTTCAATTCCTTCAGTCCCGTACCCTCCTGAACCTAATTCATTCAAGTTTTCACCAATTACCTTCATTCTGCTAAATCCAAGGATCAGTTCTCAGTTAGCACCTTACTTCACTTACCAGCAACACTTGAGGTTGCTGGCCACTTCTTCCTTCTTACAACACTTCTTCATTGGGATTCAAGGGCACTACACTAAGTTGATTTCTTCCATTTTAAAAATCACTGCTCCTTCTCTGTCTCCCTTATTGGTTGGTGATCATTTTCCTGACCTCAAAAACTTTAAGTGCTCTACATCTCAGCCCTAAAAGTTTTCTTCTTTCTCTCTACACTCACTTTCTATCTACACAAGTCCAATCTCATGACTTTAAATGCCATCTACATGCCGCTTTATAAAATTTCTTTTTTCAGCTTAGAAATTCTCTTCTACAATCTAGATTGATATTTTAACTACTAGTCACTAGCCACTTCATATCTTCACCTAAATATCTGATTGATATTTCACACTTAAGAGAATACATAATCTTCATATACTCTCTTCATCTGCACCCCCAAAGTCCTACATCTCAATAATTAAATCACCATCCTTCAGTTGTTCGGTCTAAAAATCTCAGTCATTCTTGACTCCTATTTTTTCTCACAAATCACATTCAATTAGTTGGTAAATCCTGTAGGCTCTATCTTCAAAACATATCCAGAATCCCATTACACACACTATCAAAATATATCCAGAATTGTATTTCTCATTAAATTCATTACTTCCACCATGGATCAAACTTGGATTATTTCAGTTTTTTAAATTCACTAGTGCTTCTACCAAAAACCTTTCTACTTTTTCTCTAAGTGGGCTCTTGATTTCATCTTTGCCTACTTCAGTCTATTTTAAATACAGAAGCCAAAGGATTTCTGTTAAATGTAATTAAAATAATGTTGTTCCTCTGATTAAAAACTTCTAATGTCTTCCTGTGTCAGTTGGAGTGAAAACTACTCTCTATGCTGGAACCACAGACATTTCTTATTTCTTGTTGAACACTTCAGGCACATTCTTACATTGGGGACTTTCTTAAAATAGCTGATTATATGCTCTTTTCATTTCTCATTCTTATTCACTTTTCAAGTAACTACATTCTTAATTCTGCCTGCCAAAATTTCACTATATCCTTCCAGTTACCAATAAACTGAAGTTACCAACAAACCTCAGTGAATAATTTTCAGTAATAATAAGAGTAATTTTAATATTTAATGAGGTTATATTATATGCCCAGTCTGTTTTATATACTAAGGTTATTGGAATACAACAATTAATAAAATATAGTCCTTTTAGCCCTGCCAAAGACCTTGTGAGATTGGTACTATGGTTTTCACTGTTTATCAATGGGAAACTGTACAATAAAGAGGTTAAATAACCTACTTTACATCAAACTTGGATCTAATTAGCATGAAATCCAGGAGTTGTGCCCAGGTAGTTTAATTCCAAAGCACCGTCAAAAACAACATTCTACAACCTCCTATCATTTTATTGATTTATTTAGTTTTTGGGAGCTTTTCCCTATACTTTTCTGATTCTTTTAGCACTATCTGATCTGTAAATGTTGGAGTTCCTTTAAAATCATTCCTCGATTCTTCTTTTCACCATCTTTGTACATCTTATAAGTGAGCTTATCTCTGATGACTTGCCAATACCATTAGTCTGCCAACTTCTCAATGGCAATATTCTGAAAGACCTTTCTTCTAGACGAACTTACTTAACAGTTTCACCTCACTCTCTCATAGATTCTTAAATGCATATTCAAAGTTTAACTCATGATTCCTACCCGTTGTTCAAACCTGTTTTACCTCTAGTGTTTCCCATCTCAATTATGGGCATCTCCATTCACCAAATTCTCCAGTCAGAAAACTGGGGTTCTTACTTTTTTTTTTTTAATTAATTAATTTATTTATTTTTGGCTGAGTTGGGTTTTCATTGCTGCACATGGGCTTTCTCTAGTTGGGGTGAGCGGGGGTTACTTTTGTTGTGGTGCGTGGGCTTCTCATTGCGGTAGCTTCTCTTGTTGCGGAGCACAAGCTCTAGGCACGTGGGCTTCAGTAGTTGTGCCATGCGGGCTCAGTACTTGTGGCTCACGGGCTCTAGAGTGCAGGCTCAGTAGTTGCGGCACACGGGCTTAGTTGCTCCGCAGCATGTGGTATCTTTCCGGACCAGGGCTGGAACCTGTGTCCCCTGCATTGGCAGGTGGATTCTAAAACACTGCACCAACAGGGAAGCCCTGGGATCCCTTCTTGACATCTTCTTTCCCCTCTTTTCTTTCATTCAATCTGTTAATAAATTATCTTGATTCTAACCCCCCAAAATTTTAAGTCCTTTTATTCTCTCTATCTTTACTGCCACAATTCTAGACATTATCTCTTTCAAGAACATACAAATAAAATTGCTTATCTATTTTTCATACTTCCACTGTTACTTTCTGCTAAACCATTCTGTACAGAAACACACTGTCTTGCTTAAAATTGTCTGATAGTTCTCCATTTTCCTTAGTATTACATCTTTTTAAATTCCTATTAGGCTTAAAAGTCTTACAGCTGGCCCCTGCCTACCTCTGTAAACTGATCTATCCCCATTCCTTTCACTCACTATACTTCAAGTAGACTGACTTAATTGCAGTTCTACAAACATTCCATTAGTCCATACCTACTGAAGCTGTTACTCTTTGGTTATCTGAGTAACTACCCTTGTGCAAAGAGCTGTAATTCCCCAGGATTCTTCTCTGGTGGAAAGGTTGGCCCTGAATTATAAGGAGGAATAACTGGATAAGTAATTTCATGGAGGTAGGTAAGAATAAATTCTTTATCAAAAATATCTTCAAAAATATCTCAAAAATATCTTCATCCTAATCCACAGAACCTGTGAATGTTACTTTACATGGCAGAGGGGAACTTAAGGTTGCAGATAGAATTAAGTTTGCCAATCAACTAACCTTAAAATAGATTATCTTTTATTATCTGGGTGAGTCCAATGTCATCACAAGGGTAGGATCCTAAAAATGGAAGATAGAGGTAGAACAAAAGAATCAGAGAAAGAGATGTGAAAACAGAATCAGGGTCAGAAAATGCTATGTTAAAGAGGAAGCAAAATGGCCACCAGACAAGGAACATGGATGGACTCTATAGACAGGAAAAGGTGAGGAAATGAATTCTCCCCTAAAGTCTCCCTCCAGAAAGGACTGCAGCCTAGTGAATCTAGGCTGATTTTAGCCTAGTGAATCTTGTGTTGGACTTTTAACCTAAAGAACTATAAGATCCTAAATTTGAGTTGTTTTAAGCCACTAAATTTGTCATAATTTGTTACAGCAGCCATAGAAAATTAATACAACTTGTATCTGGAAATGTACTCTATTTAGTGGGAAAAAATTAAATAAATGTCAAATTAGATTGTGTATTTAGAAGATAAGCTATATTAAATGATCATTAAGGTATTTAACAATAAAACTGAAAACATTAGGAAACTAGAGAATTACATTTTTTTCAATACTTCAGCAAACCATGTTTCAAGACTATGAGATGGATACCCATGTATATAAAATCATAATGTATATATGCTTATATCATGTGTATGTAATGTATATATATACAAACACAGTATGTAGCTCGCACACACACACGCATGCGCACGCGCAAATGAACTGCATCCAGTTGAAAAACATTGGCTTATATTCGGGAGTGTGACTCCACCTTTAACAAAGTGAAAATATATGTTTAGGCTGTATCAGCACAGTTTAACATCAAAATTAGACAAGGGCCTTTTCAGAGAATTTTCAAGGTTTTATATTTTAGTATTTTTTTTATAATTCAGAGCTTTTGTTCCTCTTTACATGTTTTCTGAATGGTTTTATACTCTAATTGTAATCTTCCAAAATAATCATTACTTTCTCTCTTTTTTAAAATGTATGATTCCTACTCTACTTCCTATTTTAGATTGTGATGATTCTATCCACTCATGCACATAAGCTTGAAGATAGATCTTCCTAACCTCTTCCCTCTTCCTATCATTCATGTCAGTAAAGCATTGTTTTTTTTGCAAAAAACATCAACAACTAACTCATCCTTAAATATAGATTTTCCTCTCCACTTTTATTCCCTTATAGTTCAGACCTGTCTCATCACTCTCCTGAGCTACAATCATAAACTCTTAATTTATTGGCTGATCCATGGTATTTTCCCCCATCACGTCTTCTGCTTCCTCTTATCCATTGTCCACATTGCAGTCAAAGTTCTCTATGTGAAAGATAAATCTGATCAAACCTTAGTACTTCTAAAATTTTTCATGGATTCTTTTAATTATCTGGACCAATACTTGGATCTCATGGACCAACTTACTGGACATGGACCAACAATATTATGTTATATATGAACACACAAATTAACTGAGGAACAAACATACCATTTTTAATATATTATTTTGTTGGTAAAAAGTAAAAATTTCCATTCACTGTTGACATCATTTTGTAAAGGAAAGAAACTGTAAAATCAATATATAGGAGAAACAACATCCCATAGTATGGAATATTCCCCAAGAGAGGACACAATAAATGTTCATAAATATGTATGATAACAAGAAGAGAGAAAATTGAAAAAATAAGGAAAGAAAGAAGGAAGAAATGAAGGAAGGGACATAAAGAACAAATTTAATATGTTAGCATATTGAAAAGGATACGTCTGACTACAAAATCAACAAAAAGCAATGTAGATCTCTATTCAAATTTCTTGTTGCTGCAATGTGTTTGTGTGATTGGGGGATGATGTGTTTGTTTGGGAGATTGACATGGAAATGAATTGTATATGGCAGAAGAAAATTCCTCTTTCCTAAAATTACAGGTATCACTGTCAAAAACTTGCTTCTCTCTGGCTTCTCCTCCACTTCCTTTTCCTCTACTCTAAATAAAGCTGCCTTAGGATCACCCATGTGCTTTATTGTATAAATTTAGATTTATTATCTTCCAACTGTTACTGCTTCTCTGATCAGAGAAAAAGAAAGGAGAAAGAAAGAGAGAGATAGAAGGGAGGAAAGGAAGGAAGGAAGACAGGAAGGGAGGGAGAGAGGGAGGGAGAGAGGGAGGGAGGGAAGGAGGAAGAAAAAAAGAATTTTTGAGAAATCCACACTTGTAGAAGTTTGGGTTCAGGTAAAAGAGGGTAAGACCTAAAGAATCTACACATGAATTCTTTTTTTTTCCATCACAAATTGATAGATATTGTTATGGAGGTGATATTTAAAAGCTCTATTAGAGCATGTATGTCTAATTGATCTATCTACTGTTCTGACACTGTCAAAAATTTGGGCCAGACATTATCAGGAGCTGCACAGTTCTGGGGTCTGATTCACCAACATGAGCTGTCAGGAATTTAAATGAAAGACGGTCAGGACCAAGGATTTTGATCAGCATCAGGGAGCTCACTACCATTTCTATCTGCTTGGAGAGGATGAAAGTACAACTATGGTACTTCTTTTGAAGCTGCATTTGCATATCAAAAATAATTTCATCACTTACGCTTATTTGAGGAGACATCCCTGCAGGGTCAAAGCCCTGACATGGTCAATAAACCTCTGGAAGGAGATCCAAAATCCTTAGCATCTGCCACCTTTCCCTCGTCAGTCATCTTCACTACAGTCACTCTATGCGACACCACAATCCTCACCACCACTAAACACTGTGCTCTTCATTGTTCCTCAACTTTTGTTTTGTGTTTCCTTTGTTTGAAAATCCCTTTTGTATGCTCACCCACATTGTATGGTTATTTTAGATGTAACACTAACCATACTGTAATTTAATTATATATAATTATTCATAGCCTGTCTCCTCCCTGGAGTGTATGTTCTGCTTCTCTAGATCGTGCTTCACCCTCAGTTGTAACATTAAAGAACACTTGTCATAGCAGAACATCTCAAAATGGGTTTTACGTTCATTTTATTTGAAGACTTTCTAGTAGATTTAGCCTGGTCCCTCATGTTTATATAATGTTGCTATGAAGTATGGGGCCTAAAGCTGTCTGCTATTCTGCATGGCTAATGATTCCTGGTTAGCTGTTCCCCTAGGGAAGTGTAATAATTAATAATGGTGCCCAGAGAGCCTAATTCCCAGTATATGCATTGACATACACATTTTCCATAATCATGTCTAATCACCCACTTAATTAAACAGAAAAACCTTAAACTTTTATTTCTGCAGAGTCCTACAAAATAAAATATCTCAAGATTAATTCTTTGGTGTTTCACATTGCAACCATCACCTTGCTCCATTTCAGAATCAACCTAATCTATTTGGGTTTTATCACTATGGTAGTCTGAAAAATTGCCTCCCAAAAATATCTAAATCAAATCCCTGAAATCTGTTACTTTACCTTATTTGAAAGAAGAGTCTTTGCAGATGTGATTGAGTCAAGAATTTTGAGATGAGGTTAATCTTTTATAATCCAGATAGCCCTAAATCCAACAACAAGTGTCCATGTAAGAGAAAGGTTAAGGAAGATTTAAGACAGACAGAAGAGAAGATACAAAGAGGAGGAGATGTGAAAAAAAAGGGGCAAGATTGGAGTGATCAGCTACAAGGAATGCCAACAGCCACCAGAGCCTGAAGAGGCAAGGAATAGAATCTCCCCTAAAGCCTCTGGAGGGAGCATGGACTTGCCAGTAATCTGTGATAATTGGTTACAGCAGCCATGGGAAACTTATACACTACTGAAAGATACAACCTATCCCCTACAAACATACATACATTGCCACTGCCACTTTCCTGTTTCGTATTTCATTGTAACATTAATCACATTCTAAAATGCCATATATTTGATTCATTTATCTTGTTCATCTCCTCTCAAGTTAGAATGTTGTAAAGTTGTAGGTAAGTATTTTCCTTATGGAAATTCTTTGGTCAAATAATAGTAAAGCCAAACATACCTAAAGACATACTATACTTCCCACGTAATAAAAATAAAAGGTAATTATTATACTTGGTTTTCTCTGATATAAAAGTGAGGTACCACATACTCATTATTTGCTCCTAATCCTATCAAAATTCCATCTTCAAAATAATATAATTAATGTTAGTGAGGGGAAAAAATGAAATAAACCGCAGATTATTCATTTGGTTAGGGGAATAGATAGCTATATGGGAGATCAGAATCTAAAAGTGGTATTTAGAATCCATAAGGTAGTCAATTTATCACTGTCAGAATTGATTTTTGCATGTAATGGGAAGAAACATAAGTTTTTGCTGCTTTTAACCCTTCTAAATGAGTCAAAAAAACCCACAAAATATATCAGTGAGTATATTGTGCACAAATAAAGACACTGTGGGTTTGAAGGAACTTATTGATCAATGATAGAAATAGACTCTATTTCTGTAAGCCTTTCAATTAAATAATGTGAAATATTTGTCATGTACAATAAAGACATTTAGAAGAATACTTGGCATACTGAAGTTTTATGCATCTATCTGAGAACGCAAGTGTAGACTGTGAAAAGGCTCTATTTATGCTCATTACTAGAGATATAAAGTAAAATATTTTTTCCATTTAATAAAATAAATTCAATTTATTTGGCATTGGAAATAAAAGAAGGAGAACTTAAGAAATAGCAGCAGGGCTTCCCTAGTGGCACAGTGGTTGAGTGTCCGCCTGCCGATGCAGGGGACACGGGTTCGTGCCCCAGTCCGGGAAGATCCCACATGCTGCGGAGCGGCTAGGCCCGTGAGCCAGGGCCGCTGAGCCTGCGCGTCCGGAGCCTGTGCTCCGCAACAGGAGAGGCCACAACGGTGAGAGGCCCGCGTACCGCAAAAAAAAAAGGAAATGGCAGCAAAGGATATCTATTGGAGCATAATATCAATAGCTAAAATAACTTTGCAGTATTTATTTTATATTAACATAAACTTATATGAGAGCCAATAAAAACACAAAAGATATTATTCTATAATTTGTTTTTCTGTTTGTTCAAAAATAAGTGCAATGTTCAAGTTCATATTTAAATGATCAATAAAATGTAGATATTTTAAAATAATATCTCTCTACACATACACTCATCTACAGTTAAATATTTGAAACACTACTTTGGAAAATGCCTATGTGTGCAAGCAAAATAATTAAGTCAAGATTAAGATTTTAATTTAAATGGTAAATAAATAAAGTATTATAACCAACATGTAACACAAATAATATACATGAAAAATAATTTGGTACAATATTTTTCCCCAAAGACAAAAGGGTGAAAGCATCTATTTATTTCACTCATTATTAACTCTAGAAACTTTTGAATCTTTATTTAAGCAGGAATAAGTATGAGGTGTAATCGTATACACACACAAACACACACACACACACATACACACATACATAAACACACCCCTTTCCAGTTGATATTAAGGCCACTAGAAAAAATTTTTGTTATTTTTAATACATTTCTGCCTTTATAGTTTTAAATCTAGAACATTGAATAGAAAATAGTATAATATCACCTGCTACTTTTAAAGAATGATAAGTGAAAATAGCATTCTTGGTAAACTGCAAATTATCATGTTAAAATCCAGCTTCAGTATTATTTTTTATTACAAAGGAAATGTAGATTTATATCCCAGGGTTCACTAAAGCCATCAGACAATTTTTAAACTTTCTAATCAAACCTGATATATTGATAAAACATGTCCCCGCACAAAATAAGAGTTAATACTACAACTTCTCCAATTTTAGATATTTGATTTCATGAATATGTATGGTTCATCAAAACTTCAAAATGTACATTTCAAGGCATTTACCTGAAACTACAGGAACTGATAACATAGGAATATACAATAATACTGATCTTTCTTTAGATATTTGAAAGTATTATAACATGGTAACAATTCTGGGAATAAACCACATAGATCTTATGAATAACAAAATGACATACTATTAAGAACAGACACTTACACCAAAATTTCATTAATATACTAGACTTTGTTTAGCTGGCTGTGATAAAACATGTAAATGCAATATTTTTGTTACCTTTTAATATTTAATTGTAGCCAATGTTACTGATCTAAAAAGTCTTGAGTAATAATTACACAACACAAACGTCTTCAGCTGGGACTTTTCTTCTAGAATATAGATTGACATACCTACCATATATTTCCACTAAATTTCAAAAGTCAAGATAAATGAACCCAACATGTCCCCTATAGCTCCAGTCTGTTCTTCATTCAGTGTTATTCATCCATATTTACGGATCACATACTATTTGCCAGGTACTATTCTAGGAACTTGTGATACAACAGTGAACAAAACAGATGAAAATTCCTGCCTTCTTGGAATTTACATTCTAGAGATCAATGTACTGCCCAAAACATCCAAATGTCAATCATGATTCTGCTATTCTCTCACCCTAACATCTCATCAAAACCAGGTTCTTTCTATGCTACCATTAAAGAATTCTCTCACATTCATCCAGTACTCTGCATTTGATGCTACCCATGTCTAAGCTAGAATAATTTCTCTCCACAGCTATTGCCATCTTTTCTAACTTTTCTTTCTGCCAGCTCCCTTCCTTCCTTTCATTCATTTTCCACCTATCAAGAGAGATTTTTATAAAACTAAACATGTTGCTCACCTGCATAAAATTCTTCAGGGTAATGTGAATTCCATTGCTGTCTGAAGAAGGGGGCAGTAGGTCTTTGCTCCTGTGGAAACAACAAGGGGAAAAAAAATCAGTGGATTAAAAATTCGTACGTTAATATGGAATATCAAAGAGTTGTACATTCAAGACACTCTTGAAGAACTGAACGCAGGGAAGAATGAGAAATTCCTCAATGAACAGAGAATGATGTGGTAGCTTTCATAACAAAGATAAGCACCTAGTTCGGGCACCAACACAGACTAGGAGGAATCAGATGACCTTTAAAAGCCCCAAATTCAAAATTAATCATTATTAAAGTCCATATTTTTTCCATTCACACTTCCAGATATTTGCTGAGAGAGAGGTGCTTGAGGAAGGTCTGGGAAACAGAGAAAATTCATACAACTCCATGTATCAGGTGGTGCTTGGATTCCAGGGTACTGATTAAGTTTAGTAGTAAACCAAAAGTATCTAAAACTAATTCTGACATCAGAACAATCAGAACCACACTGGTGGCAATGTAAGAAATTGGGTACTGTCTTGACAAACTCAATCTAATTAAAGGTGTGGCCCAACCCCAGCTGAAATTAATTATTGGAAGAATCTGAAAAACAGTCTCTTACCCTAATGCCACATAGAAGAAATGGCTTACACTTTTAGGATTGATATAAGTGAACTACTTACTGGTCATAGGAAAACTTTAATATAGTCATACATATGTTTAAGAAAATACATAATACAATGAGTGAAGGGATTGAAAAAGACAAATAGGACTTCTAAGGAGAAAAAATAAATAAATTCTAGCACCAAAAAATAAATTCTGAATCATCAAATATTTTTGATTGGCACTTCAGAAGGATACTTAAACATGCAGACAGTGCTAGGAAAGAAACATATTTTTAGATGATTAGTTATCAAGTTGTCATGCTTAAGGGAGAGAAAAAGATGAAGTTAAATCAAAGTAAATAAAATTATGGAAGTAAAACTAGAAAACAACGAAATAACAGTCAAACAATGGAGAAAACCGAAAAACAAAAAAGTTGATTTTTAAAAGGTTTAAAAACTACTAAGATCCTAGGAAGACTGGTGAAGTAACAAGAGAAAACAGAAACTATCAATAAATAAATGTCAGAAACTATCAACATCATGGGCACATTATTACAGCTCTTATAGACCATAATAGGATAATGATGGAATATTATAAACAACTTTAGGTCAATAGATTTAATAACTTAAATAAAATGGACAAATTCTTATAAAAATAAAATTTGAAAAAAACTTGACCTCAATAAGGAGCCCGTGGGAGGAACAATATATCAGAAATGGCAGCAGAGTTCTGGTTGCAGTCCTTTTTCAGAGATGGAAGGACTCACACACAGTGGACCATGCTTGGAAAATGGACAGGTTTCAGGAACCATGTCCCCTTCTCATCACAGTGTTGGCTTGTTAACTTTTTGCAGATATAAAGTCTAAATGAAAAAGAATGGTTGTCTTTTGCTGTTATGTGACATAATCTGTGCAGAGCACTTGCATTTCTGTGGACATCAAAACTGAGAAACATTCCATCCACAAAAGTTGAGCCAGAAGGTTTGTTTTAATTGCTGAAACTTTATCAAATCATTCAAAAAAAAATCTGAGACAAGATCTTAATATCCTTTGTCTTTTTAAGAAGTTAAATATATCATTACAATGAAAAGCCTCCCCAAAAAGAAGGCTGCAAACCCAGATGACTTTAATCCTAAATTTTATCCAACATTTAAGAAAAAAACTAAACCCTTCATAACCTGTTTCATGAGGGCAGAATTACCTTGATATCACAACTTAACAAAGATAATACAAGAGAATATGGCAGGACGTCAATAAGATGGAACAACAGGAGGTCCCATGATCATAGCCCCTCCAGCAAAAGCAATTTGGCAGCATTCCACAGACAAAAGTGCTTTTGTGGTGCTTTGGGATACAGCTAGGATATTGTGAAACCCAGGTGGAGCCCATGACCAAGTAGGGTGGTATTGAGGAGGCAGGTCTATGCCAATGTGACAGACTCACTGATTATATCCCCCAACAGGCCCAGAAACAGCTCTGTCCTACTGGTGGCTACAAACCCATTTGGCCTTGGTCCTGCCACCAGCTCCATTGGCTGAAGGACCTGTCAAGAGTCATTCCTTCCCCGGGCCCCAAGGTTGCAGATCCTCTGATTTTGGTCTCAGCTGTGAACCCTGAAGCAGAGACTTGGTACCAGCACCTCTCAGCTATGATCCAGGACCAATCCTACCCACCCAAGGAATTGAACAGTGACCTGTCAAAGCCTTTCCAGGGACTCAGAGGGAGTCACACCCATCCACATACCAGGTAACAGGCCATCATCCGAGATCCTGAAGCTAACCTTCATCTCAGTGCCAGCCCTACTGACCAAGATCCTGAAGGTAGCTTTATTCACTAGAGGACCAAACAAAATCCACGTCCACCTTAGCCCCCAATAACAGGCCAGACAACCATGGACTACACTGCAGACCCTGCAGCAGCCATGTGGCTGGACTCAAAAGTTTATAGCGATAAATACCTATGTTTAGAAAAAAGAAAGATCACAAATAAACAACCTGATTTGGCATGTAAAGGAATGAGTAAAGGAAGAACAAACTAAGCCCGAAGTTAACAAAATGAAGGAAATAATAAGATTAGAGCAGAAATGAATAAAACAGAAACTAAAATGACAATAGAAAAGATCAACAAAACTGTTTGTTGTTTGAAAATATTAACAAAATTGACAAAACTTTAGCTAGATTAACCAAGAAAAAAGAGAGAAAACACAAATATGTACTTATGTACTTATTGCCATTATTTAAATTATTTCCTGGCTGTTTTTGTTGTTCCTCTCTGTTCCTCTCTTCTTCTGTCTCTTTTTTTGTGACTTGACTGTTTTTAAGTGTTATGTTTAGATTCTTTTCTCATTTTCTTTTATTATTTTCCATACTTTCTTTGTGGTTACCATGAGGTTTGCATATACCCTCCTGTGTACATAACTGTCTCTTGTAAGTTGATAGTAACTTAATTTTGAACACTTTCCAAAGCTTTATATTTTTCTCCCTCCCCACACCATGTATCCCTTAACTAATTATTGTTTTTTTGATTAATTTTACTACCTTCTCTTTTACCCTTTATACTTAACTTTATGTTATTGATCCACTACCTGTATTATTTATTTATGTTTTCCAGTGAGATTATTACTTTCACATGTTTTCTTATTAGCAATCAGTGCTTTTTCTTTTTAGCTTAGAGAATTTCCCTTAACATTTCTTGTAAGGCCAGTTTAGTGCTGATGAACTCCTTTACCTTTTGCTTATCTGGAAAAATTTTAATCTCTTTTTCAATTCTGAATGCTAACTTTTCCAGGTAGAGAATTCTTGGTTGGCAGTTTTTTTCCTTTTAGCACTTTGAATATGTTATGCCGCTCCCTTCTGGCCTGTGAAGTTTCTGCTAAAAACTCTGCTGATGACCCTATGGGGCTTCCCTTGTACATAATTAAGTTGTTTTTGCTATTGCTGCTTTTAAGTTCCTCTTTTTATCCTTAACTTTTACCATCTTAATTTTAATGTGTCTTGCTGTGTTTCTCTTTGGGTTCATCTTATTTGGAACTCGACGGGCTTCCTGGATCTGGATGTTTGATCCTTCTTCAGATTACAGGAGGTTTAAGCCATTATTTCTTAAAATAATTTTTCTGCCCCTTTTTCTCTCTCTTGTCTTTCTGGGACCCCTATAATGCAAATGTTATTCTACCTGATGTTGTCCCAGAGGTCTCTTATGTTTTTCTCACTTCTTTTAATTCTGTTTTTTTTTTTTCATTTTGCTGCTTTGTCTGCATGTTTTCTAATTGATTTGTCTTTCAACTTGCTGATTCGTGCTTCTATTTCATCCATTCTGCTGTGAAACGCCTATTGTGCATTTTTCAGTTCAGTTATAACTTCTGTTTGGTACCTTCTTATATTTTCTCTTTCTTGAAGTTCTCACTGTGCTCATCCATTCCTCTCTCAAGAGCAGTGAGCATTTTTATGACCATAACTTTTGAACTCTTTATCAGGTAGGTCGCTTATCTTTGTTTCATTATGGTCTTCTTCTGATATGCCTTGTATTTTGTGTTGGAACATATTCCTCTGTCTCCTCATTTTACCTGTCTGTGTTTATCCATATGTGTTAGGCAAAATGCCTTGAAGGAGTGGTCTAGTGTAGAAACTGTTCCTTGTGGCCCAGTAGTGCAACCTCCCTTGGCCACCAGAGCCAGGCACTCTATGAGCATCCTTCATGTGGGCTTCACGTGCTCTCAATGGCTTCTGTGTATGTGTGGGGGGGGTTGGGGGTGGGAGATAGGGCTCATGGTGCTCACCCATCCCAGCTATAGTTCAGTCTCTGTGCAAGGTGGGTGAGGCTCGGGGTGCTTGCCTGGCCTAGTTGTGACTCAGCTGCTACACTAGGAAGATGGAGCTTGGGGAGCTATCCTGGCCTGGTTGCAGCTTGGTTGCTACGCAGGGTAGACAAGAAGGCAGAGCACTTGCCCAGCCCTGTTACTCCACCCTCCAGTGCTATCAGGCTAGAGAGAGGGCACCAAAAACGGTACCTGTCAGCCCCATCACCAGCAAGTTAGGATGAGATTGCAAACATGGTGTTCTACCAGCTCTCCTGTCCCCAGAGAGAGTCCCTACAGATTTTTGCCTCTCTGGAAACTGCTTTAAAATTAGTAAGTAGGTGTCCTTCACTTATGGTCTAGGTGTTTTTCAATTTGTTGCTTTTGCACTGGACCTACTCATGAGCAAGTAGGTTTGCTCATGAGCCCTTTAAGAGCAAGTTTTCTATTCCCTACAGTTCTATGATTCTCCTGATTTTAATCCCTGTTGATTTTCAAAACCAGAGGCTTGGGGAGCTTGTCTCCAATGCCAGCCCCCAGGGTCAGGGCGCCTGATGTGGGGTACAATCCCTTCACTTTTTGAGGGAGAGTTCTGTATTTTGGGTGTTTCTCCCAATTGAGGTGGGGTGCTAGGTGAGGGGTGTCTCTGCCTCTCTTACCCTTCTGTATGTGTCCCTTTTGTCTTTTGTTGCAGAAGCACTGTTTGAGCCCAGATGAGTTTAACTTAATGGTATGCAAGGAAAACAAACAAAAATGTATTCTTTCAGCTGTCCTTTTACTTACAATCTGCATATTCATTCTTTGTTCTTCTCTGCCTACCTATGAAATTTCAGACAAGACTCACTTTTCCTGGAAACATTAGGATTTTTTAAAAAATTTCTTGTCACTTTCATTCATAACAACAGTATAAATTAAATGATAAAATTTAATTTTTATCAATTTTAAATTTTTATAATTAATTAAAATTATAGTTAATTTAGTATAATTAATTTATCATTTATTAATTTTCAGCCAATTTAAAGCTTCTCTCCTATTCATCCCTTTAGTGCTTTCAACACAGAAGTCAGGACTGGGTAGAGTGTTAAGGCTGTCTTCCTTTTCACCATACCTTGTTTTTCTACTTCCCACCCACCTCATACTAGGATGCCTAGAGATCCTCAAGCATTGGATTAGGGTCAAAAAGAAAGGCAAAGTTTATCTGGCATGTATGGAATTGGTACTAGTTCCCTCTGAAATTGACACATTACCCAGTGCTGATTCTTTCCCTCCTATTTTGTGAACAGGGCTAATGGAAACTAACAAATGGTGGGACAGTACCTCGGGTCTGGCAAAAATGGAAGCTGTTACCACCCCGAAGCCTGAACAGAAAAATAAATGTTTAACAGACCCAGAGAAAAAATTATAACTATAGGAAAGAGAACTGTTAACAGGAGTTGTGATCATCAGTAGAGAAATTCAACCCCTACTAGATTACTGGCAAGGTTGAGAGGGAACCAGGGGAATCAATACCTTAAAATCACTTGACTGTTACCCTCTGATCTCCTGCCAGCAACTCTAATTAACTGAATCCAATCAGAAGCCAGAAGGCAAAAAAACAGCTAGTGGATTCAACCTCTCAGGGCACATAGGAAGGTGAAGAATCATGAGAAGTTGGTCTGAAAGGGCAAAAGACAAAAATCCAGCATATCTCTTCAGACCAATGAATCTAGCACAAGATGATGCACTAAGCATAAAAAAAAAAAATCCAACAGAAACAAAAAAGTATTAGAACTATTAGGAGAGTTCAGCAAGCTATCTGGATACATAATCTACTTAAAATCAATCTACTTAAAAATAAATTTTTCTTATGAGCAATAGCCAACTAGAAAATATAATAGAAAATAAGGCATCAGTCTCATTATTAACAAAATTATTACATATTTAGGAATCAGTTCAGTCAAAAAATACATACGAACTTTCTGGAGAAAATATATATGTTCTCTTAAAAGACACAAAAGGGGATTTAAATATGTGAAAAAATATTCTATGCATACACAGAAGCACTTAACTTTCTCTCCAAACCTACAAGTTCAATAATACTCTAATTCAAGTTGAAATATGTCTTTAAAACTCAATAAACTAATTCTAATATTCATATTGAATATAAACGTTCACATATATTGTACATTAGGTAATTTTGATAAAGAACAAAGATATGTGACTTATCCAACCAGTCAGAATACACAAGAAAGAAGCTTAGGTCAAGCATGATATAGTACCAGTGAGGAATAGGTAAATAAATAAATAGAGGATGTATATATGGGTTTCTGATACACAATAAGATGCCACCACAATCAAAAGAATTAATATTGTTAAAATGTCCATACTACCCAAAGCCATCTATAGATTCAATGAAACCCCTATTAAAACTTCATTGAGGGGCTTCCCTGGTGTTGCAGTGGTTGAGAGTCTGCCTGCCGATGCAGGGGACACGGGTTCATGTCCTGGTCCGGGAAGATCCCACATGCCATGGAGCGGCTGGGCCCATGAGCCATGGCCACTGAGCCTGAGCATCCAGAGCCCGCGTACAGAAAAAAAAAAAAAATCATTGAAAATTTTCACAGAAATAGGAAAAAAAAATACTAAAATCTGTATGGAACTGCAACAGACCCCAAATAGTCAAAGCAATCCTGAGAAAGAGGAACAAAGCTGGAGATAGCACATGTTCAGATTTCAAGCTATATTATAAAGCTATGGTAATCAAAACAGTATGATACTGGCATTAAAAACAGACACATAGACCAACAGAATAGAATAAAAAACCCAGAAATAAACCCACACATATGTGATCAACTAATATTTGATAAAAGAGCCAAGAAAACCCAATGAGGAAAAGGGAGTCTTTAATAAATGATGTTGGCAAAACTGGATATCCAAATGCAAAATAATGAAATTGGACCCCTATCTTACACCATTCATAAAAATAACTTGAAACAGATTAAAGACTTAACTATAAAACCTGAAACTGTAAAACTCCCAGAGGAAAATATAGGGAAAAAGCTACTTGACATTGGTCATGGCAATGATTATTTGCACATAATAACAAAAGCACAAGCAACAAAAGTAAAAATCAACCAGTGGGACTATATCAAATTTAAAAGCTTCTGCACAACAAAAGAAACAACAGAATGAAGAGGCAACTGACAAAATAGAGAAAAATATTTGCAAACCATCTATCACTTAAGTGGCTAATATCCAAAATATATAAAGAACTCATACAACTTAATAGCAAAAAGCAAATAATCTGATTAGAAAATGGGCAGGGGGTCTGAATAGATATTTCCTAAAGAAGACATGCTAATGGCCAGCAAGAACATAAAAAGGGCGGCCCGTCTGCCCCACGCGGAGGCAGCCGCGGGATTCTCGGCCCGGGTTCTCCCGCCCAAACCCTGCTGCGGCCGACGGCCACCCCCTGAGCCAGAAGGGAAAAGTGAGGCTCCAGGACTGTCTTCTAAATTCAACCAAAAATCGTACTAGCTTCTGCCCTTACGTCTGTGTTCACGCTGCCAACTCTGAGGGTGGCTCTTGATGGAAACAAATAGATCAAAGAAATAAATGAAAGGCTATTTTTAAAGGCAAGTTCGGGGAGAGAGGGGGAAGATGGCAGAAGAGTAAGATGCGGAGATCACCTTCCTCCCCACAGATACATCAGAAATACATCTACATGTGGAACAACTCCTACAGAACACCTACTGAACGCTGCCAGAAGACCTAAGACCTCCCAAAAGGCAAGAAAGTCCCCATGTACCTGGGTAGGGCAAAAGAAAAAAAGAATAAACGGAGACAAAAGACTTATAGAGACTTGTACATTAGGTACAATATGTATTGTGCATAGAGACGGTACCTGCACCAGTGGGAGGGAGCCGTGAAGGAGGAAAGGTTTCCACACACTAGAAGCCCCTTCTCTGGCGGAGACTGTGGGTGGCAGAGGCGGGGGACCTTCGGGGCCGCAGAGGAGAGCGCAGCCACAGGGGTGAGGAGGGCAAAGCGGAGAGATTCCCACACAGAGGATTGGTGCCGACCAGCACTCACCAGCCCGAGAGGCTTGTCTGCTCAACCGCCAGGGCGGGCGGGGCTGGGAGCTGAGGCTCGGGCTTCGGTGGATCCCAGGGAAAGGACTGGCGGCATAAAAACAGCCTGAAGGGGTTAGTGCACCACAGCTAGCCGGAGGGAGTCCAGGAAAAAGTCTGCACCTGCCGAAGAGGCAAGAGACTTTTTCTTCCCTCTTTGTTTCCTAGTGCGTGAGGAGAGGGGATTAAGAGCGCTACTTAAAGGAGCTCCAGAGACGGGCGTGAGCTGCGGCTAACAGCGCGGACCCCAGAGACGGGCATGAGACACTAAGGCTGCTGCTGCCGCCCCCAAGAAGCCTGTGTGCGAGCACAGGTCACTCTCCACATCTCCCTTCCGAGGAGCCTGTGCAGCCCACCACTGCCAGGGTCCTGTGATCCAGGGACAACTTCCCTGAGAGAACGCAGAGCGCGCCTCAGGCTGGTGCAACGTCATGGCAGCCTCTGCCGCCGTAGGCTCACCCTGCACTCCGCACCCCTCCCTCCCCATGGCCTGAGTGAGCCAGAGCCCCTGAATCAGCGGCTCCTTTAACCCTGTCCTGTCTGAGCGAAGAACAGACGCCCTCCAGGCGAACTACATGCAGAGGCGAGGCCAAATCCAAAGCTGAGCCCCCGGGAGCTGTGAGAACAAAGAAGAGAAAGGGAAATCTCTCCCAGCAGCCTCAGAAGCAGCGAATTAAAGCTCCACAATCAACTTGATGTACCCTGCATCTGTGGACTACATGAATAGACAACAAATCATCCCAAATTGAGGAGGTGGACGTTGAGAGCAAGACTTATTGTTTTTTCCCCTTTTCCTCTTTTTGTGAGTGTGTATGTGTATGCTTCTGTGTGAGATTTTGTCTGTATAGCTTTGCTTTCACCATTTGTCCTAGGGTTCAATCCATCCTTTTTTTTTTTAATTTTTTTGTTAATAGTATTTTTTTATTTTAATAACTTTATTTTATTTTACCTTATCTTATTATATTTTCCTTTTTCCTATTTCTTTCTTTCTCTCTACTTTTTCTCACTTTCATTCTTTGCCGTGTGGATGAAAGGCTCTTGGTGATGTAGCCAGGGGTCAGTGCTGTGCCTCTGAGGTGGGAGAGCCAACTTCAGGACACTGGTCCACAAGAGACCTCCCAGCTCCACATACTATCAAATGACGAAAATCTCCCAGAGATCTCCAACTCAACACAAACACCCAGCTTCACTCAACGACCAGCAAGCTACAGTGCTGGACACCCTATGCCAAACAACTAGCAAGACAGGAACACAACCCCACCCATTAGCAGAGAGGCTGCCTAAAATCATAATAAGACCACAGACACCCCAAAACACACCACCAGACGTGGACCTGCCCACCAGAAAGACAAGATACAGCCTCATCCACCAGAACACAGGCACTAGTCCCCTCCACCAGGAGGCCTACACAACCCACTGAACCAACCTTAGCCACTGGGGACAGACACCAAAAACAACAGGAACTACGAACCTGCACCCTGAAAAAAGGAGACCCCAAACACTGTAAGATAAGCAAAATGAGAAGACAGAAAAGCACACAGCAGATGAAGGAGCAAGATAAAAACCCATCAGACCTAACAAATGAAGAGGAAATAGGCAGTCTACCTGAAAAAGAATTCAGAATAATGATAGTAAAGATGATCCAAAATCTTGGAAATAGAATAGATAAAATGCAAGAAACATTTAACAAGGCCCTAGAAGAAATAAAGATGAAACAAACAACGATGAACAACACAATAAATGAAATTAAAAGTACTCTAGATGGGATCAATAGCAGAATAACTGAGGCAGAAGAACGGATAAGTGACCTGAAAGATAAAATAGTGGAAATAACTACTGCAGAGCAGAATAAAAAAAAAAAATGCAAAGAACTGAGGACAGTCTCAGAGAAATCTGGGACAATATTAAACACACCAACATTTGAATTATAGGGGTTCCAGAAGAAGAAGAGAAAAAGAAAGGGACTGAGAAAACATTTGAAGAGATTATACTTGAAAACTTCCCTAATATAGGAAAAGAAATAGTTAATCAAGTCCAGGAAGCACAGAGAGTCCCATACAGGATAAATCCAAGGAGAAATATGCCAAGACACATATTAATCAAACTGTCAAAAATTAAATACAAAGAAAACATGTTAAAAGCAGCAAGCGAAAAACAACAAATAACACACAAGGGAATCCCCATAAGGATAACAGCTGATCTTCCAGCAGAAACTCTGCAAGCCAGAAGAGAGTAGCAGGACATACTTAAAGTGTTGGAGGAGAAAAACCTACAACCACAATTACTCTACCCAGCAAGGATCCCATTCAGATTTCAGGGAGAAATTTAAACCTTTACAGACAAGCAAAAGCTGAGAGAGTTCAGCACCACCAAACCACCTTTACAACAAATGCTAAAGGAACTTCTCTAGGCAAGAAACACAAGAGAAGGAAAAGACCTACACTAACAAACCCAAAACAATTAAGAAAATGGCAATAGGAACATACATATTGATAATTACCTTAAATGTAAATGGAGTAAATGCTACCACCAAAAGACACAGACTGGCTGAATGGATTAAAAAAAAAAAACCCATATATATGCTGTCTACAAGACCCACTTCAGACCTAGAGACACATACAGACTGAAAGAGAGGGGATGGAAAAAGATATTCCATGCAAATAGAAACCAAAAGAAAGCTGGAGTAGCAATTCTCATATAAGACAAAATAGACATTAAAATAAAGACTATTAGAAGAGAGAAAGAAGGGCACTACATAATGATCAAGGGATCGATCCAAGAAGACGATATATCAATTGTAAATATTTATGCACCCAACATAGGAGCACCTCAATACATAAGGCAAATACTAACAGCCATAAAAGGGGAAATGGACAGTAACACATTCATAGTAGGGGACTTTAACACCCCACTTTCACCCATGGACAGATCATCCAAAATGAAAATAAATAACGAAACACAAGCTTTAAATGATATATTAAACAAGATGGACTTAATTGATATTTATAGGACACTCCATCCAAAAACAACAGAATACACATTTTTCTCAAGTGCTCATGGAACATTCTTCAGGATAGATCATATCTTGGGTCACAAATCAAGCCTTGGTAAATTTAAGAAAATTGAAATTGTATCAAGTATCTTTTCGACCACAACACTATGAGACTAGATATCAATTACAGGAAAAGAACTGTAAAAAATAAAAACACATGGAGGCTAAACAATACACTACTTAATAATGAAGTGATCACTGAACAAATCAAAGAGGAAATCAAAAAATACCTAGAAACAAATGACAATGGAGACACGACGACCCAAAACCTGTCGGATGCAGCAAAAGCAGTTCTAAGAGGGAAGCTTATAGCAATACAATCCTACCTTAAGAAACAGTAAACATCTCGAATAAACAACCTAACCTTGCACCTAAAAGGACTAGAGAAAGAAGAACAAACAACGTGAAAGTTAGCAGAAGGAAAGAAATCATAAAGACGAGATCAGAAATAAATGAAAAAGAAATGAAGGAAACGATAGCAAAGATCAATACAACTAAAAGCTGGTTCTTTGAGAAGATAAACAAAATTGATAAACCATTAGCCACACTCATCAACAAAAAAAGGGAGAAGATTCAAATCAATAGAATTAGAAATGAAAAAGGAGAATTAACAACTGACACTGCAGAAATACAAAAGATCATGAGAGATTACTACAATCAACTCTATGCCAATAAAATGGACAACCTGGAAGAAATGGACAAATTCTTAGAAATGCACAACCTGCAAAGGCTGAATCAGGAAGAAATAGAAAATATGAACAGACCAAACACAAGCACTGAAATTGAAGCTGTGATTTAAAATCTTCCAACAAACAAAAGCCCAGGACCAGAAGGCTTCACAGGCGAATTCTATCAAAAATTTAGACAAGGGCTTCCCTGGTGGTGCAGTGGTTGAGAGTCCGCCTGCCGATTCAGGGGACATGGGTTCATGCCCTGGTCTGGGAAGATACCACATGCAGTGGAGTGGCTAGGCCCGTGATCCATGGCCGCTGAGCCTGCGTGTCCGGAGCCTGTGCTCCGCAACAGGAGAGGTCACAGCAGTGAGAGCCCCATGTACCGCAAAAAAAAAAAAAAAAAGAAAAAAAAATTTAGACAAGAGCTAACACCTATCCTTCTCAAACTCTTCCAAAATATAGCAGAGGGAGAACACTCCCAAACTCATTCTACGAGGCCACCATCACCGTGATACCAAAACTAGACAAGGATGTCACAAAGAAAGAAAACTACAGGCCAATATCAATGATGAACATAGATGCAAAAATCTTCAACAAAATACTAGCAAACAGAATCCAACAGCACATTAAAAGGATCATACACCATGATCAAGTGGGGTTTATTCCAGGAATACAAGGATTCTTCAATATATGCAAATCAATCAATGTGATACACCATATTAACAAATGGAAGGAGAAAAACCATATGGTCATCTCAATAGATGCAGAGAAAGCTTTTGACAAAATTCAACACCAATTTATGATAAAAACCCTCCAGAAAGTAGTCATAGAGGGAACTTTCCTCAACATAATAAAGGCCATATATGACAAACCCACAGCCAACATCGTCCTCAATGGTGAAAAACTGAAAGCATTTCCACTAAGATCAGGAACAAGACAAGGTTGCCCACTCTCACCACTCTTATTTAACATAGTTTTGGAAGTTTTAGCCAGAGCAATCAGAGAAGAAATGGAAATAAAAGGAATCCAAATTGGAAAGGAAGAAGTAAAGCTGTCACTGTTAGCAGATGACATGATACTATTCATAGAGAATGCTAAAGATGCTACCAGAAAACTACTAGAGCTAATCAATGAATTTGGTAAAGTAGCAGGATACAAGATTAATGCACAGGAATCTCTGGCATTCCTATACACTAATGATGAAAAATCTGAAAGTGAAATCAAGAAAACACTCCCATTTACCACTGCAAAAAAAAGAATAAAATATCTAGGAATAAACCTACCTAAGGAGACAAAAGGCCTCTATGTAGAAAATTATAAGACACTGATGAAAGAAATTAAAGATGATACAAATAGATGGAGAGACATACCATGTTCTTGGATTGGAAGGATTAACATTGTGAAAATGACTCTACTACCCAAAGCAATCTACAGATTCAATGCAATTGCTATCAAACTACCACTGGCATTTTTCACAGAACTAGAACAAAAAATTTCACAATTTGTATGGAAACACAAAAGACCCCAAATACCCAAAGCAATCTTGAGAACGAAAAACGGAGCTGGGGGAATCAGGCTCCCTGGCTTCAGACTATACTACAAAGCTACAGTAATCAAGACAGTACGGTACTGGCACAAAAACAGAAAGATAGATCAAAGGAACAGGACAGAAAGCCCAGAGATAACCCACGCACATATGGTCACCTCTTCTTTGATAAAGGAGGCAGGAATGTACAGTGGAGAAAGGACAGCCTCTTCACTAAGTTGCTGGGAAAACTGGACAGGTACATGTAAAAGTATGAGATTAGATCACTCACTAACACCATACACAAAAGTAAGCTCAAAATGGATTAAAGACCTAAATGTAAGGCCAGAAACTATCAAACTCTTAAAGGAAAACATAGGCAGAACACTCTATGACATAAATCACAGCAGGATCCTTTTTGACCCACCTCCTAGAAAAATGGAAATAAAAATATACAAATAGGACCTAATGAAACTTCAAAGCTTTTGCACAGCAAAGGAAACCATAAACAAGACCAAAAGACATCCCTCAGAATGGGAGAAAATATTTGCAAATGAAGCAACTGACAAAGGATTAATCTTCAAAATTTACAAGCAGCTAATGCAGCTTGATAACATAAAAACAAAGAACCCAATCCAAAAATGGGCAGAAGACCTAAATAGACATTTCTCCAAAGAAGATATACAGACTGCCAACAAACACATGAAAGAATGCTCAACATCACTAATCATTAGAGAAATGGAAATCAAAACTACAATGAGATATCATCTCACACCAGTCAGAATGGCCATCATCAAAAAATCTAAAAACAATAAATGCTGGAGAGGGTGTGGAGAAATGGGAACACTCTTGCACTGCTGGTGGGAATGTGAATTGGTTCAGCCACTATGGAGAACAGTATGGAGGTTCCTTAAAAAACTGCAAATAGAACTGCCATATGACCCAGCAGTCCCACTACTGGGCATATACCCTAAGAAAACCATACTTCAAAAAGAGTCATGTACCAAAATGTTCATTGCAGCTCTATTTACAATAGCCTGGAGATGGAAACAACCTAAGTGTCCATCATCGGATGAATGGATTAGGAAGATGTGGCACATATATACAATGGAATATTACTCAGCCATAAAAAGAAACGAAATTGAGCTATTTGTAATGAAGTGGATGGACTTAGAGTCTGTCATACAGAGTGAAGTAAGTCAGAAAGAGAAAGACAAATACCATATGCTAACACATATATATGGAATTTAGGGGGAAAAAATGTCATGAAGAACCTAGGGGTAAGACAGGAATAAAGACACAGACCTACTAGAGAATGGACTTGAGGATATGGTGAGGGGGAAGGGTAAGCTGTGACAAAGTGAGAGAGTGGCATGGAGATATATACACTACCAAACATACAATAGATAGCTAGTGGGAAGCAGCCGTATAGCATGGAGATCAGCTCAGTGCTTTGTGACCACCTAGAGGGGTGGGATAGGGAGGGAGGGAGACACAAGAGGGAAGAGATATGGGAACATATGTATATGTATAACTGATTCACTTAGTTATAAAGCAGAAACTAACACACCATTGTAAAGCAATTATACTCCAATAAAGATGTAAAAAAATAAATATATAAAATTTTTTTAAAAAGGTATTCAACATCACTAATCATCAGAGAAATATAAATGAAAACCACAATGAAATATCACCTCTTACCTGTTAGTCTGGCTATTATCAAAAAACAAGAAATAACAATAGCTGGAGAGGGTTTAGAGAAAAGGAAACCCTTGTGTACCATTGGTGGGAATGTAAATTAGTGCAACCACCATGGAAAGCAGTATGGAGTTTTCTTATGAAACTAAAAGTAGAACTACATATAATCCAGCAATCTCACTTCTGGGTATATATCTGAAGGAAATAAAATCACTGTCTCAAAGAGACATATGCATTCCCATATTTATTGCAGCATTATTCACAATAGACAAGAGATGGAAAGAACCTAAATGTCTATCAGAAGATAAAATGGAATATTATTTGGCCATAAAAAGGAAGGAAATTCTGCCATCTGCAACAATGTGGACTGACTTTGAAGCCATTATGCTAAGGGAAATAAGTGAGACATAGAAAGACAAATATTGTATGATCTCACTTAT
Source organism: Delphinus delphis (assembly GCF_949987515.2). Classification (NCBI taxonomy): domain Eukaryota; kingdom Metazoa; phylum Chordata; class Mammalia; order Artiodactyla; family Delphinidae; genus Delphinus; species Delphinus delphis. The sequence goes on from NC_082686.1 coordinate 34,157,795, forward strand.
ATGTGGAATAAACAAACACACAAACAAACTCATAGACACAGAGCATAGAATGGTGGTTGCCAGGAGCTGGGGATTGGTCTAAGGGCACAAAGTCCCAGTTATAAGATAAATAACTTCTGGGGATCTAATACACAGCATGGTGACTATAGTTAACGGTATTGTATTATATATTTGGAAGTTGCTAAGAGAGTAGATCTTAAATAGTCTCACCATACACACACACACACACACACACACACACACACACACACACAGAGTAATGTGAGGTGATGAATGTGTTAACTAACCTTATTCTGGTAATCATTTTGCAATATATGTCAACTAAAAAATGCACATTAGAGCTGTGAGTGGTGTTTTATTCAGTGTCTTACAGCAGATTATAGCCCAGGAGACAACCTCTCAGATAACTGAGGAACTGCTCCAAAGTAGTCAAGCATACATCTTGGTAAAGGATTACTGCTAATCACAAACAAACAAATAAATAAAACAAACAAAAAACCCCCAGATACCATAAGTTAAGGATTTTAGTGCTTATCTATGTATGGGAAGATGCAAGAATCTTGGGTCTTTGAAAATCTTCCTTAGATATACATCTTAACTATCTAGGGGCCTGTATATCCAACACCCAGAATGCTCATCCTGAATTCCTTTCAGGATGTACTTGTAGGTAAGTGATTGCAGCGGCTAATGATTTGATCCTTGTAGAACTGGTATGGTGGGCAACATTCTTTGTTTACATATATATGTATATCAAATCATCATGTTATCTTATATTCATACAATGCTATATGTCAATTATATCTCAACAAGGTGGGGGGAAAGGACAAGTCATGTGGAAAGGACAGATATTTTTCATGATATTATACAGAAAATTGTCTCACTATATAGAGAAAATTAAATCTGGATTTCTACTTTACACAATAGATAAAAGACCCAATTAGAGACCAGATTAAAGGACCAATTATAGAAAGGTAAATATAAAGTCAAATTATCAATTGAAGAAGATATTTGTGATCTAGCTGTATGGAAATAAATATTTTAAAAATCTAAGAAGCAAAAAATCATAAACTAAAAACAAATGGATTTGATCTCATCAAAATTAAGGACAATTTAATAGACAGGGCAGATTGGAAGAATATATTTGCAACATCTAAAGCTGATAAATGATTAAAAAAGAATATATAAAAGTGCATTTGTTTTATAGAAAAATATATATTTTGTCATTTAGAAGGCCAAATATATATTTCTCATCCACATTTCCTGGTTCACAGCTCCCAAAACCCTTGGAATTTCCTGAGTGATAAGAGCAGTGGGATAATATTTGGTCTCTTGTCCTCAATTCCCATAAAGGCTTCAGAGGAGGTGACTTTTGGGTCCCACCCAAGGATGAGGGCTGGTTGCCAGGAGAACCATGTGATTAGAGGGTTAGAACATTCAGTCCCACCCTCTGAATTCTGGGAAGGGGAAAAGGGCTGGAGATTGAATCAATCACCAATGGCCAATGGTTCAGTCAATCATGACTATGAAGCCTCCATAAAGAGCCTAAAGGACCGCTTTTTATTACTTTTCAGAGAGCTTCCATACCGGGGAACAAGAATGTATCTTGTTCCCCGGTATGGACCCACTGTGCCACCAGCCCCTTGCTCCACAAGGACAGAGGCCCCTTTGTTCAGGACTTCACTCTATGTATCTCTTCATTTGTCTGTTGATAGGTATTGATACCACTGACATCTTTTATAATAAATCAGTAATCTAGTGAGCAAATGGGTTTTCCTGAGTTCTATGAGCCATTCTAGCAAATTAACTGAATCTGAAGAGAGACTGGTGGTGTAAGCAGATAGGGTAGGGGGTCCCTGGAGAAAGAGAAACAGACATGGATTTCTTGACATAGGAGAAGCCATCTTTGGCATAAATCATTTTATGATCTAAGCCTGGCCACAGTGCTTGCCCTTGAACAGGTCTCAGTAACTCATGATCTTCAGGGAACAAAGGAACGCAGGATCAAAGGAAAAGCAGTTAAGAAACAATAGTTCCTCCTCAACGGATATACATAACAATGTAATACACATCTTTGAGTTCTGCAGGAACTAAGACCCCTGGAGATTGGTAACTACATGCTGCCCCCAGACTAGAACCTGTGGAATGATGATGTCGACCTTTTCTGACTCTCATAATTTCAGTCAACTAAAGCTTGGACTCTGTCAATCTTTACCCCATTTCTATGTGGAATTCTCCTCTGTTCAAGCCCCCTCATGGATACGCATACACTGCCCAAGCCTCTTCATGAATATGCATGTATGCTTAGCTTAAAGCTTCCCCAATTTTCTGTTCAGAGAGACATTGCTTTGGGAAAGATTCCTGGTGTTCTTCCTACTTGCTGCAAGTAATAAGTCCTTCTTGCTCCTGTTCTTTGGCTTAGTTGTATCCTTTGGCTCAACCCTCACCTAGAGGCAAACACAGTTTTCAGGTAATAGTGGGAACCTCTGATTTACCACCAGTTGGTCAGAGGTACAGATAACAACTTGGACTTGCAATTGGCATCCTGAGTTGGAGGGGGTTGTGGGAATCTCCAATTTGTAGCTGGTTGGTCAGAAGCATAGGTAACAACTTGGGCTTGTCACTGGTGTCTTAAGTGGAGAGCTGACCTGTAGGACTGAACCTGCAGAATCTGTTTCTATCCTCTATATAGACTGTATCAGAATTGAGTTGAATTCTTGGATACCCTACTGGCATCTGAGAATTTCTTGTTGGTGTGGGGAAGCTTCCACTTACAGTTTGCAATTGGGTCCAGGAACTTTTGGAACAAGTAACTGCAAATCTCCAAGAAAAAGATAGAAACCTTGATAGAAAAATGAACTAAAGATTTGAAAAGGCAATTCACAGAGGAATCTAAACATATGGCAAGTATACGTAGAGTTGTTCGAGCTTACTCTTCATCAAATGATTGCAATTTTAACAATGAGATATAACTTTATATTCATCAGAATGTTTAAAATCAGAGCATGGGAACATTCCAATTATTGGCAAGAATGTGGGTAGACAGGAATTTTCGTGCCGTGCTAGCAGTGTATACTGCAACAGCTATTCTGGAAAGCCATCTGGCAATATTTAGCAAAATTATGTATGCGTGTTTCCTATGACACAGAAATCTCAGTCTTAGTATATATTCCAGAAAATACTTGCACAAATTATTATGATGATATTTATAGAAAATTTATCTTAGCATTTTTTATGGTAATAGAAAACATAGGCATCCTAGGTATCCATCACCAGGGAATTGGTAAGTAAAATGTGATGGATATGGACCATAAGGCAGCAGTAGAATGCAGTAAGCCACATGTACATGTAGCAATATAGACAGCCTCAAAACAGAGCATTGCCAAGGAGAGAAATTGATCAAGTTCACCACATACACATATACACATGTGTGTGCACACACAAATACACACAAAATAGTAGTTATTTATTCCATCATTTAAATGAGTTGAAATGATATGATTTTAGGCCAGATACGTATGTTTAACAGTAAAAATCTATGGAAGACTTAATCAACTGTGTGTGTATACATATATATGTTTGTGTATATGTGTGTATGAAACATATATTTTAATAGCCATAGTTAAGGTTATCATCTGTCTTAGTTGAGGCTCCTATAACAAATTACTATAGAATAGGAGGTTTATAAACAGCAGAAATTTATTTCTCAGAGTTTTGAAGGCTGGAAGTCCACGATCAGGTTGCTGGCATGGTAAGGTTCTGGTGAGAACCCTCTCAGATTACCAACTGGCAACTTCTCTTTGTGATTTCACATGGTGAAAAGAGAGTGAGAGAGCTCTCTGAGATTAAGGGCATTAATTCCATTCTTGAGGGCTCCACCCTCATGACCTCCCAAAGACCCCAGCTCCTAATACTATTATATGGGGAGTTACGGTTTCAACACATGAATTTGGAGGGGACACATTCATTCTTATTGCATCATCACAACATATAAGAAATTTAAACATCTTCATCCCCATGATTCAATTATAAAATGATGGTATTTAAATTTTCTGATATTCAAAGTATTTAGAAAGGGAAGCTTGGAATATTGCCTTAATTACAACTATAGTGATTCGATGGTTCTGATATTTATTTTGCAAGAACTGTTGAAAAAAATGCATAGAATTGCTTTGTAGTCAAGTGGTGATAGCATCAATTATCCTTCATATGATTTAAATAGTTTTCTGAGCTTTCTGTGGATTTGCAGATTAAAGCTGGAGTCAGAAGAGTGTTCTGAGAACAAATAAGGGACAATAAAATGAATTTTGCCCTTAAAAATTTTGATGGAAAAGAAAAGAAAATTTAATCAGCCACTTTACATTTACATTATTGATTACCAGCCGGATTTTAACTGTCCTACGTAAATGTCAGGAATGTTAATTAGATTATTTCAAAATTTATGTGAAAATTAACAGCAGAGTTTATTGCATATAAAATGCAAAGTCATAAGAAAGGAGTTTTATTCTTTCAAGTCTTTTCTTTCTTCATAAGGCTGCTTTCCTTTCCTATATCTTTCATATCCGTAGGATGGGGATCAAACTGTGCACAGCTCAGAATATAGATTGGTGCTAGGATGTTCTGTAAGTTTAAGTATGCAGACTGTGTGATTCTTATCCCTGATATACCAAGAGACTGCATAGCCACATGGAAAGATTAATTATGGCTCACATCAATTTTGGCCTCTAGATGTCATGTAAAGAACATAACATGAGAGAGGAAGCTGCAGAATTTTGATTACGGCTATCTGAAAAACTGTATGAGTGGGAGTGAGAGAAAGAAAAAAGGGGCTCTTGTATTTTTTTACATAGAATACATTCTTGCATTCTTTTACTAGGCAGGCAAAGGCAGATAGGCTTAAAACATCTTAGCAGTGCTGTTAGGAAATGCTCACCCCACTTCAATTAGTTCACTCTTAGGATTAAAAGAAGAGAGACGAGGACTTATAAGAGGTGTGTTCCTATGACCAATCTTTAAGACTGAAAGTGATACTGTTGAAGCATTCAGAATATTCAAAACAATGCAGCAATTAATACTCTACTGCATATCTAAGAGAAAGATCACAAAGAAAAAAGAACTAAGATTTCTGGGCATTTTAATGATCTTTCCTTGAAAATAGAATAAACAGGAGAGAAGCAGATTTGAATGAACCGTAATTAAATTATTATATATATTTAATTACAGTGTTTTAGTGTGAGACCAGACAAATGATATAGGCTGCAATTTTTGTGCAAGCTGTTTCACAGCAGGAAAATAAAATGTGTTTCAGCCTATTTTGCAAAACTGAGCAAAAAGGGGACTAGATGAATCACAGAAAAAAATCCATCACAGAAATTGTATAACATGGATTAGAAAAGGAGACCATATCTGTTCGTCCTTATGTTTCTTACAGTCTTCAGTTAATTCATCGCAGAGTAGCTCCCTGGATATTTAAGGACAATGGGAAATGTCCACAAGCCCTTTTCTTCTTTCCATTTGTAGCTCTACAGTGCAGTGGGCTGGCAAACAACAAGCTATTTAAATGCCTCCCAAGCTGCGAGTAGGCAAGCTTGCTGTAAGATGAGCAAGGAAACACAAAGCAGACAGACAGTGAGGACAGGGAAATCATGCAGAAGAACCAAAAGGAAGGAAGAGGAGCAGAATGTAAGAAAATGAGAGTCTGCTTAAACCGATGTATGGTAATAAGCTCAGACACTGGAAAAACTTCACAGTCGAAAGTGAAACAGCACATCTGATTTCAGAAGCAGAACAGTGGAATAATGAATAGTGTTGAACCATTTGGTCTTTAAAACTAGGTTCAGATTTATCCCCAGGAAAACTCCAGTGATTGAAAAAGTACTAGATTCCCCTTGAGTTGCTAAAGTTGAATTTCTTCTTTTTCCATGGAGCTGCCAAAATAGATAAAAGGCTCAGAGTAATTTAAGGACTTTGTCTCATAATTATAGGTCTTGGTTGTGCATCTGAATTAAGTAACTTTTAACCAAAGAAAGTTTTCACTGCATGCACAAGAAAGAGCATTATTATTATTTATAAAATTAAATTATTACCTTTGCTCTGAAAGAAAAGCCACAGTATTTTCAAATCATCATAATATTAATCTCAAGCATTTTTAAAGCATATGCCAACCAATCTTGACTATTTCTTTAACTGCTCATTATTTGGAAGCTTCTCTATAGTAGAAACAATATTAAAAGAGATTACTAGGCCCAAATCAGAGAATTATTAGCAGCTGACACCTGCATGCCTGTAGTTCAAAGGTAAATAGAGGGAAGTTTCTCTTTGTAAATGGCATGTCACCGGCTCATGAACAAAATTCCTCAAGATATCAGTCAAGTGTATATGAAAGCATGGACACAAAAGATAAAACTCACAATAGCATACACCATAATTCTTGGTCAATCTATTTCTAGAATCTGTAGGAATTCGTACTAACCAAGAGTTTGTTGGAACTTAGTGTGTCCATTTAGTGTGTATATCTGTGGGCTCTCCAGTCTCAGCCACCAAGAGTCTTGCCTAATTGGAAGTAGAAGGAGGACTCTGTCTATATCCCTGATGTCACTGGATCAGCAACTCAAGTCCCATATCAATGAATTGGGAAATTGGACACATGGCCCCCATCTCCTTATAGAATATTTTTGTGCTTCTGTCAAGACTCCTCCACTTGTATGCCCCTCAACTTTCTCTGTCTCACCACCAATACTTGCATTAGATGACTGGGTCCATTCTCATTTTGTCCTCTGTTCTCGTTTGTCATTAACCACAATAAGCACAGAATTACCATGTAAAACCTCATGACAATTCTCCTATCCCAAGCACTGAGAACCACTGAGAAACAAAGGAAAACTAAATGGGAAAAAGAGAGACAGAGACAGACACAGAGAGAGAGAGAATGATAGAGGAGCACTTCTTAAAAGTAAGCAGATAGAAGGTCAAGAGATGCATTTGAAGTCCTTGGTGTTCAAAGGACAGAGGGACAGAGGAAGTGTTTGAGGAACAGAATAACAAGAAAGACCTAGGGACAATAAATCAAAATAGGCTATCTTTTCCCATCTTCATGTTCTGTTTCAACCTCCACTTGCTTGGGGATAAATAAGCCATTTTCTGTTCTCTGTACTTAATTTTGTGTTCAGTGGAGTATGTAAGCATGCTTCTTAACTCTTATAAGTAATACTGCATGCACTGCATACTCGGAGAGAAGTGACTTAAAGGAATGAAAGGGAAACTGTACAGGTTTTTTAATCAGTAATTTTGTTTTTCCAATTTTTTTAAGTCATAAGTCAAATCCTAGAGAGAAATTTTGTAATATCTAATGATAATTATAGATACACTAAAATCATTGCAAACCAGTAATTTTTCTCATATTGCATAATGAATATCCAAAAATAATTTATCACTCTTAGAATTGTCAAGTGTGGCAAAAATTTTCTTCTTTCTAAATTCTTAAAGTCAAGAATTGTAGTCTCTAACAGTATATATTTTTTTACCATAGCACTATAATGTGTTGCTCAATAATTACTGATTAATTTTTCTTAACTAAGAAATGAGAGGAAAATAAGACTTTCATAATGTTAAGTCTAGCTATTAGAAAAAGAAACTTTTTTTTCCTTAACAATAGATTAGTCAGTCAAGCCTACACCATAGTTTACAGACACTCCTCCAATTCTTACACCGAAAGAGTTCAAGAAATCATTGCAACACAGGTCTAGAAAGGACTCCAAATGACAAGTTCTTCCCCCTTCACAGTTGATACATTCCAAAAATAAATAAATTAGGGCTCATCTTCCCTCCTCATGTCCTCCCTGGGCAGGGTCATAACAATAATTTTTACCTAATAGGCATTGTAATTCTGAGTTTATCATCATTATACATGATTATGTATACACAAACTCAATGTTGTGTTTTTAAGTATTAACCAGTCTCAAGAAGGTTTCTTCAAAATACATCTTTACTCATCTTTCTAAAGAATATTTTCTAGACCTCGTGTAGAGCTCAACATACTCCACTGAGCACAAAATTAAGTACAGAGAACTGAAAATGGCTTATTTATCCCCAAGCGAGTACAGATTGAAATAGAACATAAAGATGGGAAAAGAGAGCCTATTTTGATTTATTGATCCTAGGTCTTTCTTGTTATTCTGTTCCTCAAACACTTCCTCTGTCCCTCTGTCCTTTGAACACCAGGGACTTCAAATTCACCTCTTGACTTTCTTTTTTATTTTTAATTTTTATCGGAGTATAGTTGCTTTACAATGTTGTGTTAGTTTCTACTATACAGCAAAGTAAATCAGCTATACGTATGCAAATATCCTCACTTTTTTGGATTTTCTTCCCATTTAGGTCAACACAGAGCACTGAATAGAGTTCCCTGTGCTATACAGTAGGTTCTCATTAGTTATCTATTTTATACATAGTATCAATAGTGTATATATGTCAATCCCAATCTCCCAATTCATCCCACCCCCACTTTCCCCCTTGGTATCCATACGTTTGTTCTCTACATCTGTGTCTCTATTTCTGCTTTGTAAATAAGATCGTCTATACCAATTTTTCAGATTCCATATATATGCGTTAATATATGATATTTGTTTTTCTCTTTCTGACTTACTTTACTCTGTATGACAGACTCTAGGTCCATCCACGTCTCTTCAAATGATCCAATTTCTTTCCTTTTTATAGCTGAATAATATTCCATTGTATATATGTACCACATCTTCTTTATCCATTCCTTTATTGATGGACATTTAAGTTGTTTCCATGTCCCGGCTATTGTAAATAGTGCTGCAGAGAACATTGGGTGCATGTATCTTTTTGAATTATGGTTTTCTCTGGGTATATACCCAATATTGGGATTGCTGGATATGGTACTGGCACAAAAACAGAAATATAGATCAAGGGAACAGGATAGAAAGCCCAGAGATAAACCCGCACACCTATGGTCACCTAAGCTATGACAGAGGAGGCCAGAATACATAATGAAGCAAAGACAGCCTCTTCAATAAGTGGTGCTGGGATAACTAGACAGCTAGTTATCATATGTCTAGTTACATAACTAGACATGTAAAAGCATGAAATTAGAACACTCCCTAATACCATACACAAAAGCAAACTCAAAATGGATTAAAGACCTAAATGTAAGGCCAGACACTATAAAATTCTTAGAGGAAAACATAGGTAGAACACTCTTCGACATAAATCGCAGCAAAATCCCGTTCGACCCCCCTCCTAGAGTAATGAGAATACAAACAAAAATAAACAAATGGGACTTAATGAAACTTAAAAGCTTTTGCACAGCAAAGGAAACCATAAACAAGACAAAAAGACAACCTTCGGAATGGGAGAAAATATTTGCAAACGAAGCAACTGACAAAGGATTAATCTCCAAAATATACAAACAGCACATGCAGCCCCAAAAAACAAACAACCTAATCAAAAAATGTGCAGAAGACCTAAATAGACATTTCTATTAGAAATGGTCTTCTATTAGAAGACCTAAATAGACATTTCTTCTTCTTCAAAGAAGACATACAGGTGGCCAACAAACACATGAAAAGATGCTCAACATCACTAATTATTAGAGAAATGCAAATCAAAACTACAATGACCTCACACTGGTCAGAATGGGCATCATCAAAAAATCTACAAACAATAAATGCTGGAGAGGGTGTGGAGAAAAGGGAACCCTCTTGCACTGCTGGTGGGAATGTAAACTGGTACAGCCACTATGGAGAACAGTATGCAGTATGGAGTTTCCTTAAAAAAACTAAAAATAGAACTACCATCTCTCGACTCTCTTCCTGCTTACTTTTAAGAAATGCTGTTCTCTCTCTCCCCTTCCTATTTAGTTTTCTTTTCTTTCTTTTTTTTTTTTTTTTTCCCTCAGTGGTTCTCAGTGCTTGGAATAGGACACTTGGCATGAAGTTTTACCTGGTAATTCTGTGCTTCTTGTAGTGAATGATAAACAAGAACAAAGGACAGAATGAGAATGGGCCCAATTGTCTAATGCAGATATTGGTGGTGAGACAGAGAGCCGAGGGGCATACAAGTGGAGGAGTCTTGATAAAAGCACAAAAATATTCTGTAAGGAGATGGGGGCCATGTGTCCAATTTCCCAATTCATTGAGAACCTTTACTAAGGACTTGAGTAAATGATCATGTCATCATTTCCACTGCTTAATTCCAAATCAATGTACTGCAATTTCAACCACTTCTCTGGTCATTCTACCATCACCCTCCACACCCCACATACAACTACTACCTAGATCGGCTTTCATAAACTTAGAAAGAATTAGTAAGCTCCCATGGCCATCTCATTTTTGGAATAGATTCAATGTCCTTAATTTTCCTGTTATTTTTTTCCCCAACCAAATAAATCCCATTATTTCTTGGGCTTCCTGTGGGTATAGTATGTCGGTTTTCATTTGCTGGGTCTTGGCTGGGCATGTTTGTTAGAAATAAAAAAGACCCATTCCTGGATACGTATTATTAAAAAGGAAAATTTCCTACATCAAAATTAGTAGTTTCTATGGATTTCTCTTCTAGATAGGGCAGTTCTAGCTTCTATAATATATAAACTCCAAAATCTTAGTGTCTTAATATAATGTAGTTTATCTTTCATGTAATGGTCCAACACTGGTGTTCCTTGTAGAATACAGATTTTCATATGGTGTTTCAGGGACCCCCAACTCTTTCTATTTGGAAGCTACATCTTCCCAGAGAACAGCAGTGATCTACGAACCCTGAAAAATCTCCAAGACCCTTTCAATGGATCCATGTGGTAAAACTAATTTTATAATAATACTAAAATATTTTTTGACTTTTTTATTTTTAGGCTACAAGTGAACAGTTGCATTTTCTCTAACTATATGATATGTGATATCACAGCCACTTGAATGAACAAGTAAGAAAGACATAAAGGGGTTTCCCTGGTGGCGCAGTGGTTGAGAGTCCGCCTGCCCATGCAGGGGACATGGGTTCGTGCCCCGGTCCGGGAAGATCCCACATACCGCGGAGTGGCTAGGCCCGTGAGCCATGGCCACTGAGCCTGTGCGTCCGGTGCCTGTGCTCTGCAACGGGAGAGGCCACAACAGGGAGAGGCCTACGTACCGCAAAAAAAAAAAAAAAACAAAGAAAGACATAAAAGAGATTCCAAAATGTGAAACAATGCCACTTTTATCACTATTTCTTAATTTTGGAAAATAGAGTTACTCTTTGTAAACTTGATTGTTTATGTAACGGGTGTTTGTTTTATGGTAAATTTATTAAAATAAACACTTTTTAAAAATTTCTCAATTTTTATTTCTAATACAGTAAATATTGATGGGCATAATCCATAAATATAAAAGCTCTTGAAATCTTCAATACTGTTTAAAGATGTAATAGTATCTTGAGACCAAAAATGTTGAGAACTACTACAGGAAGGCATCATATATTTTCCTTTCAGGTGTGGCTGGGGAAAGAGAGTGAGGAAGACACAACCACATCTGAAGCTCTTTGGCCCAAAAGTGGAATGGATTGATTCTGTTGCTATTCATTACTGAGTGCTAGCATGTGGCCCAGGAGGAAAAGAGCAAAGGCTCTGGGAAACACAGTCCCTGTCTGTCAGCCACCTCAGAGCTACAATTCTATGCTCTGGAAAGAGGAGCACAAGTCTTTGGTCGACAGATAAATGTCCCTTCTAAAATTTCCAATAGTAACAGTAATTATTCTCTTGGAAAGTAATTTAAATTTTGTGAAAGAACATGCCTTGGTTGAGTTTCCTCCATTCCTTGTTTTTATAAAATTCTTATAAGGTAGATTAATCATTCTTCATTTGTTAACATAGCCCTCTTCCCAGAGCATGATAAGCAAGTGCAATAAATATGAACATTGATTAATGAGTAAAAATTAATAAGGGCATGAAATATTTGAATAGATCAGACTATGCAAGGGTCATCATGGAAAGTTGCACAGTTTGTACATTGCATAAAGTTGACAGCTGCAGATGTCCTTGGGAGCCGAAGTCCAGCCATTTCCTCTTGACAAACCATTCACCTGGCACTTGCCTATTTCCCCAAGAAAGAGGTATGCTTTCTTTAATAAAAAAAAGTCTGAATTCACCTGACAGGGTGCTTTTTTAATAATTTGCACAAAGGTGCCATATAGGCCATCAGCAACGCTGTGCACTCTATGAAGACAACATTTAGTATGTTTTTATTGTCATATCTCCAGCAGCTTGATTAGTCTCTGATGTATAATAAAAACTCAATAGATATTTGTTGAATGAATATACAAAAGCACTGAACCATGGATAAATATGTAACTAGAAAGATGCTTATAACAGCACAGTTTTGTACTCTGACCTTGACTGTGAGCCGGTCAACATTTTTACTAATGCCTTAGATATAAAAGGAAAAATTATGCTGATTAAATTTTCGGATGACCCAAATCTAAGAGGATTAGCTAATGTAATTGATGACATTATCAAGGTTCAAAAATAAAAATGGCATGGTAAATGATGGGCCCAAACTAACACAAATCAATTTAACCAAAATAAATATCCTGCAAGTGAACTCAAAGAATCAATTTTATAATTATATGCTTAGAATAGCTTGACAAAAAGTAGTTTATATGAAAATGCCAGAAGTTTGTGCTGACTAAAATTATGAAAGGAATTAGCAATATGATTCAGTGCTTAAGTAATAAATGATTAATGAAAATAAGGTGTTTAAACATAAACATAGAGTAGATTAACCAAATGCTGGGTTTATCATTCAACATATTAAGTATTGTATCTTTGGAATGTCGTATTTTAAAAACTTGATAGAGGTAAAGTTTGTCCTAAGAAATGTCTGACCTGCAAGGAGAATGAGGGGGAAAAACATCTAGGACTTACTTGATATTTAAGTTCAGATATTTGAAGGATTTTCCTGTCTTCCAAAAGGAATCTGACCTTATACTGAAGTTCTCTAGATAGCAGGACTAGAATATATATTAGGAAGGCATAGGGAAGTACATAGCATCTCAACATAAGAAAAAGTGTCCACCAATTAAAGCTTCCAGAAAAAACAAAAAAAACAGGCTATATTTCAAACCACTGTGCTTTCCCTTTTTGACAGTATTCTCGAAGATCCCAGATGATAGTACCATGTCTCTGAAGAATTGTCCACTTTACCAGGGAACATAGATCACTTCAAAGATTCCTTTATTGGCCGAGATCCTATGCTGCACTATGATTCTAATTCTAATTTGAAGTAGTATCAATAATAAGTAGGAAAAAACAACAGAAGCTTAGTATTTTTGTCCCTTTATGGCTCCAGCAAAACAGTTGTGAATTAGCTCATATCAACCATTGAGCACTACCCCCACCCCCTGCCTGTCATCTCACCTGTCAGGAGCTCAACATGGTTGCCCTCACTGATTTCTCTCTCTCTCTCTCTCTCTCTCTCTCTCTCCTCTCCTGAGATATTCAAATTCATCTATCAACTGTTCAGGTGGGCTTGTGCACTACCCATCAATTACTCCTTTCGTTACCTTTCCAGTCCCCATCAGTTCTTAACATTAACCTCTACAGATTTTTAACATATTCATGAGGTCATTTTGTCTACACAGAGGGCATTCTATCATTAGGGGTATCCAAAACACCCATTCGTATAAGAATCTTTACCCAGTAGCAAGTAAAGTTATCTTATGCAGAGAAATTCCAAACAAACATGTTTGCTTGTTTTTTCTGTCATTTTTAATCATGACCCTGCCCTAGAAACAATTTTAAAAATTAGTAGATGGCAGTTGAACCCAACTTATCATATTTGTTTCTCACACAAAAAACTATTTTGTTTTTGCTTCTTTTTTTTACTCAAAATGCACATAATGGTTTTCCTAAAATATGAGATAACACAACGAAATGATGGGGAGGAAAAGTGGATTGAAAACATCCAGTTCATATAAACTATACACCTGCATGCATATACTATTACCAAACTTGCTGAAAATACTACAAATGGCACAAAGTCTATTTTTCTTTTCAAATTTTGTAGAATACAATGAAAATAACAACTGTTTTAGAACACTGAATCCAAAGAAACTTTTCAACGGCACAAAGCACAACTGCAGAACAGGACTAATCTCATGTTCCAAATACCAAGTCAAAATAAGAAGCCCCAGTTTTAACAAATATTTCATTCAGCAAGCAGTAAGTCATACATATCAGGCAGTAAATGTATCTGATGACAAAGGATAATCTGAGCCTAGAGATTCATCTAATATTGATCCTTTCAAACCAAAATATGAATCATAAAATTAGCCTCACAATGAATTACAGAAACCAGGTGAAAACTCCCACTGCTGCTCTTGACATTGTTACGTGCAGAATTTGAAACAGAAAATATGAGAAGCAGATGGAAGAAGAGTTCTAACCTACAGTAGGTTGATAGTACTTAGGGGCAGTTCACTAATTTCTTCTCGTCAACTGTGAATCACCCTATAACATCTTTCTCTCTTTCATGCAGTACAGAAGCAAGTAGATTTATACTCAGTATGACATTGCAAAAGTACTATGACTCTAAGTCCCACCAGCTTTACAACAGAGAATATTTGCTTAAATTCTTTTGCTTTTCAAATAAAAAATTCTAAAACGTGTACACTCCAGAGATGATTATAACTCACAAAATATTTGTGGGAACTTTTTATTCTGTCCTAAAGGCACTGTATGTTTTATTTAGTTCATTGGTCAGAAACTGACAAAGCTCATTCATATAACAAGTTAGGGCTTGAGTTAGCTAAATACATTGATCTTATCAACACATAAATAGGCTTAAGTCATTTGTTTAAAGTAAATCAAAATATAAAATCTTGTTTCACCTAAAATAATGACATTCAAATAGATTTTTCTTAAGTAGACAAAAATATACCTGCCTAAAGTGACAAAATTGTTATGAAGAAAGATTTAATAATATCTACTGAAATTATAGATACGTTTGAACTTTGACTGAACAATCCCATCTCTAGGAATGTATCTCAAAGATACACTAGCAACAATAGGAAACAAAATATGTACAGGATTATTTACTGAAGGACTGTTTTATATTAGCAAAAAAGTGAAAATAACCCAAACATCCATCATTGTAGGACTTCTTTCATAAGCTATGGTATGCTCCACAAAGTGGGACACTCTGTTACTGTAAAAGTACCACCCATAGAGAGTAGATGAGAGTAGGGGTGAACAGGTGGTATGTCACAGAATGTCCTGCAGAAGGTAGATTTAACATGGTTCTGCTGTGGAAGTAAGGAGTACAGATCAAACCTTTGAGATTTGCAGACCCAATGCATAGAAGCTATGTTTCCATGCCCCACATATGTCAATAATTATTCAAGGGCCACCCAGGGACTGGTAAATTCCCAGGCACTACTGTCCTGGAGATAAGGATGAGGAGGTAGAAGCACACAAATGAGGAAATTAAGAACCGGCTTTGCATGTTACAAGGATTGTGTGAAACAAGATTGGTCTAGTTGATAACTGGAGTCTGGGTGAAAGATGGTGGGTACATGGATGCTGACTCTATTATTCTACGTTCTTTAGAATTTAACACCCCTCCAAAGGTTTAAAAGATGAAAATTTTAGATAAATAAACTGATTGCAAAGTATTCTCCTGGTGTTCCTTGGTTTATGGCAGCATAACTTCAATCTCTGTCGCCCTCTTCACATGGCCTTCTTCTCTGTGTCTCTCTCTGCATCTATGTATCTCAAATCTCTCCCTCCTTACTTATATAAAAACAACAGTCATTGGATTTTTTAAAAATTTTATTTATTTTTGGCTGCGTTGGGTCTTCGTTGCTATGCTTGGGCTTTCTCTAGGTGCTGCAAGTGGGGGCTACTCTTTGTTGTGGTGTGTGGGCTTCTCATTGTGGTGGCTTCTCTTGTTGTGGAGCACGGGCTCTAGGGCATGCAGGCTCAGTAGTTGTGGCTCACGGGATCTAGAGCACAGGCTCAGTAGCTGTCGCGCACCAGCTTAGTTGCTCTGTGGCATGTGGGACCAGGGATCGAACCCATGTCCCCTGCATTGGCAGGTGGATTCTTAACCACTGCACCATCAGGGAAGTCCCCAGTCATTGGATTTAAGGCCCATCTTAAATCAGGATTATTGCATTTCAAGATCCTTATCTTAATTACATCTGTGAAGGCTATTTCTAAATAAGCCTCCACTCACAAGTATCAAGGGTTAGGAATTGGATGTATCTTTTTGGGGGGAGAGTTTCCACTAAACCCACTACAGGGTGTGTAAGGGAAGGGGAATGATTCAAATGAACATGGCATGAAAAAGGTGGGGCAGAGTCTTCAGGCATTGTTATCTCTCCTCTAGTTCTACGGCAATGTCCTTTGTTATCTAGTAGCTACTTACCCCTCTGTCACCTACTACATGGTCTGTTTACCATTAGCTGCCAAATTTACTTTATGGAAGCCCACTCATAGGCTAGGAGAAGAAAGTCTGCAAATCAACTCCTCCTGAATGTAGGAGTACTTACTTAATGTAGTGTCTCCTATTTGGACATAAGCCTGAAGAGGAGAAAATGGGAATACTCTTCTAGCTTCTTAACTCTCTTTGTTACCTCCTTCTTCTCACTGGCCATTCTCAGGGGTATGGAAATTGCTGGCATATAATTTATTTCTCTTGTATCTTATCCTCTTACCAGAAAATAGAAAATTGTAGACACAGTATATTCTCTTCACACCAAGACAGCTCTCTGAACTAAGTCAGCCAGGCTGGCCTTTAATGTATTAAAGGAGAAGTCGATAAGGAAATTTAGATAATCCTTTTCCAAACTAATCTGCCTGGTATAAAAGCCTACTATATCTTGCTGCCAGATTCTTTTAGGGAATATAAAACATTAAAGGTTTTTTGAATATCTTTCTTAGTTTATTCCTGTCGCATTGCTAATAACTTCCCATTCTACCCCCAACTACCCTAACCCCGTTCACCCCCAGGGAGATGTATACCTGGGCTAATTATGGTGAAAATCTTGTATTCAGTATTTTACTCTATCAAATAATAAAATAAGAGACATAAAATGAGAGAGGCTACCAGAAGATGATAATTAGTAAGAAAACCACAGAAGTGAAAATAAAGTGGAGTAAAAAGGGATCATCCTGAACCTTTGTAAGACCAGCAAATTCCAAGCTGCTGGCAATTTCTCCTCCTTAGCCCTCTCCCAAGGCCTCTCCTACCTCTTTTCTCCTCCTCCTGTTCCCATTGGTGGGTCCTGGCAAGTTTTCCTTCATCAGTACTCCAGCAGGACACTTCTCTCTAAAAGGTCTTCCTCCTGCAATGTCATACCACCACAGAGTTTCACCAGATGCTCAGCACTGATGTTGATGTCTCTTGTTTGGGGCCTGTCCTTCCACTTCCCTTCTACCCCCACTCCCCCGCATACTCAGCAAGCATTTGATGTTCTTTAACTCCAATTTAATAGCATCACCTCAAAGCCCCAGTGTGGCTGAAGCTTAAAAGAGCATCAGTTATGAAATACTTTGTGTATATGGGTTGAAGAAATCTGAAACCCACACACAGAGTCCCTTATATGCCTTTCCCCAACTGAAGCAAAAAAAAGTTTTGCTAGTGTAGGTGGAACAAAGGAGGGTTGGGAAGCTTTTCTTAAACTAACTTTGTAGATGCCTGAACAACTTTACAGCCCATGTTCAGCTTTCATCAGATTTCTGCACAGCCTCAAGACCTAACCTCAGTCTCCAGCACACAATGCTCACTGCACCTTATCCTGTAAAATCAGTGAATGCTCGGGTGCACATATGCACAGTAGCTGACTTTACAAAATGGGTAGAAATGGCACTCTAGTGCCAAAGCTTGCCCTTTTTTTAAGGCTGGATAAGATTCATGTTACTTTTTTCTTTAAGATTACAAAAGTGTGATATTAGTTCCCTTGCCTAAAATACATGTGCTAGATTTACAAAAATTAATGGTCGAAGTAGCTTAGGGCTAGAGGGCATTAAGGGAGGGAAAGAGTCTGTATCCTTTGATTTCTCATTAATTTCTTCCTTTATAAACTGTATATGCATCTTATGTGAATTTTATATGAATAACATACACTCATCATCCAAAAAGGACATAAGCGAGTTTGGACTGAAAACAAAAGATGACAGAAAGGAAAAAAAAACAGCCAATAATACAGTAGAGCTCTACTTTTTGGCTAACGTATCTATCAAAGTAGTCAACAATAAGTAAATAAACTTTCTTCAGATTGATAAGGAGATGATCTTTCTCTTTAGTCAAACTCAGAATCTTAGTTGCCCTTTTTCTTCCCAAGTTTGTTTGTTGTTTATTTCCCACTTGGGAAAATATAGTTTCTGCTGAGGCTGGTTACCTAAATGTTCTGTCCTGAGTTTAATTTTAATCACATGAACATGCAACAAAATTCTGATTTAAATCTTTTTAAAATATCCCTTTACTGCTATTCAAATTTAATTATTGTAAGAACAGTACCACTATATTAAAATATAATCACCTTACACCTTTTGGCTTCATGACAATGTTCATAAAGTGCTTAATATTCATGTAACATGCTACCTCACCCTGTAATATCACTATATTTATGGAAAGAAATTGTAATCCTCTTTACTAGCTCAGGTTAATTCCAATAAAATATTAAATCCATTTTCTAATCTAAATGAGTTCATTAGGAGAGGCATGGTACTGAGAATACCAAACTCTCCACAGAGTTCAGCTTCATTACATTTCCGCACTGTGCGTTTTCAGAGCTGTTGTACTACATTTATGAGGATTTATCTGTACTGTTCCAAAAACATTCATCCTCATTCTGCTCCTTCTGTGCATGCTAATCATAAATATGTTAAGTAGAAAGACTAAGCTTGTAGCCAATCTCATCCCCAGATGGGTTCAAGTTATGATTACAAGCAAATTTTCCATAAGCACTCTTAGAGCAGTGCCAGTGAGGAGGAAATGAAGGTTTGAAGCTATGCTAAAAAGAGAGAGAGAGCAAGAAGAAGAAAAGATAGTTTGAGACAGAGTAAGAATGTCATAGACGTTAGAGAAAGAGAGAGAGAGAAAAATAAGGGTATTTCCGTATGTCCAGATTGCTGTGTCTCAAGGAGAGCTTCAAGAATATATAAATAGATCATCTGTCCAAAGAAATTTAAAATAAGTACAGGGATTAAATCATTAGTCTTAACTGCTTGGAGTCTCCAAAGTCCATAATCCGAAGTTGAACTCCACATTATTCAGCTCATTTCATCTAGCAAAGCTTTACTCCATTAAGCTCTCCATTTGAAATAAATAATGGACCTTTTAGGAAGGGAAGATGAGAACAGTCTGGGATGTTCAGGTAGTGAATAATTATACAGTCCCCAGCTGTTTGCCCATGGAGTGCTTTGACCTGTTTTTCACTATACCTAGCAGTTATTTTCTTTCCCTTGCAGGTAAAAAAAATAATAATGTGGATTACATATAACATGAAACAAACCCATTAAGAATCTTTCAATCACCTCCAATTATGTTAGCATTTGCAGTAACCTCTGAGTAAAACCATCTTAATCTACATTTCAGATAGTTAATAAAACAAAAGATTTCTCAAATAGACACGTGATGGATATCCACCTATTTTTAGTAAAAGATGGAGATGAGCAAGAAGCAAGTTATTTTGCATGCTAGTTATTAAAGCTAGATACACGTCCTTGTTAATCTATATGATGCTGCAATAAACTGTCAGCCTAAAGTGAAATCCAGCAGCCACTGGTTGTCACTGTTGTACCACAAAATAGCAATGTAGGTATTAGAATTTCAAAAGGCTGCCTTTAAAGAATAAAGTTTGAAATAGTGCATCTGACTATTTGGTTTATCACTAAAGCAGAGCATTAGAAACCCATGCCAAGATCCCATGGATTTCAGACTAGTATTAGGTATTTTGATGTGGAAGTCTGACCAAAAAATAGTATGTGAATCACATAGAGATGTGAAATAAAGACCTGATTATATACTTAAGTAAATACCCTTGTAATTAAATAGTCATGTGAGATATGTGCTATATCTGTTAATTACAGAACATCTTTCTGATATTTAAACTAAATATTATGTTAATGCCCAGTGTGCACAATTGATCACTTCAAGGTTTAGATACATTATTCAAATGAAGTTTTTTTCTAATGATTGTGCTTATAACATTTTTAACCAGTAGATTAGTAGATAGCCTAGACATAATCTTCCCTTTTCCCAAATCTGATTAAAACTGGCAAGACAAGATATCAACGGAATCCTGAATATAAAATCCCAAAATATTCTGCTATGCTTGAAATTAACTAAGTACTGTGATGCAGGAGGCTCAAATCAATAAACATTAATGATGGTAGTGTTAAAGGTGGGAAGAGTTGGCAAGAAATCAGCATGGTATTCGTGGTTATAAGATGATTATCTACTCAATGATATTAAAGGTTAAAATTAGACCAACTGTGCTTTGGGGAAATGCAGTGGCAGGTCTTGAGAGACAAGAACAGTGACTGTGTTCCTGAACACAATCTTTCAAATTTGAAAAATTATACTTTTTAAACAAATGAGAGGGTAGCACTTCAATTTCAACCGTAATACTTTAGATACTTTCCAAACTGTGTTAGCAGTAAAAAAAAAAAAAAACCTGGGCACTAGTGTTTTCCAGTGATCACAGCCAGAGTTGGACACAAGAGAGGGGGCTAAAAGGGGGTGCTTTTACTTATCATTTGTATATACTTAGCTGGACTATAGGTTCTAATTTCATACGATTTCTCAAGATAAAGTACTATTGTTTTTCAAGGTCATTCTTTCTTATTTTATTTATTCTCTTCATTCCCTTCCTTCCTTTCTTCCTCCCTTTTTCTTTCTTCCATTCTTGCTTTTTTTTGCCTTAACCTCAAGCAGAAGTTATACTCCAGAAGCAATGAGGCAAAACACAAAATTAGGAAAGAAGAGATCACTAATACTACCAATATTGCTAATAGATATAAATATTTGTTTGCCCCATCTCAACATTTTTTCCTCATCAAAAATTGGTAAAGATATAAAGAGACCATATCAATCACACCTCTTACATCTTACACTTTTATTAAGATGTAAGCATTTTAAATACATTGATTTTTGTCTTAATATGGCAAATGGGAATAATTCTCTTCTCTTGCAAGAGGCAATCACAGTGGCAGAAACAATTTCACAAGAAAATTGTTTATATCCAAAAATTTTAACTATGAAAAGAAACCCTATCAACAGTGCTATCTATTCATATAAACTTCCCATAGTGTGTTCTTTTAACATGAAAAGAAGAACAGCGACATAATCAGTAGAGATGCTCATGGAAAATGATGGTTCCTGGCCTTTATACAAGGCCTACAGCTTCAGAATCTCTCTGTAGAGTCTTTAAATACACATTTTCAGCAAACTTCCCACATAATTAGGAACATTAAACTTTGAGAGTCACTCTTTCTGTCTCATTAAAGAAGAGAAAATATATTATGACATTACAAACTTTATAATTATATCATTTTCATGATCAATAGAATCAAGAAGAAAAGTTATATAATATTACTTAGATGAACAGCTCTGAATAGAAGGTAGCATTTTTATTTCCTAATATGATAATTATATGTTTATTAAGGTATATTTCATAAACTATATAAGGTATAAACATTAATTGAAGAAAGAAATCTTTTGAAAATATGTGTGATGAAAGGGATTCCATGAAATGCATACTAGGTAGCCAAAAACAAAAACAAAACAAAAAACCCTCATCTCTTCTGTCCTATGAGGGCTCTTGTATCATTGTCCTGCTGGATTTTGATACAAACCCAGTTTTTCATTGAGTATCCTCAGATGGTTAGTAAATTACTTGAGGAAAGTTTCTTGATGTTCAAAATACTATACTCAGCTCTATTCATGTGGTATCTACAGAGTAATCATTGGTGAATTAAAAAGATATTTAATAGCACACACTGTATACTTCCCTAAAACCATAGATATAGTCTTTAATCATTTAGGGTAAAGCACATGTTTGAAAATTAACTTTCAATTTAATGCTTAAAGTAACATCATTTAAAATCCAAATATGCTCTAATATCACATGCCTTCCATGTTCTTTGAAAGAGGTATAAATGAATGAATAAATAGCCTTAACCAAAAGAGAAGGAAAATAAAAGATTAGGAAGGAGGGAGGCATTAAAGTGTAGTGTAAACATCACCAGCCTGAAATTTAAGACTGTGATAGTTCCTAGTTTCCCCTTCTTCCTTTTAGAGCCAGAACTCATGCCGAGATTTTAGCAGGGCACAGGCCTCCCAGCTACAGACTACAATTCCCAAATGCCTTGGCCATGTGACCAAGTTCTCTCCCAAGAAATATGAAGTTGCACATATCCCTACCATAAAAGGAGACCTCGTTCCCTTTAGTTTCTTATTTCCTTCTCTAGAAGGTTAAAATGTTAGCATGGTGGTGATCCAGCCTCACTGTTGATAGACTACAACCCCCTAGGGAGGGCAGACTAATGAAACAGAAGGAACCTTAATTTCTACTTTAGACAGGTGAGAAGAAAGTAAAGGTCTAGCTTGTCTGAGGTGCTATATTTTTAGCCCTCTGTCTTAGCCTGTAACAGAACTAATTCAGCCACAGACAAAAAAATAGTGTTGTGATCATGTTCAGTACATTACTTCACTCAGTTTTCTTCATCATGAGTTGACTGATTATGGAGATGACCAGCAGAAATTAGGGAAAATGTAACTGGTACAGTAGGTGGAACTCCAGAATAAGGAATGACAGGAAGGCAGTCAAAACCTTGGGAGTGAGTTGATATAAATCTTATTACCACTGATGAAGAACATTTGGAAGTACAGAGTATGCTTTAGTCTCAAGGGAAAGTAAAATATTTAACATTCTAAAATGGGAAAAAAAACTTAGTTCTTGTCATGCCTAGGGATAAATGTCATACTTGGAAAGTATCTAGAAATCAGAAATACAAATTACTTAAGTAATTGCTTAACAAAGCAAGTGGAGTATGAACAAAATCAAAAGTAAAAGCCCCAGTTTAAAGTAATTTAAAGCATACATTGGCTTCCCATTTTAACTCATTTAGTATAATGTTTTAAGACAGACATTTATCTTGAAAAAAAAAAGAGACACATGACTCCCTTTTGTGAGAGCACCAGAATCACAACTAACTGCTTAACAATCACCAACAGGAAGACACTGGAACTCACCAAAAAAGATACCCCACATCCAAAGACAAAGGAGAAGCTGAAATGAGATGGGACGAGGGGTGCAATCATGATAAAATTAAATCCCATAACCAGTGGGTGGGTGACTCACAAACTGAAGAACACTTATACCATGGAAGTCCACCCACTGGAGTGAAGGTTCTGAGCCCCACGTCAGGCTTCCCAACCTGGGGCTCTGGCAACAGGAGGAGGAATCCCCAGAGAATCAGACTTTGAAGGCTAGTAGGATTTGATTCCAGGACTTCGACAGGACTGGGGGAAACAGAGACCCCACTCATGGAGGGCATACACAAAGTAGTATATGCACCAGAATGCATGGAGAAGGAGCAGTGACCCCATAGGAGACTGAATCAGACCTACATGCTAGTGTTGGAGGGTCTCCTGCAGAGGCGGGGGGTGGTTGTGTCACCGCAGGGACAAGGACACTGGAGCAGAAGTTCTGGGAAGTACTTATTGGCGTGAGCTCTCCTGGAGTCCACCATTAGCCCCACCAAAGAGCCTGTAGACTCCAGTGTTGGGTTGCCTCAAGCCAAAAAACCAACAGGAAGGGAACTCAGCCCCACTCAACAGCAGACAAGTGGATTAAAGTTTTACTGATCTCTGCCCACCAGAGCAACACCCAGCTTTACCCACCACCAGTCCCTCCCATCAGGAAGCTTGCACAACCTTTTAGATCACAGAAATCAGAGACAGAATCAGAATCAGAATCAGAATCACAGAAAGAGAGACAAAATGAAAAGGCAGAGGACTATGTGCCAAATGAAGGAACAAGATAAAATCCCAGAAAAACAACTAAATGAAGTGGAGATAGGCAAACTTCCAGAAAAAGAATTCAGAATAATTCAATGAAGATGATCCAGGACCTTGCAAAAAGAATGGAGGCAAAGATCGAGAAGATGCAAGAAATGTTTAACAAAGACCTAGAAGAATTACAAACAAACAGAGATGAACAATACAATAACTGAAATGAAAAATACACTACAGGGAATCAATAGCAGAATAACTGAGGCAGAAGAACAGGTAAGTGACCTGGAAGACAGAATGGTGGAAATCACTGCCATGCAACAGATTAAAGAAAAAGGAATGAAAAGAAATGAAGGCAGTCTAAGAGACCTCTGAGACAACATTAAGCGCACCCACATTCGCATTACAGTGGTCCCAGACAGGGAA